>NW_025963924.1:3917500-4285000 GCF_023055435.1 Haliotis rufescens
CTGGATTGTCTGTTCCACACTCTACTATTTCCAGGCTGCCGTCATACAGCTGGAATATTTCTGAGTATGGAGTAAAAGAGAAATAAACCGAAAAACCAAAGGCTGACATACATTCAGCGATTTAGACAGCGTGTGTGAGAGGACGATCAATAGTGTACCTCGCAATACTCGTGTTTAAGATATGTTATACGCTAGTAATACTCTAACACGCGTCCAGTTCTGTTCCTTTTGTAACATTACACCAGTCAGGTATTTTGTTTTATTACGCGTATTCAACGGCGTTCGTGACTTCCAATTTTCAAAAATGAACTGAAAACGCGTTTGAAGTTTCGCGTGTCTGTCTACGTGACTTGAGGGCAGACTCAAATTAATTTGGGGTTTTGCAACCGTTTCAGATAAAACCCTATATTTTTTTCTAATCATATGGCATCTCTGTTAAAAGCAGAGTCCATGTACGTTTCAAACTTTATCGTAAGCATGTGTTTATGAATCACTATGAAATAGTGGTGTACCATGTGTTCGCGAGATTGTGAACACTTGTGGTAGTCACAAACACATGCAAAGACAAGTCAATTGTTCACCTGAAAAAAACACTGGAACATATGGTACAAGTCCATTTTTGGGCAAGAGTCGTATGACGCTCTTTGAGAAAGTGAGTAAGTGAGTTGGGTTTAACACCGCTTTTAACAGTATTCCAGTTATATCCCAGCATGTCAGCTTTATGTGGGAGGAAAGCCCGAAGTGATGCAGGTCTCAAACGTTTACCACTTCGGTGAAACCTACGAGCACGGGTACTTACTGACACACCTAGAAACATAATCGGGGCGAACCGGGATTCGAACCCACAATCATAGGTTTCTGGCATGCTCAAGGGAAGCAACTCTGCAAAGCTAATCGCGGCGCCTTAGACGACTGGGACACCCGTGCCCCCTGACGCTCTTTAAAATCTTTGTTGAAACAATGTGCTCGATTGTATCTCAACAGGTGTGAAATGATGACACCAAAAGCTTAAGATGCTGGTGTTTAGCTGGAAATGAAGGGAAAATTGACTACTCGAAAGTCAGCCCTCTTGCCATATTGATAGTTTTTAGCCACCGTGAATCTTTATACATAGATCTAAATATATGCGATTTTGATGCGAGATGAGTTATATTTTCATCTTCGGCAGGCCAGATACCTATGTGGGTTCGAATCCTGGTTCGTCAAGATTATGTTTCTAGATTTGCCAGCACCATACCCGTGATCTTGATTATGTTTCTAGGTGTGATGACAGTGCTTGTCTGTTTCCTCAAAGTGGGGAGGCACGGATGGCCAAATCGTCTAAGGCGCCGCGATTCGCTGTACAGAGTTGCGTCCCCTGGGCACGCCAGAAACGTTTGATTGTGGGGTCGAATCCCGGTTCGCTCCAAATATGTTTCTAGGTTTGCCAGCACCAAACCCGTAGTCTTGGGGTTCACCGAAGTGGTAAACGTCTGAAACCTGCATCACGGTCTTTTCCTCCACATTAAGCTGGCACGCCGTGATATAACTGAAATGATGACGGTTCAATGCGGCGTTAAACAAAACGCACTCACACTACAATTATCTTTAATCTCCAACTGGAGACACTATCAACACACGCAGATAATATCGATGTCTACACAATGAACAAAGTGGCTGGATCGACTTCGCTTTGAGTCCTCGTAGAGAGGTCGCGAGCCAGGCAGTAGACGCCGCGGAGACAGCGGTCGGTGAGGAGAACACAAAGCATGGTAAAGCGCTTTCGAAACAGTGGCCCACGGGAATGACTGAGGGTGGCAGGGCAGTCACGTGTTTCATTCAATTTAACCTTCCTAACAGAAGATGATACCGACGATTGTTTGCTCGAGATCATGTCTTGGGATTCAGCCTAGTCCCAGTTACACCAACGGTCGACTCAGAATACAGAGAAAAAGACTTCAACATCGTCTTGATACAAATTGACGGCTCACGGGAGCCAATGAAAGAAGTTTCAAACTTGTAAATAAAGTACTGTTCTGCTGATATAAGAACTATTCAATGAAACTTGAAACAGCCCTAACGTTTTTCTCTTCATTACAAGAGGCTCAACACATTGGAATTGGGATTGTCTGATTTTCTTCAGATGTTTTATTCCCCGTGCACAAATAATACACACTTAACGCTCAAATAATACAATTATTGTCCATGTACACATCGATTTCACACTGCGTTAAAACAAGCTATCCTTGTCTTTAAGTCAAGCTTACGAAAGACGCCGGTTGCCCAAATTTCAACTTTATACATCAGACTCTAAGAAAAGAGATATTTTTAGACTTTATTGGATTTTATCCGACGTGGTAAAACGCCCCAGAAAGACCTTCTTATCCCTAGAGGAAGTCTCTGGGATCGTTGAATGGTCCAACACAATGCATGTTGACAGATCTTCTTACTCTGTCCTCGCTGGTGACGTCTTCGTGCGAGGGACTGCTCTCCAACAAACCAAATAGACCATTCTCTTCTAACTGCTGGGGAAAATTACATCACTTATTCAATTATTTAGATTGATGGGCTGATTTGTTGGATCTCCTTGGCTTAGATGGTTCTATCTGTGTGGACAATGCCGCCCAATTAGACAGTTCCCTTGCTAGCCAAGCACGGCGCCAACGCATTTCTATCCAGACGGTATTGCTGCTAAATGCTTGCATGAACCAGACGAGGATGATCCGATGCTGTGAAAGCCTGTGTTTATGGCAGGTTTCCAGATTTTACTATTGATCCAAATACGTAACTTGGTTGTATTTTATCCTCATCGTTTTAATGTGTAAAAAAAGGGCTGATACGAAACGTCTTCCATACACAATAGGCACAACGATCTTGGTTTCTTGTGATCACAGTCAAGCGATGAGTAACTCTTTGATTCGCCCTTCGCATGGTAGACTTTTCTGATGTACAAAGTTACACACACCATCAACATGATATGGAATAACTTACAAAGATCTTTTTGAGTGGGAAACAAGTCTCCAAACTTCAGAGGACACATCGATGTAATCTTTGATTGGAACTGCTCTGCTTAAACTACCGCATAGCTGTTGTCTGCTTGTACATATCTAGGAATCAATTACAAAGGAACTTTCTTTTAGCGTCTGTTTAACGTCATGGTGCTTCTAACCAACATGGGGCACGGGTGACCCAGTCGTCTAAGGCGCCACGATTCGCTGTGCAGTGTTCCGTCCCTTGGCCACGCCAGAAACCTATGATTGTGGGTTCGAATCCCGGTTCGCCCCGATTATGTTTCTAGATTTGTCAGCACCATACCCGTGCTCGTGGGTTTCACCGAAGTGGTAAACGTCTGAGACCTGCGTCACTTCGGGCTTTCCTCCAACATTAAGCTGATAAGTATCCTATCCCGAAAGAGACGGTGTTTTCAAATACGATACAAATTGTATCCAAACATCACATAAGCGAACGAAAACACACAACATAATTACGACATGGTTGTATCTCGATTCAACAGGATTTATTGTCGTTTTCTTATAGATTACGATTAGGTAAGTAATGAGTAACCACTAGCGTATATCCGGTTGTTTTACGAGACGAACTGATCAAAAGTTCATGTGTTGCAGGTTAAGAATTGGGATTATTCTTCACATCAACTAAAGACTACATCCTTTCCTGATTGGACCACTAGGACCACTGGTTGGTTCGTTGTCCCACTATCGACCACTTGATAGGTCGTTGTCCCACTATCGACCACTGGTTGGTTCGTCATTTCACTGTCGAACACTGGTTGGGTCGTTGTCCCACTATCGACCACTGGATGGTTCGTCAATGCACTATCGAACACTGGTTAGGACGTTGTCCCACTATCGACCACTGGATAGGTCGTTTTCCCACTATCGACCACTAGTTGGTTCGTCAATGCACTATCGAACACTGGTTAGGTCGTTGTCCCACTATCGATCACTTGATAGGTCGTTGTCCCACTGCCGATCACTAGTTGGTTCGTCATTTCACTGTCGACCACTGGTTGGGTCGTTGTCCCAATATCGACCACTGGATGGGTCGTTGTCCCACTATCGACCACTAGTTGGTTCGTCAATGCACTATCGTACACTGGTTAGGTCGTTGTCCCACTACCGACCACTAGTTGGTTCGTCAATGCACTATCGAACACTGGTTAGGTCGTTGTCCCACTATCGATCACTTGATAGGTCGTTGTCCCACTGCCGATCACTAGTTGGTTCGTCATTTCACTGTCGACCACTGGTTGGGTCGTTGTCCCAATATCGACCACTGGATGGGTCGTTGTCCCACTATCGACCACTAGTTGGTTCGTCAATGCACTATCGAACACTGGTTAGGTCGTTGTCCCACTACCGACCACTAGTTGGTTCGTCAATGCATTATCGAACACTGGTTAGGACGTTGTCCCACTATCGATCACTGGATAGGTCGTTTTCCCACTATCGAACACTGGTTTGGTCGTTGTCCCACTATCGACCACTAGTTGGTTCGTCAATGCACTATCGTACACTGGTTAGGTCGTTGTCCCACATTCGGCCACTGCATAGGTCGTTGTCCCACTACCGACCACCAGTTGGTTCGTCATTTCACTGTCGAACACTGGTTGGGTCGTTGTCCCACTATCGACCACTGGATGGTTCGTCAATTCACTATCGAACACTGGTTAGGTCGTTGTCCCACTATCGACCACTTGATAGGTCGTTGTCCCACTATCGACCACTAGTTGGTTCGTCAATGCACTATCGAACACTGGTTAGGTCGTTGTCCCACTATCGACCACTTGATGGGTCGTTGTTCCACCATCGACCACTGGTTGGGTCTTTGTTCTACTATCGATCACTGGATGGTTCGTCGTCCAACTATCTACCACTGGTTAGTTCGTTGTTCCACTTTCGACAACAAGGTGGTTTATTTTCCCAGTAGGGACCCCTGGTTGGTTGTCGTCTACCTATAGACCACTAGTGTGTCTATTCCAGGATCAGTGGCATACGGACTCAACAGGTTTTATCGAAATGACGTAAATAGGTACGCCGTAAAATAATATGACTTACTCACGCAATTCACCAATATAAAACGCCAAGAAGAAAACCCAATAATGCACTAAGTGGAACGCGTGTGGTAAAAGTGGATTTGATAATATAGTTAAAGGCACCTGAATAAATTGAACCTATTGCGTAAGCAAGGAATTAAATTGAGTTCCAGAGAGAGACCCTTGTGTATATGTTTGTATGAAACTGTATTAGTCTGAGGCATAGGGTTCCAGTTAGGGATAGTCCATTTAATATACCGGGGACCTCGGGTTTTTGTTGGAAGAAAAATCCAGCCAAAAATAATTAACAAATATTTTTCGGAAAAAAATGAAAAACAATGAAATTCTTCGGCTTCTCTCGCACACACCCCAAAAAATATTTTGAAGCTGTGACTGAATAAATATCCTGTCGCTACCTAAACTCCAAGCAGCCCTCTGAACATTACATGGAATGGTCCCTAATGACGTAGACCTGAGACGTCCGGTTGTGTTAAAGATGATAACATCCCGCCGCTGTCTGTACCAGTCCAGCATGCCTTCTCAAACACATGTGTTGAGTCAAATAATATTGAGACAATTGATAAAACCAAATGCAAAGTCTAATAAATATGGAGATTGTTCAAGGTTCAAAGCGCAGGACAGCAGAATCAATTGTGTCAATTCTCTGCTTCCTTTCAACATTAATAGCGGGTATGCTCAGCGATGGACCGGAAATTGAAATATGCAAATGTTTCGCTACCCGTCATCGGAGTGGTTAATATGCAAATATGCCCAAAGAGAATTAAACTAAGGTCGTGCTTCTTTAATCACTGCGTCTGTGACTTTGACATAGCTCAAGGTTTGCTTTGGCTCTAACGTTTAGAATACGTTTAGCCTACAAACCTTGTCGAATGAACATGATGAGGCCTCAATAGAACCGTTTACACCAATTAGTTCTCAGAAATATACGATTGCATGTAGATTTACTAGTTTCGGCAGAAATTCTGTTATCGATTGGGTTTAACACTAGCTAATCAATATATAGTCCATCGGTCATAAGAATAATTGTCCTCTCGCTTAATGTAATATGACAACATTGGCTGATATTAAGTAACAAATTGAGCGTCATTAAGATAATGCCTGCAGTCGATTTTGTTCGCCATGGCGCCATAAGAAAACGCTTCAGGGCAAAAGTGTTTCCTAACTACATCTCATGTTTAGTTGGCGCGAACAGGGCTAGTATATTTCAGCCATTCAGCCCGGACTGAGCGTAAATCATGAAGGGTTGGTTATTAGGAATTTCTGCCTGTATGAGTAGGCTCCATGAACGTTGTTTGTGACGTTGAGTGGTCATTCTACGGAATCATTAGGCGAAAACGCACCGTCTGTACATATAGTAATTTGCCCTCATATACTGGTGTAATTATAGGGATCGTTATACTGATTTACTAAGGCAACGAGAGCTGACACGGGTCTGTACATGTCAGCACAAATTAGCCTTGTCGCAGAGGTTCCACCATCAGCCTCGAAATACGTTCATCCAGTCTGGTCATTTTTGTCTTGCTCCAAGAATAACGCGTTCTTGTCATTATCAATTAATTAGTGTTCTTTCCGAGAAACTACTTACACATGACATTGGAAATACGCTAGATGCATCGGTAATATTACTCAAAAGACGTCAAGGACGACCCGATTCTTTCATATTAGTTAATGCGTCATGCCATGACATAAACAAGAGTATTTAGGATATAAACAAACTGTGTTTACAATATAGAGCAAGGTACCCTGTAGATTTAACCGCGCTAAATTGAACATGGAACCGAATTGGCAGCTTGATGTGTCAATCAGAGGTTTCAAAACACAATAGCCCCCTCTATCTGCGCGCTCGGTTCGAAATTCAATTTAGCGCGGTTAAATCTACAGGTAACCAAGCTGTACATTGAAAACACAGTGTTATCTCCTAATTTGATGCAGTGATGGGATGGTAATATCAGTTTCACTGTGCAAAAACATGGCATTCCAGGATTAGCAGATAGTGAGTGAGTGAGTGAGTGAGTGAGTTGGGTTTGACGCCGCTTTTAACAGTATTCCAGTTATATCGCGGCGTGTCAGCTTAATGTGGGAAGAAAGCCCGAAGTGATGCAGGTCTCAGACGTTTACTAATTCGGTGAAACCCACGAGCACGGGTATGGTGCTGACAAACCTAGAAACATAACCGGCGTGAATCGGGATTCGAACCCACAATCATAGGTTTCTGGCGCGTCCTAAGGTACGCAACTCTGCACAGCGAATCGCGGCGCCCAAGACGGCTGGGTCACCCGTGCTCCCGGATAAGCAAATAACAACTAGTGGCCATTGGTGTCGTCTTTCCAGTAATGGTTATAGAGAAGACTAATCAACCTGTTCCAAACCCGTCCTGCTTTTCAGTTTACATGGACATTTTCTAAATATAAGATGGTTGCCATTTACAACCAATTTTTTTTCAGTATGGGTGAAGATCCGGGTTAGAATAGGTCTTCAGCAACCCATGCTTGCCCTAAGAGGCGACTATGCTTGTCGTAAGAGGCGACCAACGGCATCGGGCGGTCAAGCTCGTTGACTTATGTTGACGCATGTCATCGAATTCCAATTGCGTGGCAAACATTGATCGGTAGGGGGACAAATTTTCCTGCAGGTTACGGAAAGGGTCGAGTGGTGACGATTGTAGTGAGTTCACTCATCTCGACTTTTGAAATAACCTTGTCTGGGGAGTTTATCTATTACGAAACCATTGCCAGATTGCGCCACATGAACATTCACGAGAAACTAACTGCTCTCGTTACGTGAAGAAATGTGATCTCTGTCTTTTCGTTTTAGAAAGCAAAGTGGCTAGGATCCATATGTACTGTGTACGTCATGTCATAAGTATACCTTTTAATCAACTCTCGCTTACTTCTGACATTTTCGAGGATATCAAAATGTACCTGCATCGTTGTTATAGGCTTTGATATGGTGTTACTTTGAAAGTAAACATTGTGTATCCAGTTCCTTTATTCAGCTTCCTACCTCAGGCATGAGTATCACTTGCTACATTATACCTTTGAAACATAACGTAACAACTGTATCTTGTAAGAACATTTCCACATGTTTGAATCACAAGTTAACTAACTGTATATCTTGCTATTACGTTTCAGGGAGGTAACGCTGTACAATCCTTGCAATTTTCCTAGATTAAAACAATTTTGAATCTGTAAATGTCACGAAGTCGGAACACGAAACGTTTATGGTTGATTATGTTTTTATTCAAAGTAATGTATTTATGTGATTCCATTGCATCTTATCCTGTACGTATGGATCTCTCATATTTAATATGTGGACCCAGTTAATTTTAACCTGGATATTTATATAATATGTTTGTCTACTGTTTTTTTATGAAGTGAATGAGACGTAATTCAAAATTAGCATATCGCTTTTTTTAGTTTCAATAAGATAATTAAATGCACTATAGTGTCAATGGAGTTTTAGTTCGTCGGTCTGGTTTGTTTACAGACGCATGGCAGGAGTATTGGTGTGCAGGCAATAAATGCTTATTTTTTAATGCGAATTATATGAATGGCGGGCGCTACCGATAGCGCAGGACATATTTACCCTTTTCAAAAACACATGGTCTCATCACTGATTTTCAGTGGTCCATTCATATAATTTTCACAGCCATTTCGCTCCCTTACGCCAGATGGAATCTGTTTTGGCGGATAATCTAGACCCGTTGTTCTCTTGGATTGACAATTTATATTTATTATGAAGTGTATCAGACAATACGCCGTGTATCCAGTCGTCTCTGTCAGTTGTCTCTCCTCGTAACATACGGTGCTCAGGGCGCCCAGTGGTTCTGTTGTCACCAGGATCCACTGGCCATGGGTTCGGATACCCAATTCATCCCTATTTGGATCTATCAACATAACACCCTTGTTCGTGGATTTAAATTACGTTGAAAACAATTTGCCTCAGGTTTTACGAAAGAAATCAGTTGTTGTATGGACATGCTGGGCATCTTGAATACTTGCCTTGTGAAAAACAATTGTTCGACGTCTTCTGTCAGAGACACAAATGTACGTCTTGAAGCGATGACTGAAACATATTCCGCTCTTAACAAAAAAAATACTCCATCAACAAAACCGCCGAAAGCAAACTACGAACTAAGTCTGTATTTGCAACATTAACAAATGCGCCTCAATAGCAAATTAATCAAGCAATTATCAACATATGAACATAATCTGTATTTACACCATCAACAAAGGCTTGCAAGCAAACCCCAAGCTTAGTCTGTATTTACACCATCAACAAAACCTTGCAAGCAAACTACAAGCTTTATCTGTATTTACCCATCAACAAAACCTTGCAAGCAAACTACAAGCTTTGTCTGTATTTACCCATCAACAAAACCTTGCCAGCAAACTGCAAGCTTTGTCTGTATTTACATCATCAACAAGACCTTGCAAGCAAACTACAAGCTTTGTCTGTATTTACACCATTAACAAGACCTTGCAAGCAAACTACAAGCTTTGTCTGTATTTACCCATCAACAAAACCTTGCAAGCAAACTACAAGCTTAGTCTGCATTTACACCATCAACAAAACCTTGCAAGCAAACAACAAGCTTTGTCTGTATTTACACCATCAACAAGACCTTGCAAGCAAACTACAAGCTTTGTCTGTATTTACCCATCAACAAAACCTTGCAAGCAAACAACAAGCTTTGTCTGTATTTACCAATCAACAAGACCTTGCAAGCAAACTACAAGCTTTGTCTGTATTTACCCATCAACAAAACCTTGCAAGCAAACTACAAGCTTAGTCTGTATTTACCCATCAACAAAACCTTGCAAGCAAACTACAAGCTTTGTCTGTATTTACCCATCAACAAAGGTTAGCAAGCAAACTTCCAACGTTTCGTAACTTTCCGGATATAATACTCTTTCATTTGATTCTTAATTGTAAGTTTATTGAGGCCTGGCAGACCCGAGTTTCCAAGTCGGTGCCTCTGGACAAGCTGATTTTTGTTCACTGATTACTTTCGTGAAGACTTAATCAATATTCTGGAGGACAATATTGTCACTCGGAATAATTTGTGTTCCCTCTGCCGTCTGTCAAGGGCTTAAACGCGAATGACGGTTGATGAAGGACCTCGTTTTGAATGTCGGTTCTGCCAGTTGATTCCAGACTGAGGCAGTGCAATGTGAAATTGAATGCCGCGAGAAACGTAACGGCATGGAAATCAGGTTGGGTAAAATCGTTTTGGTCACGATTCACAAGAGCTAGCGGGGTAGGCTGCTCGTTATGTGTCCATCTAATTGATTTGATTTTGTTTAAGAGATGGCATCGGCTGATGTCCCTACCGTTTCTGAGACTGGTTCATGAATCAACTTTATTGTTTTACGACAGAGTTCGACTTAACGCGAACAGGATCTACGACCTCTCAAGGTCACGGAATCTTCTTGAAGGGAATCTCACTGTGACGCACACTCAAATTACACAAACGATGCTAAGAGCCTTGGATACCGACCGTTGAATTCGATATTCAGGAATGGGTAAGGGGAAAAAACATATAAGGCTCCAAATTTAGGAGAGAGAAACATTGAACGTTGGCCAAGAATATTAAACGGTCGGTCCCTGACACGCATGCGGTATTGTACGGCATATCGCAGTGATACATATAAAGAGCCAATGGGGACGTCCCCTGATCAGATACGTCACCGCCAACGGCAGTTTCAACGCCAACGGCAGTTTCAACGTCAACACCAACGCCCTTCTGTTGAAGAAGGGTTGTTATTGCAAGATACCATGTTACCATGTCACGATTACCCGATCAGTAACTGTTCTTAACCATGTCATCATTTAAGTTTTTCATGTAATTGTGATATAGTCGGAATTGTACAATGGACTTATAGCAGAGATTTCTTATGATTTTGGAAAGGGCTTTATCGCTGTTATTTCCGTTGGGTGCGTACTCTGCCCAGTGACCATGGCTGGTGATTTTGGTTTGAACGCCACAAGCTTATGATTTCATCAAATGTCAGAGATGGCAGGCTTATTTTATTATACACTTGAGGCTTTGCTGACGTTGTCATGCATACACAGGTGATGTGTCATGGGAGTAAATAGGCAACCACGCGCTTTGTTTAACTACTGGTGCGTTTCGATTTGAGTAAATGTTGGATAATATTCAAGAAAGGCCACCAGAAGTCACACCCCTTGAACTTAATAATATCCATTTTGTTTCATTTGAATGAATGGTGAATACCGCTACCTTTCCCATTCTGTTTCACGTAGGCCGGGGTCACTGTTAATGTCTTCGCATGAGTGAGTTGGGTTTAACGCCCCTTTTAACAGTATTCCAGTGATTCGCGTGTGTCAGCTTAATGTGGGAGGAAAGCGGGCTGTGATGCAGGTCTCAGACTTTGGTGAAACCCACAATCACCGGTAAGGTGGTGACACATTTAGAAACATAATTAGGATGAATCGGGATTTGAACCCACAATCACAGGTTTCTGGCCTAAGGGACGCAACACTTTACAGCGAATTGGGGTACCCGTTCCCCCAATGTCATTCAGTCAAACGTTATAAGAGTGTGCTCTTTAAACTGTAATGGCGATATGATTTAAATACTTCTGTATAAACACATCGCATTCCATTCTGGCATTTTCTGGCATTTCATTGGTTGGTCTAGAAGGCGAACAAACAAATATGCAGTTCATATGTTGATTAACTTGCTTCCTTCAACAAGAGGGGGCACGGGTGGCCCAGTCGTCTAAGGCGACGCGATTCGCTGTGCAGAGTTGCGTCCCTTGGGCACACCAGAAACCAGAAAATCCCGGTTCGGCCCGATTATGTTTCTAGGTTTGTTATCACCATACCCGTGCTCGTGGGTTTCAACGAATTATTACCCATATGGGCTCAAATATGCAGTGTAATAACTTTTTGATATTTGCACAGTGTGCAATTAGTGATTCTCGAAGCTGATTGGTCAGTTAAACAAATGTCAATTTTCATTGGTCGACGGGACTATTTTTCTCTCATTGAGTTCATTCACAAATCCAGAGCATTCATTCACATGTTTTACGTGCTACAATCTCACTTAATCAAGAGTTATAAGACTAGAACATAGTTTCATATCAACCACATGATTTCACAGTATAATGAATAAAGCATTTATTTCGCACGAGTTTTAGTTTACAATAAGCGTAATTACAAAAAACAAAACTACGTCTGCATTGTTTGTAAACAAACATGGCTGACCATTTGACACCTGTCAAACTAAATGACCACGTTAAAGTAGACGGAGATCTGACAGGAAGAGTTATTCGCATAATTCAACCTCTGAACACATTTAATGTCTTTGTTGTCAAAACTGCATATGGCCAGATTGAAGTTCCAAGTTTCAGATTGTGATGTTGCCAGAAACTGTTTCTAGTGCGCTAAAACTCAACACCACCAAGTCCGGATTTGCGTCTGTGTTAGAGGACTTGCTGTTTGGCGAATCTTTCGACCACACGAATCCCCAAAACCGGACTTTGTATAGACAGGTTTGCCTTTGTGAACGATGATGACATCGATAACTGCCAGTGAAAAGGAAAACACAATGAAAAAGACTAAATTTGACAAGTTGACATGAACTTAGTTCAAATTTATACTGGTAAGAAAAACACGAAAAATAAGACTACTCACACTTTCAATGATGGCATAAGAATAAAAACAAATTCCTTTTGCAACAACAGTTAGACTTTCCGAAAGACATTATAAACATACGCCATTTCGTAGAATTTAAGTTTGTAACATTGTGTGAAGAAATAAGAACGCGACACTTTTTTATACAATGTATACCTTTTTTGTAACCGCGACGTCAGCACAGTACGGCGCTGAGCGGTATGCAGGCTGACTGACGTCCGGGCACCATAAGACTATGAGGGTTAATGACACAGGAAAGGTGCAACTAAACATTATTCTTTGCAAATTTATCATTTCGGCATGCACATCAGACAGTTCAGAATTCGAACTGTCTACTTTGAAGGAGATCAAGGGTAGCACCGAGTGCTACCTTAGCGACAAGATTACCAACATCTGGTTGCGAAATCGATGCACTTTGCTGAACTCAAATAGGTTTTGAAATCAAAACAAAAATAATTAAAAATACAAGGAAAAGAAAACTTACCCCAGCGAGGTGATCCTGTGTCCGACATTGAACTAAATGAACTCCGTGAATGCGGACAGCTTGTCACTAAGTCTCCAGATACCGTGTTAGTCTATCAACAGGTATTCGACCATATTATGAATCACATCAAAATATCAACAAACTCCCGTTATCTGACTGTGTCAACTCCACAAGCGCGTTTGACTCAGACAAGTCCTCCTAAAATCCCACATGCACATGTTTCCCATCAGTCACACTTGTCTCAAATCACAAACGATGTTCATTAAACTTGTTGTCCGGATTAAACTGTAACGCCGGTTCTCTTGTCATTCCTGGTTTCGGCTGTCTCATATCTTAGTCAAGTCGGGTCATTCTTTCCGACACTGACAGCAATCGTATTTTTCAAAGTTTACCTACTTGTCGTAACTTTTCTCAATCAAACATGACTTCTGTACATTCCTTCTATGTTGTTGATACAGGTTTTTGCATTTTTACCGAATGACACATGAAAAAATTGACAGGTTTTCCGTGTTTCCTCTTCTCAATGTGAAATTCATGTCCATGGTGATGCACGACGGCTATTGTCTTGTCAATGAGAGGTATTGTCAAAACAAGCCTTGATTAAAAAGCCTGTTGAACCTTTTTTGAAAATTGTCTTCTTTTATCAATGGTAGATAGTGTACGCTGTATAACTCAGACAGAAATATAACTGCAATAATGTGATCTTTCAAGTTTTGTTAACAGAACTATATTTTTACGCGTAGCAAGACGTTGTTGATTGAGTAATGCGGCTGGAGTGAGTGGACAGTGTTTTTTCACACGCGGATTGATACAAAACAGCTGATTCTTGATGGGCGACAGTTCATTTGTTTTTTTCTTGAAACATGTCTTTAATATGAATATGGGTAATAAATAGAATAACCCACGAGGTACGAGTGATTACGGAAAATATGTCACTCGTGAAATTAATCTTTTAAGTTCCTCGCTAAAGCTCGGAACTTAAAACATTAATTTCACTCGTGACATATTTTCCGTAATCACTCGTACCTCGTGGGTTATTCTATAAGTAATAAACGTCTGAGACCTGCATCACTTCGGGCTTTCCTCCCACATTAAGCTGACACGTCGCGATATAACTGGAATACTGTTAAAAGCGGCGTTAAACCAAACTCACTCACTCACTCACTCCTTCAACAAGAGATACCGCTTTCGTAATATCAATTAAGCGATATGTCCATTCATGAAATTGTATTACAATGCATTGCAGACGTCTCAGTCAAATGGCATCACTAAAATACCTGGCACTAAAACTGGTAGGTTGGAAGAATGATTTTGGATGATTAATAGAATCCCATCCGAGGGTCTTTTGATATCACATCACCACTCGTCCATAATTATGTTATCTACTTGCGTTGATATATTTTATATGACAAGATTCTAGAGTGAGATTCCCTATATATTCTTTGTTTTATATTATAGCGCTTGGAACCACACGCGGGTTGAAGGCTTAGAGGGTTGTGGTGTGAAGTGTGCTGGGCTTAGCACCCATCCTTGTCTGAGCGTTTCATTTATGGACGTTTTATAGGAGATCTGGTATGCAGAGGCTTAACGTACTGAATGGCACCATAACTTAGTCATTTGGTCAAACTATGTTTTCAAATTAAATTGTTAGAATGATAAGCAACCCTGATCATTTGCATTCAACCAACATTTATGAACGTATGATACAAAATGTACACCTCCTTTTATAAAAACTATCCGCGTTTGGGTACATACGCGTAGGACCTGTGAAGATCCGGGTCAGAATTGATCTTCAGCAACCTATGCTTGTCTTGAAGGGTGACTATGCTTGTCGTAAGAGGCGACGAACGGGATCGGGTGGCCGGGTTCGCTGACTTGGTTGATGCATGTATCCCAATTGTGTAGATCGATGCTCATGATATCAATCACTGGGTTGTCATGTCCAGACTCGATTTTTTCAGACCGCCGTCATATAGCTGGAATATTGCTGAGTGCGGGTTTAAAGAAACAAACAAACATACGCGTAGGGTTAAATATAAGTATAGGACCTCTATTTTGTTGGAATTGATATTTATCAATAGTGACAATCATCGAAAGATTCATATCTGGCCCGGTCGTGTCTGGCCCGGTCGCAATTTGCCTTGCAGAAGTGCTTCCCTTCGACACAGTAAACCAATGATCGTGGGTTCGAATCCCAATTCGCCCCGATCATGATTCTTGGTTTGTCAGCACCAAACCCGTACTCGTGGTAAACGCCTGAGACCTGCATCACTTCGGGCTTTTCCCCCACATTAAGCTGACACGCCTTGATGTAACTGGATTATTTTTCAAAGCGGTGTTTAACCCAACTCACTCACTCACTCACTCACTCATTAAGGTAACCATTGTGGCAGCTCGTGTGTTCACATTCTGCTTTTCTCAGACGGCTTCGTCCGTTGTTCAACATGAACATGGTGTTGTGTTATGGTTTTGACCCAGGCAATGGTATCATTAAAAACTGTTCACCTAAACTTATTCAGTATTAAACGTTGCCATTGCTGACGATAATTGTCTTTGGTTTAAGTGTGACTACGATTTATATTTCTTTTATAGCTACTTATAAATGCAGTTTTTCTCCGGGATTATTCTGATATGAATAATAGAGCAAAATAATCATCCAATTGTGACAAACAAATATGTTTCGCTGTCATTTTGAAAATTCGCTATATTTGGGATTTGTGTGTGTGGCTGCTTGTACTAATCCGGACTGAAGCCGATTTATAGTGCTAGTCCACTGAGATATCATCAGACACAGATTACTGACTCCGAGCCGAGCAGTCCTGGTTTTAGCCCCTGAAGGTCGAGCGTCAGGCAGGGTAACAACAAGTACCATCTTTTTCAGCAACCCATGCAAGACGACTAACGGGATCGGGAGATCAGGCTCCCTGGTGCATGTCATCCAAATTGCGTAGATCGATGCTCATGATGTCAGTCACTGGAATACCTGGTCCAGACTCGATTACTTACAGATCGCCGTCATATAGCTGGAATTTTGCTGAGTTGGCGTTAAACAACAAACAAAAAACATGAAATGTTGATCTGCCATTTGATCTAGCATGAGCGATAACGATGGTCATAGCTTTTGTCTTTAGTATGAGAGACATGTAATAAGATACATGTCCGTCTTTGAGTGTTTTGATTATTTAATCAAAAGATGAGATTACGACAAAGTATAAGATGCTTCAGTTTTAGATATATTGACAAGGTTCCCTGCAATTTAATTCTCCACATGAATCCGTCTATTATAATTAATTAATATAGATTAGAAAAAAACCGAAGCATGTTATTATATCGTTTTTAAACATATGACATTGTTTAATTCAAAATTAAATTGTACAAAATTAAAGGTACTTTAATAACAATATATACTCTTCAAAAATGGAACGCAAAACGGATATTTATGGCCTTAAAGCCAAAATTAACCGACCAAGAGGTGCAAAATGAAGAGGTTTAATGTGGTTTTGTATCAGTGACAAATTTCCAGGATCAAAATGATCACAACAAGGACATGCAAACCATTAGTCGGGAAACACGTACATCTCGGAAAAAAGCACCCAGTGCATTAACAAGAGGGCCATGGAGCTGCACGTACAGCTCGTGCACCAGCACTATTAACGGTATTAAAGTTTAGGGAGTTTGAATGCCTGTCAATCGAACAGTGACAGTTCAACAACATGCCAAGATTAACAGAAGTGCAAAGAAACAACGTCATAGACCGCTTGCAGGCAGGGGAATCCCGATCAGCTGTCACCAGGGTTTTCAATGAAGCGCCCAGCACCATCACAAGGCTATGGGATCGGTTTCAACAGCATGGGTCAACACGTGATCGGCCAAAGTCGGGACGACCAAGAGTAACCACCCCCGCCCAAGATCGCTTCATCCGACTGCGCCACCTACGTGAAAGGACGACCACAGCCACTCCAACCGCATCCCAAATACCCGGACTGCGCAGAATCACCGACCAGACCGTACGAAACCGTTTAGGTGCAGCAGGTCTACGAACAAAACGCCCTGTTCGACGCGTCATATTGAGTCGACAGCATCGTCAACAACGACTGCATTGGTGTCGTCAACACAGGGCATGGCCTTAACTGCGATGGAGAGATGTCTGGTTTAGTGACGAACCAAGATTTCTCATCCGTCGAGGGGATGGAAGAGCACGGATCTTCAGACGTCGGGGAGGATGTTACGCCGGAAACTGCGTACAGGAAGTGGACAGGTTTGGTGAGGGTAGCGTTATGATGTGGGCGGCTATCTCTCATCTTGGCAGGACAGGTTTTGTCCATTTCCAGGGCAATCGTACGGCTCAACGATTCATTAACGAAATTCTCACACGTCCTCACGATTGCCTGCCAACGATAACGGTGTATTCCAGCGGGACAACGCTCGACCGAACAGCACGGATCACAAGAGCCTGTCTACACAACAACAATGTTGATGTTCTCCCCTGGCCCTCCAGATCTCCAGATTTGAACCCGATAGAGCACCTGTGGGATGAATTGGATAGACTGCTACGCCGACGTCAGCCACAACCCCAGACGTTGCAGCAGTTGGCTTTTGCGTTGCAGGCTGAGTGGGCTACCATTCCCCAGGATGTGATTCGCATACTCGTCTGTTCCATGGGCAGGATATGTCAGGCCGCTACCAATTCCAACGGGGTACATACGCGTTATTGATGGTAGCTGACCTTCACCTTGGACTTTTCCTATGTACCGATAACTGAGATGACTACAATCACCACGCGTTCTCTCCCTAACATTATAGCTCAATCCCTTGTAGGTTCCTCGTATAAATGCGGGGGCACGGGTGGCCCAGTCCTTTAAGGCGCCGCGATACGCTGTGCAGAGTTGCGTCCCTTGGGCACGCCAGAAACCTATGATTGTGGGTTCGAATCCCGGTTCGCCCCGATTATGTTTCTAGGTTTGTCAGCACAGTGGTAAACGTCTGAGACCTGCATCACTTCGGGCTTTCCTCCCACATTAAGCTGACACGCCGTGATATAACTGGAATAATGTTAAAAGCGGCGTTAAACCCAACTCACTCACTCACTCACTCACTCACTCACTCACTCACTCGTATAAATGCATTTTCCTACCTCACACAAATCTGGCTTTGCGTTTCTTTTTTTTTGAAGAGTATATTTCTATTTTGTGCGAAATACTGACTTTCCAGTCTGTTTCCATTTCTGTGTTCGAGAAGATTTACGAGCTTGCTGCGATGAGCGAGATTTGTCCTGTATTTACAGGGTTCTAGTCGCATATCTCCGCCCGAGCATATTTATCAACCTCATAATTCCTCCCGAGTCATACAACAAGCACGATATTCCGATCGAATCGATCTTCGGTTACGTTAACCGAAGGAAGAATCTCCTTCTTTGGTATTCACGCAATTATTGGGAAAATATTTAGATAGAATAATAACCTTATTGAATATGCCAGGCGATCACCCTTCACCGTTGGATCGTATTCTAATGGCGGGTTCGGGGATTGGCGGATCCATTGATCTTCACTGCTGTATTTGTTGTAGGAATCGGCAAATATCGGTAAATATTCATTCCTCTATAACATCAGTGATCAATACTGTCGCTATTAATGTAAGCTTGGTGCCAGGCACAGGTTAAATGCTGGTGTCCCCGCTAAATGGACATGAGCGAATTACTGCCTCCATTGTAATGGCTTACTGGTGTGCGAAATAACCTCAGTGAATTCCCTACAGCGTCTCAAAGAAAAAGCAATGCCGTAGAGTATGAGGAGGCCAACTTAATCGCTCTATATTTTCCCTAAACATGTTTTTCAAATCAATATTGCTTTTCCCGTTACGGTGTGAACAACTTTGGTTTTGTCGTTGGAACGGAACTGTCAGGTTTTTAATCAAAGAACGTCGGTTTTTTAAAAGCTTGACTAAATCAACATAAGTGTCCGATGGAAAGCTTTACGTATAATCAATTGTGGCGGTGAAAGGAAGCGGTTGTTAGCAATAGCCGTCGTAGATAGCCGTGCTTTTGATGTTCTTGTGTTTTTTTGAATAACTGTCATGATGGATATGTGGTTCAGGGGATAATTACCCGTGTAGGAAATGTGAATATTCATTCTGATATTGCATGAGTGTCATTTTGCGAATTCCAAGTATTGACCGGTATGTTATCACGCCCAAGAGACCACATCCGGGTTCTTCGACGCGCCAACGATTGACCTACTTGTTATTGCCGGAACGGTAGAAGCCGTGGAACGAATTTATTTGGAATGTTTTAAATAACATTTATCATTTGCGTCTCATATAACTTTAAATATATGTCCTAGGACAGTAAAAATACTGTTTGTAGATCAGTGAGTGAGTTGGTGAGTTGGGTTCAACGACGCCTTAAATTATGTCACGGCGTGTCAGCCTGATATTGGGGGAAAGCCTGAAGTGATGAAGTGATATTTACAACTTTGATGAGTGAGTGAGTGAGTGAGTGAGTTGGGTTTAACGCCGCTTTTAACAGTATTCCAGTTATATCACGGCGTGCCAGCTTAATGTGGGAAGAAAGCCCGAAGTCTCAGACGTTTACCACTTCGGTGAAACCCACGAGCACGGGTATGGTGCTGACAAACCTAGAATCATAATCAGTGCGAACCGGGATTCGAACCGACAATGATAGATTTCTGGCATGCCCAATGGACGCAACTCTACACAGCGAATCGCGGCGCCTTAGACGACTTGGCCACCCGTGCCTCCCCATTTTGATGAAACAGACGAGCACTGTCATCACACCTAGAAACATAATCAGGGCGAAACTGGGACACGAACGAAAGATAAAAGGCCTCTGGCATGCCAAAGAGACGCAACTCCGCACAGCGCATTGTGGCCCCTTAGATTACCCAGTTCGATTCCTCACATGGGTACAATGTGTGGAGCCAGTGTGTGGCGGCCCTCTGCTCTAATGTTGTTTAAATCGGAGTTAAATCCCAGCTGACCCATCTTCTGACCATGCTTTGTATTTCAGAATTCCATATTAGCAATATTTCAGCAGTGGGAACAAGGGTATACATTTCAATACTCACGGGCTGTGGGACGGCCTATTAGTTAGGGCGATTACTCTTCCTGGTTCAGTTCATTGTCTCATAACTTAAATCCGCCTTGATATTGCTTGAACAGTGCTAAAAGCCATACTCACTCACTAACTTAAATATTACTGGGGTTGTAGGGTAGTCTGGTGGTGAAGGCGTTTGTACGCTTTTGGGTATGTGTGAATCCAATTGATGGTCCGGTCATGATATAGCTGGAATATTGCTAAAAAAAAGGTGTAAAACCATACAAACGCAAATATTGCTGCTATGCTGCTAAAGCCACAATCACCACCCACGAAGGGACAGTGGAATAAATGACGTGTGCTGCATACTCCCACGACCTCTCCAAAACCTGCATATATGAACATGATGACAATCCTCAATGACATTTGAAAAACGGACAATAGAGAAATCACCATACCAAAGTAAACTATTTATCAACACAACCAACACACCTAAAGGTGTTTTTGAACTGGCACAATCGTTTTGTTTTTCTTCTTGTTTTATCTACGATAGTTATGATGTTCATTTTAGAGTAAAAATATAACAATAAAAAGCTGTTTTTTTTATTGGCTCAACTGTAAAAACCTTGAAAAGTTTATTTTGCCTCTTGGGAACTTTCAAACCTGTCAATCCCTACCCAAAAACCGACACCGGCTGTTGTACTGCGCCCACAATCTGCTCAAACATGCCGAACTTTCACGACCCAGTACAATCCAAAATATCTAACGTCGTAATTCCTATATATATAACCCTTGCGTAAATAGAAGTGAAAACATTTATGCCAAACCATTTTTATGGTTCTAAGTTAATACGAACCGCATTCTAGGATATTGACGCCGACATTTTCAATAAGCGAGTTCATTTCAGTAGGTGATCGTGTCTTAAAATATAGTTCCACCAATAGATGGCAATTCTAGTTTTACACGAAACGCGCTTTAACTATCAGACACTGGGACTGCGTGCGATATCGAGCATAGAATCCGTCTTTCTGCGATTGATCCTCAGTGTCAAAACACGTAAGCTAGATAAAAATATCCTATTATTGATGTGGCAATGCCAGAATAAATCTTTCGAGATTTAATTTCTCCGAGTCGGTCCTATTTCATGAATTTAATCATAACCAGCAAGGTAGGGCTTCGTTTGATACCAGGAACTATTGGCCGTCTGGATTCCTTGTGGGTTATTGATTATCCCATAAATCTTGCTCTAGTTTTTATGCCCCTTCTCTTCATTTTGCAAACACTAGAGTCTAAAAAGTTTATCCATTTGCGACAAAAACTGTCCCTCTATTGACTAATTCCATATCTGGACGTGAGGTTTCTATTTTGCGTATTGCCGACCAGCGTTCGTTAATTGATTTAGCTTCTTCTGGTTTAGGCTTAATGTGGTTTTAATTTCTCGGTACAAAATGAAAGCTGTATGATGTAATAGATGGTTGTTTTCTTTCAGGTCCGCGCTTCTGGGGGAATCTCAGCCCTGATTGGTCCTTATGCGCAACAGGAAAGTACCAATCACCGATCGATATTAAACCACGTGCCCTTCTCTTCGATCCCAGTCTTCGTCGGCTCACTTTAGAAATACCAATAACGGTTCGTAGTAATTGATTATCTACTCAAGAATTTTGTACACTGTTTAAACACTGGGTTACAGCCAATGATATCCTCTGAATTGGTGATTTTTTTACACAAAACAAAGTTTAGAACTTTAGTCACTGTGTCAGATTAATATAGACATTAGAGACATCGTCTGATGAAGAAATAGAACCTGGGTGTGCTAATTGTTAAATATGTCATTTATGTGAACCAGAAGTACTTTCGGGATATTGTGGGTTTTTTTGTGAAAGATAAAATCTCGTTTTGGGGGTTGGTTTTTTAACCATATTTGAAGATTCCATATTGACCCCTTCAACGATTAAATACCACATCGTTGGAAAGAACATTTGCCCGGAGGGTGAAATGTCGGTGGTTCGATCCCCTGGCCGCACCATACCAAAAACGTTAAGAGATTGTGCTTATTGTTTCCCTGCCTGGCATTCGGCATTGAGGGGCTAAAAGATATACTGTGTCTGAGTAGGGTATCCATGCTAAATTGCAGTATGGCATCTCAATGGGGTATCACATGTCCGGGCTAGTATAAGCACACACACGCACGCACGCACGCACGCACGCACGCACGCACGCGCGCACGCGCGCACATGCACATACACGTCTCTGTATAAGCCCAATAGTCCTGAACGCGACCTCAAGCCCATGTTCACTTCATCTAACCTACAACGCTTTAAGGTCACCTAACGTTTATTCTTTGATAAGTCTTCCCCTTGAGAAATGCCATCCTTTCAATGATGCTCTTGAAATCAATATGCCACTTTGACTTTCACCATCTTCATCCTATTAAGTTTAATGTTGCATTAACCAAATGATAACTCCACAAATGAATGCTAAAGTTCCCAAGCACACTACCAAAAACATTACCGATTCATCAGCTTTGAGCTGGAACTTTTATGTTTTGCGTAGGTTGATGTCTAATAGAGCTTTATGTACGTACAGAACAAAATAGCGGTATGTTAGTTGATACCCATCTCAATCATAACCAATCCTTTCATCAACGATTTTACTGCAATTGGTTTATGACAGTGGCTACTTTGGGGAAGGTAATACAGGTTGCTCTCTGGTAGTTGGTTTTGTGTTTAGCTCGTCTGTGTCAAGAATCCTGTTCCACGTTATATTACACGTTATGCAGTTGGGGTTAGCTGTTGTCATTGGCAATAAATAGATCAGAGATTTAATGGCCCTGTCATTCTTCTACCTGGGCGGCCCGACTGGTAGGCACCAACGGTTCCCATCACCGTCAACCAATGAGATTCTGATGCAATGTTAAATGATATTTTTTAACTCACTAACTGAACTAAAGGCTTGTTACGCTGTTCGTTGATACGGCCAATAATTGTCTAACTTAATGAGAAATCGATGCCTGTTAATGCAGGTGAGTGTTATGTAAGATGCAGAATTAATCCGTGTTTGGTGTATTGTACTCAGTGCATGCGGAAGCCCCAATGTCATTCAGGGACAATCGGAGTACTGCGAGGATCTTACGGAAACATGCCTCGATGATGAATGGTGTAATTACTGCGGTCATTTTGGCATTTGATACAGTGGACACAAGCACGTTTGTGTTCTATATATATGCCAACGTATATCAGGCTATTTCATTGAAGCTGACCGAGGAGCTAATCAAGCAAACGTCACGCGGATCTTACAATGTCTGGTTCCGTGAATAACTAGATTGTGGCTGATGTGTTGCGGACAAGGAAATCACACTAATGTAAACAATTCCAGCCCTTTCATGCCATCACGAAATGTACAGTACTTGAATTAAATGTGAAAGTGTCACCAGTATTGAGTACGCCTTCTTTTAAGATATATTTTGATATATCTGGTAAAAGAATCGACAATAACAACTGACGTATCTGATTTTCGCAGATGTTATTGTGAGAGTGACGTAATAGAACACTGTTTTGACAATGTATACTAGTACATATTTGATGAATTATTACTTCACTTCCTTCACAGTGTTGGGTTACATATCGTTTAGAAAATATCTTGAACTAAGCATATAATATCCAAAAACTGAACTGTACTGACGCTTAGTCAACACTCAAAGAATACCTTTTTTAAAATAAATTTTGATTAAAACAGCATTTTAAAAATTCTAAAACAGTTTGCATTATACACAACGGCTGATAGCTAAATTGGACATTTTATCTTTGAAAATTCATCAATTCGACTTTTTTCATCACAAATTTACATTTCGAACATGCTGGAGGTCATGCGTTTGTAAATTAATTTCTTACCCCAGTCTTCTTTCAACCGATTTCTTTTAACACAAAATAACGACCCACTGAAGAAGGCTGGACTCAAATCATTCTTCCCTTTCAATCTGAGGTTATTCCTCTGTATATCAACATATCAACGATTTGCCTTTTTTCTAGTCTTCATTTTGCGGCCATACAGAGTTCCTAATCATGTTCTGAGAAGAAGGTACAGGCCATTTGTTAAATAGGTTCTTCAGTGTTTGACCTACATCAACTGCAATAGAGTGAATGCGTTTGGTTCAACGCCGCTGTGAGAGGAAAGCCCAAAGTGATAGAGGATTTAGACATTTACCAGTGTTGTGAAACGACGGGCATGGGTATGGTGCTGACAAACCTCAAAACATAATCAGGGCTAACCGGGATTAGAACTCAGCATCATAGTTTCCTGGAGTGCCCAAGGGACGCAACTCAACTCAGTGACTACGTATGCGACAGTTATTTCCAGACTTCACCATTGCGCCCCTCGTGTTATTTAGCATCTTGTTCCTGGTGATGAAAAACCCCTGTTGTGTTGCAGACAGAACAGTCAATTACATTACCGCACATACAGCTTCTTTGTAAGTCAAGGAGCATCTCGTTCCATCTAAATCATGCAAAGGGTTTTGTCCACAAACACGATTCAATGTTTCAAAAACACAATAAACTGACATTATTTTTTCAAACATAATGACAAAATCACATTGTAAAATGAAACGACTGGACATTTATTTTGACAAAAGCCCAAACCTTATTACAATCTATCGACCTGTTCGGCCTGAAAAAAACTTATCGTCAAAGCAAAATCGTTCCGAACTTATGGTTGGAATATTCGTTTTTGCCAAAGCCTTGTGTTTTCTTATGACGATAATGATCAAAGGCAAGGACGTCAAAACTAAACTCCGAGCATCGTTGGGCGTCTTTTCGAGGAATCCTTTAAGAAAAAGCCCTGATGCTTTATAGTGTAATTAATTATGGCAGCGCACTTCTCCCGTTTGGCAATCTGAAGCACAATTACATAGCCGCCTGTTTGAGGATTACGTCGTTCTATGCCAATTATTGAATAAATTACCGGTTTTTCTAAGCAAATACGCTCCTTTGAGAGTAATTACTGTTTCCTGAGCGTACATGTGCCAGCCCCAGTGGACGCTGTGTAATTCTAATCTGGTTCTCTGTCCGCGGTGCGCAAAATTCCTGCGTCATCTGCAACCGAATGCGATCTTGATTAACGATCCGAGTTCTTTCATCTGTATGTTTCGCCTATTCTTGTTACCTGTAGTTTTTGTGCGTATATTTACAATACGTATGATTACAGGATTGTGTCAAATCCAGTTAAGACACGATACTTGCAGGGTGAGACCCCCGTGGTATCATGTACGAACATCTTGGAATAATTGTTGAGCTTGACCAGGGTATCATTGTTTGAATGTCTTTCAGTTATTATGGAGTCTCGTGTTGAGGTACGCAGCGATGATTATATCGTAGTGACTACATGCAGCCTAGAGTTGGTGTCATCTTAATTAAGACATAAATGAAACGTGTTTCGTATTTCTATGGGTGATTCCTAATTTGCATCGTAATTTAATTACTATTACTAGATCAGTGAGCTGTTGGGTGGCCTAGTGGTTAAAGCGTTCACTCGTCACACCATAGGTCCAGGTTCGATTCCCCACATTGGTACAATGGGTGAAACCAATTGTATGTGTCCCCGACGTGATATTGTTAGAATATTGGTAAAAGCGGCGTTAAACCACACTCTCTCACTACCTAGATCAGTGACATACTATGCACCTCTAACGTGCGCCAGAAACCTGTGGCCTTAGGTTCACATCCAACATTCATTCTGATGTTTCTAGGTTTGTCAGCACTATACCTGTGGTCTTTGGTTTCATCAATGTAGCAAACGTCTTCCATCCATATCACTTCATGTTCTTCCTTGTTGCCGTGATATGCTGAAATGGTCTTCTAAGCTGCTCTAAACAAAACTCAGTGGACAGTGGAATGTCGGTGGTTCGATCCCCTAGCTGCGTCATACTATGACACGCTAAAAGATGGTACTTGTTGTTTCCCTACCTGGCGTTCGGCATTAAAGTGATAAAACATATACAAGTCAGCATACAGTGTCTGAGTGGGGTATACATGTTAAACTGTAGCATGGCATCTCAGTGAGCTAGCACTATAAGTACGGACTGGTATAAACAGTTATGTACACACACGCAGACTTGAACTTCGCTGTAGAAGTGCAATAATCTGGAACGCGATCTTAAACCCTTTCAGATGACGCTTTAAAGGTCACCTAACGTTTATTCTTTGATAAGCCGTGAACTTTACCTTGAGAAATGCCATCCTTTCAATGATGCTCTTGAAATCAATATGCCACTTTGACTTTCAACATCTTCATCATATTAAGCTTAATGATGCATTAACCAAATGATAACTCCACAAACGAATGCTAAATTAATGTTCCCAAGCACACTACCAAAAACATTACCGATTCATCAGCTTTGAGTTGGAACTTTTATGTTTGCGTAGGTTGAAGTCTAATAGAGTTTTATGTATGTACAGAACAAAATAGCGGTGTGTTAGTTGATACCCATCTCAATCAAAACCAATCCTTTCATCAACGATTTTACTGCAATCGGTTTATGACAGTGGCTACTTTGGGGAAGGTAATACAGGTTGCTCTCTGGTAGTTGGTTTTGTGTTTAGCTCGTCTGAGTCAAGAATCCTGTTCCACGTTGTATTACAACGCAGCTGGGGTTGGGGTTAGCTGTTGTCATTGGCAATAAATAGATCAGAGATTTAATGGCCCTGTCATTCTTCTACCTGGGCGGCCCGACTGGTAGGCACCAACGGTTCCCATCACCGTCAACCAATGAGATTCTGATGCAATGTTAAATGATATTTTTTAACTCACTAACTGAACTAATGGCTTGTTACGCTGTTCGTTGATACGGCCAATAATTGTCTAACTTAATGAGAAATCGATGCCTGTTAATGCAGGTGAGTGTTATGTAAGATGCAGAATTAATCCGTGTTTGGTGTATTGTACTCAGTGCATGCGGAAGCCCCAATGTCATTCAGGGACAATCGGAGTACTGCGAGGATCTTACGGAAACATGCCTCGATGATGAATGGTGTAATTACTGCGGTCATTTTGGCATTTGATACAGTGGACACAAGCACGTTTGTGTTCTATATATATGCCAACGTATATCAGGCTATTTCATTGAAGCTGACCGAGGAGCTAATCAAGCGACCGTCACGCGGATTTTACAATGTCTGGTTCCGTGAATAACTAGATTGTGGCTGATGTGTTGCGGACAAGGAAATCACACTAATGTAAACAATTCCAGCCCTTTCATGCCATCACGAAATGTACAGTACTTGAATTAAATGTGAAAGTGTCACCAGTATTGAGTACGCCTTCTTTTAAGATATATTTTGATATATCTGGTAAAAGAATCGACAATAACAACTGACGTATCTGATTTTCGCAGATGTTATTGTGAGAGTGACGTAATAGAACACTGTTTTGACAATGTATACTAGTACATATTTGATGAATTATTACTTCACTTCCTTCACAGTGTTGGGTTACATAGCGTTTAGAAAATATCTTGAACTAAGCATATAATATCCAAAAACTGAACTGTACTGACGCTTAGTCAACACTTAAAGAATACCTTTTTTAAAGTAAATTTTGATTAAAACAGCATTTTAAAAATTCTAAAACAGTTTGCATTATACACAACGGCTGATAGCTAAATTGGACATTTTATCTTTAAAAATTAATCAATTCGACTTTTTTCATCACAAATTTACATTTCGAACATGCTGGAGGTCATGTGTTTGTAAATTAATTTCTTACCCCAGTCTTCTTTCAACCGATTTCTTTTGACACAAAATAACGACCAACTGAAGAAGGCTGGACTCAACTCATTCTTCCCTTTCAATCTGAGGTTATTCCTCCGTATATCAACATATCAACGATTTGCCTTTTTTCTTGTCTTCATTTTGCGGCCATACAGAGTTCCTAATCATGTTCTGAGAAGAAGGTACAGGCCATTTGTTAAATAGGTTCTTCAGTGTTTGACCTACATCAACTGCAATAGAGTGAATGCGTTTGGTTCAACGCCGCTGTGAGAGGAAAGCCCAAAGTGATAGAGGATTTAGACATTTACCAGTGTTGTGAAACGACGGGCATGGGTATGGTGCTGACAAACCTCAAAACATAATCAGGGCTAACCGGGATTAGAACTCAGCATCATACTATTAGGTTCCTGGAGTGCCCAAGGGACGCAACTCAACACATTGACTACGTATGCGACAGTTATTTCCAGACTTCACCCTTGCGCCCTTCGGTTTCTTAAGCATCATGTTCCTGGTGACGAAAAACCCCTGTTGTGTTGCAGACAGAACAGTCAATTACATTACCGCACATACAGCTTCTTTGTAAGTCAAGGAGCATCTCGTTCCATCTAAATCATGCAAAGGGTTTTGTTCACAAACACGATTCAATGTTTCAAAAACACAATAAACTGACATTATTTTTTCAAACATAATGACAAAATCGCATTGTAAAATAAAACGACTGGACATTTATTTTGACAAAAGCCCAAACCTTATTACAATCTATCGACCTGTTCGGCCTGAAAAAACTTATCGTCAAAGCAAAATCGTTCCGAACTTATGGTTGGAATATTCGTTTTTGCCAAAGCCTTGTGTTTTCTTATGACGATAATGATCAAAGGCAAGGACGTCAAAACTAAACTCCGAGCATCGTTGGGCGTCTTTTCGAGGAATCCTTTAAGAAAAAGCCCTGATGCTTTATAGTGTAATTGATTATGGCAGCGCACTTCTCCCGTTTGGCAATCTGAAGCACAATTACATAGCCGCCTGTTTGAGGATAACGTCATTCTATGCCAATTACTGAATAAATTACAGGTTTTTCTAAGCAAATACGCTCCTTTGAGAGTAATAACTGTTTCCTGAGCGTACATGTGCCAGCCCCAGTGGACGCTGTGTAACTCATGTCTGGTTCTCTGTCCGCGGTGCGCAAAATTCCTGCGTCATCTGCAACCGAATACGATCTTGATTAACGATCCGAGTTCTTTCATGTGTATGTTTCGCCTATTCTTGTTACTTGTAGTTTTTGTGCCTATATTTACAATACGTATGATTACAGGATTGTGTCTAATCCAATTAAGACACGATGCTTGCAGGGTGAGACCCCCGTGGTATCGTGTACGAACATCTTGGAGTAATTGTTGAGCTTGACCAGGGTATCATTGTTCGAATATCTTTCAGTTACCATGCAGTCTCGTGCTAAGGTACGCAGCGATGATTATATCGTAGTGACTACATGCAGCCTAGAGTTGATGTCATCTTAATTAAGACATAAATGTAACGTGTTTCGTATTTCTATGGGTAATTCCTAATTTGCATGGTAATTTAATTACTATTACTTGATCAGTGGGCTGTTGGGTAGCCTAGTGGTTAAAGCGTTCACTCATCACACCATAGGTCCAGGTTCGATTCCCCACATTGGTACAATGAGTGAAACCCACTTTATGTGTCCCCGGCGTGACATTGTTAGAATATTGGTAAAAGCGGCGTAAAACCACACTCTCTCACTACCTAGATCAGTGACATACTATGCACCTCTTACGTGCGCCAGAAACCTGTGATCTTAGGTTCACATCCAACATTCATTCTGTTGTTTCAAGGTTTGTCAGCACTATACCTGTGGTCTTAGGTTTCATCAATGTAGCAAACGTCTTACATCCATATCACTTTGTGGTGTTCCTTGTTGCCGTGATATGCTGAAATGGTCTTCAGAGCTGCGCTAAACAAAACTCAGTGGACAGTGGAATGTCGGTGGTTCGATCCCCTAGCCGCGTCATACTATGAGACGCTAAAAGATGGTACTTGTTGTTTCCCTACCTGGCGTTCGGCATTAAAGTGATAAAACATATACAAGTCAGCATACAGTGTCTGAGTGGGGTATACATGTTAAACTGTAGCATGGCATCTCAGTGAGCTAGCACTATAAGTACGGACTGGTATAAACAGTTATGTACACACACGCAGACTTGCTTTTCGCTGTAGAAGTGCAATAATCTGGAACGCGATCTTAAACCCTTTCAGAAGCCGCTTTAAGGTCACCTAACGTTTATTCTTTGATTAGACGTGAACTTTACCTTGAGAAATGCCATCCTTTCAATGATGCTCTTGAAATCAATATGCCACTTTGACTTTCACCATCTTCATCCTATTAAGTTTAATGTTGCATTAACCAAATGATAACTCCACAAATGAATGCTAAAGTTCCCAAGCACACTACCAAAAACATTACTGATTCATCAGCTTTGAGCTGGAACTTCTATGTTTTGCGTAGGTTGAAGTCTAATAGAGTTTTATGTACGTACAGAACAAAATAGCGGTATGTTAGTTGATACCCATCTCAATCATAACCAATCCTTTCATCAACGATTTTATTGCAATCGGTTTGACAGTAGCTACTTTGGGGAAGGTAATACAGGTTGCTCTCTGGTAGTTGGTTTCGTGTTTAGCTCGTCTGTGTCAAGAATCCTGTTCCACGTTATATTACAACGCAGCTGGGGTTGGGGTTAGCTGTTGTCATTGGCAATAAATAGATCAGATATTTAATGGCCCTGTCATTCTTCTACCTGGGCGGCCCGACTGGTAGGCACCAACGGTTCCCATCACCGTCAACCAATGAGATTCTGATGCAATTTTAAATCATATTTTCAACTCTCTAACTCTACTAAAGGCTTGTTACGCTGTTCGTTGATACGGCCAATAATTGTCTAACTTAATGAGAAATCGATGCCTTTTAATGCAGGTGAGTGTTATGTAAGATGCAGAATTAAACCGTGTTTGGTGTATTGTACTCAGTGCATGCGGAAGCACCAGTGGCATTCAGGGACAATCGGAGGATTGCAAGGATCTTACGGAGACATGCCTCGGAGTACTCCGATGCCTTGATGATGAATGGTATAAGTACTGCAGTCAGTTAGGTATTTGATACAGTGGACACAAGAACGTAGATAGATATATCAGGTTATTTCATTGTAGCTTACCGAGGAACTAATCAAGCGAACGTCACGCGGTTTTACAAGATCTGGGTTCGCAAATAGCTAGATTGTGGTTGATGTGTTGCCGCATTCAGATAAGGAAGTCACACTGGTGTAAACAATTCTTGCCTTTTTATGTCATCAAAAAAGGTACTTAAATTGAATGTGAAAGTATCACATTAATTATCCAATAAGTTCGCCTTATATTAAGATATATTTTGATATATTTTCTAAAAATAACAATCGAAGTGTCTGGTTTCCGCAGTTGTTAGTGACACAGAGAGAAGTAATAACACTCTGTTTTGACAAAGTATGCAAGTATATAGTTTATGGTTTGTTACTTCAGTTCTGTACATCGTTGAGGTACACATCGTTTTGGAAATATCTTGAAAATATCTTAAGTTAGTGGTATTATCCCCAAAAACGTAACTATAGTGCCGCTTATTGATCACTGGAGAATACTTCAACTTGTTGTTTTTTTAAATAAAAATTTTAAATATAATTTTATTTCCAACTTTTAAACATTAATTCCAAATCGCATGATGGATATCTTATACATCTTATCTTGATAATCAATAAATTTGCTTTTTTCGACAAAGATGTACAGTATGTCAAACATGGTAAGGTCGTGGTTGCATATTCATTCTTCATTGAATCGAGTTAGTGTTACACAAAATTACCCAACCCAGCTTCAGATAACGTTTTTTAAACCACTGCAGGAATAAGTGATGGTTAAAGGAGATCTGTTGAAAACAACCCTTTATAACATGTTAAATAGCTAGTTAAATACATAACCCCCCCCCCCCCCCCCCAAAAAAAAAGAGTCATGTGTGATTTTTTTGACATCATTGTTTTTTGTTATTTAAAAAGCAGCAAACAACTGCCCTGATTCCACTACCAGCGCGTATGAATATTGAAATTCCAGCTGGAGGTCTAACTGTAACTGTGACGTCATAGTGGAGAGACGTTCGCCATTTTGTTACGTTTATTGTGCATTAATCTACATGACAATGAAGTGATTATCCATTTTTCTCAGCGTATTGAAGACGTACAATTGGGTATTGTGTGGGCGTTGGGTGTACCAGTTCATCAAACAAAAGTACCAAGTGTCATTTCTTGAAATTTCCATGCGAAAAGGGCGATTTAGCGAGGAGAAAGCCTTGTCAGTGAGCAGGAAAATGGAAACGGACTGGACATGACGTTTTGTGTTTCTTGCATTTTGAGGCATCTGTCTATGAGAGAGATCCACTTAAACTGAACGAACTTTGTTGCAAAACTAAATTTAGCATTCATTGTTACATATAATCCATGTACCCCTGTACAACAATTACAAAGGAACGTGCACATTGATCAGATTACATGCTGAGATTATATATCTGGCACAATTTTATTTTACTCACCAAACATGCACTTTTCTATATTTTTAGGGTATCAAGCCCCTCCTCCCCTCACTGCCTGTATTCAGAATACCATGTATTTTTTCACTCCGGGTCTCATTTGCTCACCTCTGATACCAGAACACAAATCTCAAAAGCATTGAGGAATGGGTGCAATTTCAAGTAAACGTACTGAAAAATATCGAAAAAAAGGAAACTTAAGCGTACACCATTAACATTTTATAGAAGTGGAACTGCATACCATATACGATTTTATATTAGTCCCACGTACCACATCGCTAGGTACCGATTATCTTCCAGATAGACCCGTGAATCCCGCGTTCCAAAAGGAGGTTGGCAGCCTCATTTTGTGACGTCTTTAATAAACTAGTCTTAAAGTTGAGAATCTTCTGTATGCACAGTATCTGTAATCCATGAAATTAATTGAGCCCTCATTTCAAAAAAAGAATATAAAACACGTTAATACTCACCATTATATGCACCTTGTTTATATGGAAAGGGGGATAGATGATATAAGTGAAGAAGTATCATTCATGAAAAGTGAAAAATAAAAAAAATATAAAGTATATTTATTTGCCTCTGGAATTATTGTACGATAAATGTCAATGTATAAAAGACATATTTGTGTGTCAGTTTTATTTGACATTTGTTAACTATCGAATATTAATCAGAGGCGGATCCAGTTGTTTTTTTTCAAACGAACTGTTTTTTACAATTGCGGCGCCTCAGACGTTTACTTGTTTGGGGGTATGCATGGTGCTGACAAACCCCGAAACATAATCAGGACAAACCGGGATTAGAACTCACGATCATAGGTTCCTGGAGTGCCAAAGGGCCGCAACTCACCACACCGCATTATACAGCGACTGCGTATGCGACTGGAGACTGCAATTATTTCCAGACTTAACCATTGCGCCCTTCGTGTTCTTAAGCATCATGTTCCTGTTGATAAAAAAAAACCTGTTGTGATGCAGACAGAACAGTCAATTACATTACCGCACATACAGCTTCTTTGTAAGTCAAGGAGCATCTCGTTCAATCTAAATCATGCAAAGGGTTTTATTCACAAACACGATTCAATGTTTCAAAAACACACCAAACGGACATTATTTTTTCAAACATAATGACAAAATTTCATAGTAAATTGAAACGACTGGACATTTATTTCGACAGAAGCCCAAACCTTATTACAATCTATCGACCTGTTCAGCCTAAAAAACATATCGTCAATGAAAATGGTCTCGAACTTATGGTTGGAATATTCTGTTTTTCCTGAACTGAACTGACCTTTATTACACTCAGGCCTGTCTGTAGCATAAGAGGTACAATATGTACAATGCTATAATAAACTACATTATGTACAAGTCATATACATGTGTAGTTCTGCGCTTGGTGGCAACAAATATATGCATACAAAATACATAAAGCATATAGAGTAGTACGGTGTTTTCTGAATGTAGCCATAATTTTATTGCAAAACTTATACAGTTTTCTCGGTATTCTCACGTTTGAGCTATTAGAGAGATAAGTCATTTTGTTTACATTTGGTGTAACATATTCATGAACAAAACCTTCCCTATCATGTTCCAATGACTGGCATACAAATAGGTGGTGAATTTCATCTCCGACATCTTCGAGATTGCATAGGTTACATTTCCGATCAATTACGAGGATATTTTTCCATCTTCCGGTCTCAACCGGCAGATAGTTATTTGACGTCCTGAATTTTAATAAAATTTTCCAGTTAGGTTCTTGCAAATACAATAAGTACTGCTCACATTTTATATCTGGAGTTTCATAATTTTATCTGTTACCCCTTTCGACGAATTTTCTAGAATTTGCTAACCATGTTTGCTTATAGATATATTTCAATTGAGAATTGACCAGCATTTTTAACAGAGAAGTACTTTAAAAGTTCTGTGATGTCTATACATAACTTAATCCTGGTTGGTTAAAAATGCCTTTTATGCAAGTTATCCATTTGTGATTATATTTCCCCTAAATAGTGTCCTTATATATAAGTTACTACACTTACAGAGATAGTTTTGAGGCTTTTTAAGTTAAGAGTTTACCCAAAAAGAAATAATCTGCTTATAACTAGGTTGGCAAGTGGGTATCTACCAAGTTCTCAATAAATTATAAAATTAGGAGTACCTTTCCTAAGTGAACATAAATATACAAGGAATCATTCATGTATATTTTCAACACAAGATACATTTTCAAAACCACATACTTTCGAACCATAACGAAGAGGGGAGTAACTAAATTATCAAAAAGTCTTAAAATACAGTCGACCGCCTCCGTGGTCTTGTGGTAGAGCGTCCGCCCGGAGGGCGGAAGGTCCAGGGTTCGATCCCGGGCCGCGTCATACAAAAAGACGTTAAAAGATTGTACTTGTTGTTACCCTGTCTGGCCCTCGGCATTAAGGGGCTAAAACAAGGACTGGTCGGCTCGGAGTCAGTATACTGTGTCTGAGTGGGGTATTCATGTTAAACTGCGGCATGGTATCTCAGTGAGCTAGCACTATAAATCGGCATCAGTCCGGACTAGTACAAGCAGCCACACACACACATACACGTGCATGCACGTCGCTATATAAGTGCAATTATCTTGGACGCGACGTTAAACCCAATTTCACCTCACCTTAAAATACAGTCAACAGACAGATTCAGTTATCTACCTGGCTTAAAACGAAAAGCATAGCTTTGGTTCCATTTTCATTTCGTATTTGCTTAGTTAGTTAATTTGTTAGTTTTATGAAAGGTGACGTCTAAGGTATTGGAATAGTCAACATTATCTATAATATCATTACCAAATTTGGAGGCTTGCACATAATCCATTTTAGTCCCGTCAAGTATCATTATCTTCAAAGAATTCGTGTTAAGCTTCCAACTAACACTATACCTATGGATTGAATCTAACATAATCTGGAAATCAGTAGGATCGTAGGATTATAGAGCCGTATCGTCGGTATGTAACAATGGAAAAAGAGCTATCAAGTTTTCCAGACGGTTATGGTAATCACTAGGATGTAATTTTACACCAGCACAAACATCCTCATAAAGAATTGTTTCATGGGCATTTACAAACGTAGCAAACAAAACCGGACATAAGTTTTCTCCTTGTCTCACACCATGTTTACATGAGAAGAAGTTCGTAAGGTTATGGCCTTAAAACATGAGTCTATATTCCCAAGGGACGTAACTCACCACAGCCAATAACACTGCGACTTTCGTATGCAACTGAAGACTGCTGTCTCAAATAGGAAGCAGTTATTTCCAGACTTCACCATTGCATTCCTCGTGTTCTTGAACACCATGTACCTGGTGATAAAAAATTTATGTTGTGTTGTAGACAGAACAGCCAATTAAATTACCGCTCATACCGGTTTCTTTGTAAGTCAAGAAACATCTCGTTCCATCTAAATCATGCAAAGGGATCCCCCACATAAACACGATTCAATGTTTCAAAAACGCATTGAACTGACATCATGTTTGCAAACATAATGACAAAATTGTCATTGTGAAATGAAACGACTGGACATTTATTTCGACAGAAGCCAAAACCTCATTACGATCTATCGACCTGTTTGAGAAGAAAAGGTTTTCGTCAAAGCCAAAGCCTTGTGTTTTCTTGTGACGATATTGTTCAAAGGGAGAACGTCAAATCTTGACTCCGAGCAACGCTGGGCGTCTTTTAAGTGAATCCTTGAAGAAAAAACCCTAATGCTTTATATTGAAATATATAGTAGTGTATGTAGTATATTGTGATATGTGGAGCGCACATTTCCAGTTTAGAATCTGAAGCACAATTACATAGCCGTCTGTTTACAGGTTTTTCTAAGCAAATACGGTCCTTTGAGAGTAATTATCGTTTCCTGATCTTACATATTCAAGCCTCAGTGGACGCTGTGTAACTCATATCTGGTTCTCTGTCCTCGCTGCGCAAAATTCCTGCATCATCTGCAATCAAATGCCATCTCCTTTAACGATCCAAGGTTTTTCATCGGTATGATTCGCTTATTGCTATTACTTCGTAGTTTTTGTGCGTATATTTACAACGTGTATGATAACAGGATTGTGTCGAGTCCAATTAAGACAAGAAATAATATTTGCCGGGAAAGACCTCCATGGTATCGTGAACGAACATCTTGGAATAATTGTTGAGCTTGACAAGGGAATCATCGTTTTAATTATGTCTAGCAGTTATCATGCAGTCTCGCGTTAAGTGAGTGACTTGTGTTTAACGCCGCTTTTAACAGTATTCCAGTTATATCACGGCGTGTCAGCTTAATGTGGGAGGAAAGCCCGAAGTGATGCAGGTCTTAGACGTTTACCACTTCGGTGAAACCCACGAGCACAGTATGTGCTGACAAACCTAGATACATAATCGGGGCGAGCCGGGATTCGAACCCACAATCATAGGTTTCTGGCGTGCCCAAGGGACGCAAATCTGCACATCGAATTGCGGCGCCTTAGAGGGCTGGGCCACCCGTGTCCCCGTCTCGTGTTAAGGTATGCAGCGATTAACATATCGTAGTGGCTGCTTGCAGCCCAGCGTTGATGTCGTCTAAATTAAGACATAAATAAAACTGGTTTCTACTTACTATGGGTGATTGCTGGTTGGTATTGTGATTTAATGTCTATCACTTGATCAGTGGAAGGTTTGGTAGTCTTGAGGTTAAAGTGATCGCTCGTCACGCCGAAGGCCCAGGTTCGATTCCCCACATGGGTACAATGTTTGAAGCTTTTTTCGGTGTCCCCGCTGTGATATTGCTGGAATATTGCTAAAAAAGAGATGTAAAATCCAACTTACTCAATCAGATCACTAGATCAGTGAATACTGTACATGTCATAGGTGCGCCGTGGCCGTGGCCGTGGCTTCACATCCAATTAACATTCATCCTGATATGCTTTTCGGTTTGGCAGCACCAAACCTGTAGTTTTGGGTTTCATCAAAGTGGTAAACACGCTTGTGGTAAACACTCACAACTGAGGGTTGTTCCTTCCACATGCAGTCACATCCTGAAATAGTCTTCTAAGCTTCACTAATCCAAACTCAACCCCTCAGTCAACCGATTTTAGCAATATTCCAGCAATATCACGGCGGGGGACACCAGAAATGGGCTTCACACATTGTACCCATGTCGGGAATCGAACCCGGGTCTTCGACGTGACGAGCGAACGCTTTAACCACTAGGCTACCCGACCGCCCCCCAACGGTATGATGACATTTGAAGGAGCATAGTAGAGTGTCGGTGGTTCAGTCCCCTGACCACGTCATTCCAAATGGGGTTAGAAGATGGTATTCGTTGTTACCCTGTCTGGCGTTTGTCATTAGGGGATAAACAAATACAAGTTAGTACACTGTGTCTGAGTGGGGTATCCATGTTAAACTGCGGTATGGTTTCTAAGTGGGCTATCTTAAGTCTGGACTAGTATAAGCAGTTACACATACAGATATATACACGTCTCTGCAGAAGTGCAATCATCTTGAATGCGACCTTAAAACCATCATCACTTCATCAAACCTACAACGCTTTCAGGTCACCTTACGTTCATTCTTTGATAAGCCGTGAACTTCCCCTTGAGAAATGCCATCCTTTCAATGATGCTCTTGAAATCAATATGCCGCTTTGACTTTAACCATCTTCATCCTATTAAGCTTAATGTTGCATTAACCAAATGATAACTCCACAAATGAATGCTTAAGTTCCCAAGCACACTACCAAAAACATTACTGATTCATCAGCTTTGAGCTGGAACTTTTATGTTTTGCGTAGATTGAAGTCTCATAGAGTTGTATGTACGTACAGAACAAAATATCGGTATGTTAGTTGATACCCATCTCAATCATAACCAATCCTTTCATCAACGATTTTATTGCAATCGGTTTGACAGTAGCTACTTTGGGGAAGGTAATACAGGTTGCTCTCTGGTTGTTGGTTTCGTGTTTAGCTCGTCTGTGTCAAGAATCCTGTTCCACGTTATATTACAACGCAGCTGGGGTTGGGGTTAGCTGTTGTCATTGGCAATAAATAGATCAGAGATTTAATGGCCTTGTCATTCTAAGACACAAAATTACGACCCACTAAAGAAGGCCGGACTCAACTTCTTCCTCTCTTTCAAGCTGAGGTTATTCCACCGTATATCAACATATCAACGACTTGACTTTTTTCTAGCCTTCATTTTCTGCCATACAGGGTTCCTAATCATGTTCTGAGAATCATATCAGCAGAAGGTACAGGCCATTTGTTAAATAGCATTCTTCACTGTTTGACGTACATTAACTGCAATAGAGTGAATGCGTTTGGTTCAACGCCGCTGTGAGAGGAAAGCCCAAAGTGATGCAGGATTTAGACATTTACCAGTGTTGTGAAACGGCGGCCATGGGTATGGTGCTGACAAACCTCAAAACATAATCAGGGCGAACCGGGATTAGAACTCACCATCATAGGTTCCTGGAGTGCCAAAGGGACGCAACTCAACACAGCGACTACGTATGCGACAGTTATTTCCAGACTTAACCATTGCGACCTTCTTGTTCTTAGGCATCATGATCCTGTTGATGAAAAAACCCTGTTGTGTTGCAGACAGAACAGTCAATTACATTACCGCACATACAACTTCTTTGTCAGTCAAGGAACATCTCGTTCCATCTAAATCATGCAAAGGGTTTTATTCACAAACACGATTCAATGTTTCAAAAACACATCAAACGGACATTATTTTTTCAAACTTAATGACAAAATTTCATAGTAAAATGAAACGACCGGACATTTATTTCGAGAGAAGCCAAAACCTTATTACAATCTATCGACCTGTTGAGCCTGAAAAAAACTATCGTCAAAGCAAACTCTGAACTTATGGTTGGAATATTCGTTTTTGCCAAAGCCTTGTGTTTTCTTATGCCGATAATGATCAAAGGCAAGGACGTCAAAACTAAACTCCGAGCATCGCTTGGCGTCTTTTGGAGGAATCCTTTAAGAAAAAGCCCTGATGCTTTATATTGTAATTGATTATGGCAGCGCACATCTCCCGTTTGGCAATCTGAAGCACAATTACATAGCCGCCTGTTTGAGGATTACGTCGTTCTATGCCAATTATTGAATAAATTACAGGTTTTTCTAAGCAAATATGCTCCTTTGAGAGTAATTACTGTTTCCTGGGCGTACATGTGCCAGCCCCAGTGGACGCTGTGTAACTCATGTCTGGTTCTCTGTCGGTCATCTGCAACCGAATACGATCTTGTTTAACGATCCGAGTTCTTTCATCTGTATGTTTCGCCTATTCTTGTTACTTGAAGTTGTTTTTGTGCGTATATTTACAATACGTATGATTACAGGATTGTGTCGAATCCAATTAAGACACGATGCTTGCAGGGTGAGACCCCCGTGGTATCGTGTACGAACATCTTGGAGTAATTGTTGAGCTTGACCAGGGTATCATTGTTTGAATGTCTTTCAGTTATCATGGAGTCTCGTGTTAAGGTACGCAGCAATGGTTACATCGTAGTGACTACATGCAGCCTAGAGTTGATATCATCTTAATTAAGACATAAATGAAACTGGTTTCTTCTTACCATGTGTAAATGCTGGTTGGTATGGTGATTTGGTTACCAATATTTGATCGGTGGCCGGTTAGTACTCTTATGGTTAAGGCGTTAGCTCGTCACGCCGTAGGCCCAGGTTCGTTTCCCCAAATGGGTACACTGTGTGAAGCTCATTGTTTAGTGTTCACCCTGGAGTATTGCTTAAAGCGTATCGTAGATATATTTTCCAGAATTTAATTGCCCATAATTAAGGGTGCCTATAACAAACGTATCATGAACGAATAAACAGTCTTGTGTACATTTATCAATCGGAAGGGGTGCTAATTGGGATTGTCCACTAGCCAGTATATTAGCAAATATCGCCGTGGGCGCTTATTAGAGCGGGGCGCTTATTACGTCAAATACGGTAACATACAAACGAACTATACCGTAATGAGTTACGACTAGAGCATACCCTTACACTCGACATCCTGCTTCCAGATTCACGGGACGCTGGTGAACACAGGGCGCGACGTTACCCTGGTTGTGGACGAGTCCAGCTACAGCTCCCTCAACATCAGCGACGGCCCTCTGATGTATCACTACAGGGTGGCGCAAATAAAACTACACTTCGGTAGCGAGGATGACCACGGCTCAGAACATACGATTGAAGGGACGCCATTTTCAGCAGAGGTGAGTGCAAGAATTCTACCAATGTTTGACATGAGCATACATATACCTTAATAACAGTCATAAATCCACGAATAAAATATTATTACTAGAACTTCAGAATCGCTCGACGTTTTGTCCTAAGAGAGGAAGTGTTATCACCTTTGTGTTAGTTAGTCCTTGTCCTTGTCCTTGTCCTGATTTGAAAAGGCATGATCTGATATCGTTCAATAACAATCAAATAGCCATTTCCCTTCACTGATTTACCCTCCTGAACTAGAAATAAAGGAGACCAGTGAGACCGCCTCATCTGTTTCATATTGAGATCTATGCATAAAGATTCAGAGTAAAATAACACTCTCCACAAAACTGCATGACAATAGTCAACTTTCTCTTCAAGTCTTGCAATATTCCAGCAGCTCCAGGCTTTGGAGATACAACTTTCACAACTTTTGAGATACCATCGAGCTGGCTCTTTCTACCAAGATTTCAAAGAGCGTCATACGACTCTTGCTCAGAAGCTGTTTGATAGAGGTTACAACATTCAAGGCATCAGTAAAGCTTTCAAAAAGTTTTATCTAAGGCATGTGGAGGACAGTGACAAAAATGATGTTCGAGGCAATTCCCTATTTTGACTTGTACCAGATGTCCCCGTGTTTTTTTAGGCGAACAATTGACTTGCCTTTGCATGTGTTTGTGACGGTTACCACCGGGTGGGGCAGGATACGCTCACCTTTTCGCGAACACCTGGTATCATTACTTTTGATAGTGATTCATGCTCATGATATAGTCGGAATCGAACAATTGACTTTTATTGGATATGGAAACGACTATGTCGCTTTATTTTACAAGATTAGAAATAACGCTAACCACAGCAGCCAGCCTTACGATGCTCGAACTTTTGTCATGCAATTAGAGCATTAATGACAGTTAAAGCTTTAGTTCGTCTAGACCTAAAACCGGGATCGATTCACAAAATGGGTGGAGGAAGTCCCCCAATAAACGACGTCATCAAGTTGCGAGCGCATGTTCGAATTTCCAGAAATGAAGTCATGATAGAACAATGTTTTATCGGTAAATAAACCACGCTTCGTTCTTTATTGTTCTTTACGAGTTATCCTGTATCTTATATAAAACAATAAACTGCAGTCGATAATGCTGCTAAAAAACACACTCTCCCCTTCGTTAATCAATCATCTCAAATACTCACTCTCCCCTCTTTAATCAAACATCTCAAATACTCACTCTCCCCTCTTTAATCAATCATCTCAAATACTCACTCTCCCCTCTTTAATCAAACATCTCAAATACTCACTCTCCCCTCTTTAATCAATCATCTCAAATACTCACTCTCCCCTCTTTAATCAAACATCTCAAATACTCACTCTCCCCTCGTTAATCCATCATCTCAAATACTCACTCTCCCCCCTTTATCAAACATCTCAAATACTCACTCTCCCCTCTTTAATCAAACATCTCAAATACTCACTCTCCCCTCGTTAATCAATCATCTCAAATACTCACTCTCCCCTCTTTAATCAATCATCTCAAATACTCACTCTCCCCTCTTTAATCAAACATCTCAAATACTCACTCTCCCCTCTTTAATCAATCATCTCAAATACTCACTCTCCCCTCGTTAATCCATCATCTCAAATACTCACTCTCCCCTCTTTAATCAATCATCTCAAAAACTCACTCTCCCCTCGTTAATCCATCATCTCAAATACTCACTCTCCCCTCTTTAATCAAACATCTCAAATACTCACTCTCCCCTCTTTAATCAATCATCTCAAAAACTCACTCTCCCCTCTTTAATCAAACATCTCAAATACTCACTCTCCCCTCGTTAATCCATCATCTCAAATACTCACTCTCCCCTCTTTAATCAATCATCTCAAAAACTCACTCTCCCCTCTTTAATCAAACATCTCAAATACTCACTCTCCCCTCTTTAATCAAACATCTCAAATACTCACTCTCCCCTCGTTAATCCATCATCTCAAATACTCACTCTCCCCTCTTTAATCAATCATCTCAAAAACTCACTCTCCCCTCGTTAATCCATCATCTCAAATACTCACTCTCCCCTCTTTAATCAAACATCTCAAATACTCACTCTCCCCTCTTTAATCAATCATCTCAAAAACTCACTCTCCCCTCTTTAATCAAACATCTCAAATACTCACTCTCCCCTCTTTAATCAAACATCTCAAATATTCACTCTCCCCTCTTTAATCAATCATCTCAAAAACTCACTCTCCCCTCTTTAATCAATCATCTCAAATACTCACTCTCCCCTCTTTAATCAAACATCTCAAATACTCACTCCCCCCTCTTTAATCAAACATCTCAAAAACTCACTCTCCCCTCGTTAATCCATCATCTAAAAAAATCACTCTCCTCTTCGTTAATCAATCATCTCAAATACTCACTCTCCCCTCTTTAATCAATCATCTCACATACTCACTCTCCCCTCTTTAATCAATCATCTCAAATACTCACTCTCCCCTCTTTAATCAATCATCTCAAATACTCACTCTCCCCTCTTTAATCAATCATCTCAAATACTCACTCTCCCCTTCGTTAATCAATCATCTCAAATACTCACTCTCCCTTCGTTAATCAATCATCTCAAAAACTCACTCTCCACTCTTTAATCAATCATCTCAAATACTCACTCTCCCCTCGTTAATCAATCATCTCAAATACTCACTCTCCCCTCGTTAATCAATCATCTCAAATACTCACTCACAATGTCTCACTCGCACCTAACCAACTCTTCATCAATCATCTCAGTGTCTCACTCGCTCCTCACCATCTCTCTCATCAATCATCTCAATATCTCACTCGCTCCTCACCATCTCTCTCATCAATCATCTCTAGTCCTTACTCGCCCCTCACTTATTCACTCTTCAACCACCCATAAACACACTCGCCCAAACTCATTCACCCGAACGTCCTTCGTGTCAACGTTTCATCACACAAAGTCACCTTATTTAACCAAGATGGGGTTATCGGCGACTGTGTTAACGTTTCATCACACAAAGTCACCTTATTTAACCAAGATGGGGTTATCGGCGACTGTGTTAACGTTTCATCACACAAAGTCACCTTATTTAACCAAGATGGGGTTATCGGCGACTGTGTTAAGGTTTCATCACACAAAGTCACCTTATTTAACCAAGATGGGGTTATCGGCGACTGTGTTAACGTTTCATCACACAAAGTCACCTTATTTAACCAAGATGGGGTTATCGGCGACTGTGTCAACGTTTCACTTCCCTGCCAAGTCGGGTGAGATCAATAAACATATTGTTATCACGTCTTGCTCATGCTGATAGCCAATTTCTATTCAAAATTGTTTTGATGACTGATTTGGTCGCCACACGTAACTAGTTTTTGAGTTTTAAGCCGTCGCTAATCACCTAGCTATTTCCATCGGAGATCGTAATGGGCAGTTATCTTCGGGAGGTTAAAGTGTGCAAAACATTACGGCTGAAATTAAGACAAAGCAGGGTCCTCCTCGGAAAGAACATGATAATAACAAATCCATATCTGCCCTGCTTGTTATCAACATAACCTACTTGTCATTCAAAATTACGAAAAAAATCCATTTTGGGTCGGGTTTTATATTTCAGATCAAATGCATTAATAAACCATCCCTAGAGGTCACGTTACCGTTATAATGAGCTGCCAACCTAACCGAGTTTTACCGTTAGTTCTTTAAGCATAAATATTGATGTAAACTTTAAACGTGATGGAACAACATCCTCTTGAAGTGATTTACTTCAGTTTTATGTTCGGACTGGAGAGGATTAAGCGGCAAGTAAAACGCTGTATATCTGCAGGGGAGACAACTCGGCGACCCATTTTCTATACAAGATGAAGACGCAGCCTTGGGAAGCTGTTTTAAAGGGCGATGATGACCCTGGCAACACTTTCACCGTCCACGCATCCCGGTTAATATATGAAGCTGTCCCAACCTCGGTAACGGCAACAGCTCCACCACTGAGACGGGTAATAACGCTCCTTGGGTTACAATGAACCTGTCAATCCGCGACCCTTCCATCGCTATTTATGTCTAAATAATACAGGCCGTGGAATTCCATGCACAAAATGTCCGTGCAAATTGCATCTGCCAAGGAGTAACTACCCATCAAATTCTCCTAACCTAATTATCCTGGAAATAGCTGAAAATATAAATCCAAGTTACCCGGGGAGTATTGTTCCGCAGTTCGGCAGATAGGAAGAACGGGGTTCGGTGTTTGGGGGAATTCATAAAGAAGTTAATACTCTCTCTTATAACCATGGTAGCATTGGCGCTTCATCTCATCGGATTCCCATCACGTGTGATACTTGAAACACGGGACACACGAGGCTTCCAAAGAAACTGTGCTGCTGAATTTTATTCGTATCTTTTATTGATCAATTTTCATGTCGTTTTTACGCGCAACTGATTTTGTTTTGTCCGCACTATGGTCGTGTACGGTAACTACCGAAGACGTGGTCGTTAGGTATAGGACTGCGCGTGTGCGTGAATAACCAGACAGGAAGCTAGGGTCATGTGACGAGCCTAACCAATTACAGTTGATAACGTAATAAGAGTAATGAGGGTATTAACAGAACATGCTACAGTTAGTCTGAATAATGCCACCAGATAATGGATTTCACATCTTCAATTAGAATAACGTGATGTCTTAAACTCCCTTGCCAATATCAATACTTTATTCTAATAGGCACCGGTCTCTTGAGTGGAACAAGAAGATGTGATTTTTCAACCTGTATCATCAATTCTCGTGTACATGTACAGGAGGTGGTTGGCTAAGACCCTTTTGGGCCTACTCGACATGTTCAGATGAAAATGATCAGATGTGTTAAAATTGCTGACCGCTAGTCTTTTCTCCTTCTTACACTTTCGACCTTAAGACAACTGATATAAGACCCGCGAGGATCCAGGTTAGAATTGGCCTTAAGCAGCCCATGCTTGTCGCAAGAACTGACTGACGGGATCGGGGTGGTCAGACTCGCTGACATGTCTTCATATCTCGGGGCGGTCGGGTAGCCTAGTGGTTAAAGCGTTCGCTCGTCACGCCGAAGACCCGGGTTCGATTCCCGACATGGGTACATTTTGTGAAGCCCATTTCTGGTGTCCCCGCCGTGATATTGCTGGAATAGTGCTAAAAGCGGCGTAAAACCACACTCACTCATTCTTCATATCTCAGTTACATTGATCGATGCTCATAATGTAATAACTGTATATATACATACATACATAACAGTCATACAAGTCATACATACATACTTGGCTTAAAAATGAAATTGCCTTCTTTTAACCATGTTGTAAATTGATTTGGCTAAAATACATTGAAGTGATTCTTCGTTCATAATAAAAATAAACTTTTCTAAACTACTCATATAATGAAATGCATTATCTACTGAAGTTGTATCTTAAATCATCATAAAATGGACATTCTATTAAAAAGTGACATTCATCTTCAACATAATTTACATGATCATTAGTAGGATTGGCGTGACAATATTTACAAGTCCTATCCAACAGTGGGGTAGGTGGCTTGGCGTAACGGCCGGTCTCAACATGTAAAGGTAAAATACCACATCGAAACGATGCTAAAAGTCTTCGATGATCTCTTAAACGTACATGACATAAATAACGCTCAGCAGTAGGTGATGATTTGTACATTCTGTATGTGCGTAATTTATTGCCATTTGGATTATTCTTGTCATTCCAAAGCGCAGTATACCACATATCACAATCTTCAGCAGTTAAGAAACACTTTACACGGTCAACACACTGTTTAATGCTGTATCCACAATAAGGTAAATATGACAAATTATAGTGAGCTAAAATATTTACGATTTTTTTATCCTAGGATTGTGATCGGATTTTGGACCAATTATGAATGATAAGAGGGAGATGATGGGCCTGCATATTCTGAATTCTGAAATATAATCTAAAGCATTCAACATGCTGTGACACTTTAACAGAACACAGGCCCATGTCCCCCCTAATAGCAGTAACTGGGGCATTTTTTCTTACGCCTAGAAACAAACGACAAGCCTTATTTTGAATTATTTCTACTTCCTTATACTTATTCAAACCCCAAATGCCAGCACCATAAAATAGAACAGGTTCTACAAGAGCTTTATAAAGCTTGTTAAATACTTCGTAGGACATGCCACCCGCGTGTTTAAACTTTGAATACAACGCAGAAAGAGCTCTGCTAGCCGATTTACACAGTACCTGGACTGTTTTGTGCATATCTAAATGCTCATTAAAAGTTAAACCAAGATATTTGTAAGAGCTTTCATAATCAATAATAGATTTGCCGCATACAAATACTCGCTCAGATCTAGCCACAGATTTGTTTCTGAAATGCATGATTTTGGTTTTGTCTGCATTAATATCCAAACGCCATTTTTGACACCATATATTTAAAACATTTAACATTTTCTGTAACGAGTCTTCGTCTTCGGCTAACAAGGCTATATCATCAGTATACAACAGAACTGATAACACAGAACTTTCAATAAGTATGCCACAGTTTAACTTATTAATTTCTAACACCAAATCATTAATATAAATGGAAAATAACGTTGGCGATAACTTGCACCCTTGTTTAACGCCCAAGGTAACATTAAAAGATTCAGTGATAAAACCATTGAGCTTAACTGCACACTTTACGTCCATATATAAGGCTTGTATAGCTTGTAGCATTTTACCATGAATACCAACAGACATAAGCTTGTACCAAAGGCATTTGCGATTAACCCTATCAAACGCCTTCCTAATATCAACAAAACCGACATACGTAGATCGTTTAGAGGCTTTACGGTTATTAACAATATTATAAAGTGCATATAAATGATCAGTACAGTTTCTCTTAGGTCTAAAACCATTTTGCTCTTCCACAAGAATATTATTTGACTCCAACCGCTTCTGTATCCTACAGTTCAGTATACACGTGTAGACTTTACAGGGTATTGATATGAGAGTTATGCCCCTGTAAGACAAAGGATCTGACGGGGTACTTTTGTCCTTAGGAATAGGAGTTATTAGTCCTGCTCCCCACTGAGACGGCGACACTGAATGTTCAAAACAATAATTAATAATATGGTGAAGTAAGTTAATACAATGAGGATTTCGTAGTACTTCTACCGGTATACCGTCTACCCCAGCCGCTTTTCCTGTCTTCATCTGCATAACAGCAAGGTCAACTACTTGTTCTTTAGCAACCCATGCTTGTCGCAAGAACTGACTGACGGGATCGGGGTGGTCAGACTCGCTGACATGTCTTCATATCTCGGGGCGGTCGGGTAGCTTAGTGGATAAAGCGTTCGCTCGTCACGCCGAAGACCCGGGTTCGATTCCCGACATGATACATTGTGTGAAGCCCATTTCTGGTGTCCCTCGCCGTGATATTGCTTGAATAGTGCTAAAAGCGGCGTATAACCATACTCACTCATTCTTCATATCTCAGTTGCATTGATCGATGCTTATAATGTATTAACTTGATTGTCTGTTCCAGACTCGAGTATTTATAGACCGCCGTCATATAGCTGGAATATTGCTGAGTGAGGCGTTAAACAACAAACAAACAAAAAAACAAAGGAAAAAAGTCTGATGTTATGAAATTCATATGTATGGCAGAACTGTGTGCAATTGGGTGAGTTTTCGAAATTTTAGAGAATTACTTAGCGTAAGACAGACATGCAAGGAAAAACAGCTTGGGTCAAAATCTTTCTATTGTTTCGATAGGAACAGGAAAACGCTTCCCGAAAACCTCGAAAATCAGCCTTTTAAAAATATTTTAGCCTTTGGCTTACCTATGCGATTAGTGTTATAATGATTCCAAAACATGCAACTGTTGAAAAGAAAAACGTTAAGTTCTCATTGACGTTAACAAATCTGTTGAGACAAATTATTTTTCAAGGTTTTCCTCATACGCGTATCCTTTTGTCCAAAAAGGCCCTTATTATGTAGTTTAAAGCCGCAATATTCCACCTATATGACCGCAATCTATTAATAATCGAGTCTGGACAAGATAAATTGGTGATTGATGTAATGAGCATTCATTACGCAATTGGGATACGTTGACAAGCATCAATTAAGTCAACGAACCTGACCACCCGATCCCGTTTGTTAACTCTTTCGACAAGCATGAATTGCTGAAGACCATTTCTACCCCGGATCCTCAGGGGGCCTTTGTTTTTATTAATTAGTTCTTGATGGTCCAGAACACTAGAACTTCATCCTTACTTCTATATATAAACATGCTTCAACAGTGGAGTCACAGACAACGATGCAATTATTCACAAACAAATTCGATCTGAAATTGCCGATTTTATCAAGGGACATTTGATTGACAGGGCTTGAAATTAGATTTTCGCAATTTTCGAATATATTTTTTATGAGTAAAAGTGGCAATCATGTTCTCAAGAGGTATCGAGTACCTGTCGAATACCTGTCAACCGCACGTAACGGTCCAGGGCAGGTATCGCCGTGTTTGTCTCAGTGGTGCGGCATCGACTCTGTGATACTTGTTAAGCAAGGCGCAGTTTCCACCGTGTCGTAATTGACATGTATTCAATTGACGCAATTGACACCTTTTCTTTTGTTTTAACTGTTTTCTTGATTGGTTAGAATTGCTACTCCTGAATTGACGTGACGGCAGCCGTTTTTGAAGCATGATCGCGAGTGCCGAAACGCTGTCAAGGAACAGATCAAACCCTTCTCACGAAGCGGGCTGAGAGATTCGATACCCGAAGTGTATGTTAAAGATGGGAGTTTTGACAGTCGCAGCGCTGAGGTCGCATTGCAGAACGGGACTCTTGGGGTTCTTAAAGTGTTATCACAAATTAATAGTTCTGCATAATCAGCAAATTTAACAAGGAGGCTACGTGATGGAATTCACATAGGAATAGGTCTTTATCAAATTACAACATGGAATAGCGGCAGCGGGCGATCCAGAGCTGTGTCACTACCGGTAAACACGTGAAAGAAAACCTCGATCTGACGACTGAACCTGATGAATATTCATGAGAGGCATAGGTCATTACGTTGAAGGGAGGAAGGGTAGTAATTAGCATGTTAGGTACATGTTAGGTGGACCCGTGAAGATCCGGGGTAGAATAGGTCTTCAGCAACCCATGCTTGCCGTAAAAGGCGACTATGCTTGTCGTAAGAGGCGACTAAAGGGATCGGGTGGTCAGGCTCGCTGACTTGGTTGATGCATGTCATCGACCCCATATTGCGTGGATCGATGCTCATGATATTAATCACTGGATTGTCTGGTCCAGACTCGGTTATTTACAGACCGCCGTCATACAGCTGGAATACTACTGTGTGCAGCGTACAAAGAAATTGAACAGATCCATTTATTAGCATGCAAACAATTTTTGGCGTTAAGTCTTCGACACAAGATCATGTCGTAACAGGCGAGTGCGGCCGATATCCTTTGTACATTTCAGCATATAAGCGTTGTATTACTTACTGGTGTAAGGTTATATCTATGCCTAATAGTCGTTACCCAAGAAAGATCTATAATCTGTTGTATAAATAAGCTGTAAATGGCAAGATTAATTGGGTATCCAAGGTTAAAAATACCTTAATATATAAATTTGGTTTCGGCTATGTTCGCGAAAACCAATCAGTTTCTTATCCAACACCATTTGTATTTGAATTTGTATCACGATTAAAATATATGTATGAACAAGAATGACATTCAGATGTTGTTAGTAGATCGAAAATTCATACCTATTCTTTATTTAAATGAATTTATTTGTGTTGAACCGTATCTTCTAAATATCAATATTGATAAATGTCGTACTGCGCTTTCCGCTATCGTTGTAAATCTCCATATTGAAGTGGGTAGATATCATAATGTCCCAAGAGACCAAAGACTTTGTAACCTCTGTAACATTGGTCTTATCGAAAACGAATACCATTTTCTGTTAATTTGTAAAACATATAACAATCTAAGAAACAAATATATTCCGGGAAAATATTATGTCCATCCTACATAACATAAATTTAACATATTGTTGTCATCATGTCATGCTGAAACCATGAAAAACCTCTCATTATATATATTCCATGCCATGAATATCAGAAGCTCGTTAATGTCCATTGTGGACTTGACTATCTGAATACAATGGGCCGATGGCCTACAGTGCGAAATGAATAAAGAAATATCGAAATTATCGTGCGGCGTTAAACGACAAACAAACAAACAAACAAACAAACAAAACATGTTAGATGTATGGCGGAGACTTACTTTAGTATCAGTGCAAGTGTCTGAAAATGGCTTGATGTTCAGTGCACCTCTCCTTGTGAAATAAAAAATGATTCATATGGACCCTAATAATCTCCTCCTCAAAACTAACAGAAATGTGACCCCATCCTTTTAAGAATCCGGGATCCCCGTTTTGTATCTAATCCAGTGATTGACATCATGAGCATCGACCCACGCAATTGGGATACGATGACAAAGGTTTCAGTTCTTAATGCTTGGCCCTTCCATACGTGGGTTCGAATCCCAGATTTGTTCCTGAATGTAACACGTGGTCCGTCACCACCATACCTGTACTCACTCAACTCATTGTACTCATGTGGCGGTCGGGTAGCCTAGTGGTAAAAGCATTCGCTCGTCACGCCGAAGACCCGGGTTCTATTCCCGACATGGGTACAATGTGTGAAGCCCATTTCTGATGTCCCCCGCCGTGATATTGCTGGAAAATTTGCTAAAAGCGGCGTTAAACCATACTCTCACTCACTCACTCACTCACTCACTCATTACCATCTTCAGCAAATCATGCTTGTCGTAGTAGGCGACATAGGCGTAATAGGGTCGGGTGGTCTATCATGGTTGATGCACGTCATCATATCTCAGTTGTGTAATAGATGTTCATGATGTCAGTGGAATGTCTTGTCCAGACCCGATTATTTACAAACCGCAGTCATATGGCTGTAATATTCTCGAGTGCGGCGTTAAACAACAAACAAAAAGGCGTGGCGATCAAGATTATTGCACTTATATAAGCGACGTGCATGCATGTGTATTGCTGCTCGCACAAGTTCAGGACTTCTGCCGGTTTTATAGTGCTAGCCTACTGAGATACCATACCGCAAGTTAAATATAGTCACAAAAATAGTCACATGCAGGCGAATGTCCAAGGAATACAGTTATTTATTTACAGTATTTGTTTTAGGTAAGTGAACCCCTAAACATGAAAACGATGCTAGTTTCAAAGCACAGAGTATCACTGGTTTTCAAACTGAAACCGATATCCATTAAATTATTAAATGCTGCTTTGGAATTTCCAAATTCGAGATGAGTCGACGTTAGGTTTAAAGCTTAATATGTTTGCTATACTAAATGTACTTTTACGAAAAGCATGTCATATATTATTTGTGAGGAATCCATTTGTGTTGGCAATCAGGAAGTGAAAATACCATCCAAAGTACCAGTACACATAGATCCTGAATCTGGGACAATCTGTCTAATACCCCAAATGTAAAACCTATTGTTCCAGAAGGTGCTTTGGTCGTACTTAACTATGCACATAATGCGCCCGTGGCTGAGTATAGGCTATTAAATGGGGGATGCTTATAAATAGTCAAACTAAATGCCCTTTTGCGCTTAGTTTGATTACCGATTAGTTTGATCAGTGTTGCTTACGACAGTAAAACTAAATAATAATAATAATAATAATAATAATAAAAAAAATAAATTCTGCTCTAATATTTTTGCAACTGTGTAAAACAATTCATTAGCAGTTTAACGTAACGGTGTCAACATTTAACATAGATTCACGGCTGTAAGGAGTGAGTGGCTGAGTTAATACCGTTATAATGCAGCAACTGACGACGGCCTATAAATGATCGATTATCAGTCAGGCAAACCTGGTTTTATTTCGAACAATGATGAACGCAGTCGGGGTACGATAACACACGGTCAACCAGGGCACATAGTGTGACCACCTCAGTTTGTCCGCCCTTACGACACGCTTGGGGTAATAGGGAGCATTATGCCGCTTGTACCAGAGTCTCTTTCAAAGCATCAGTGTAGGTTTACCTTATATATCAGGGCCCCGTTCCACAAAGCGGTCTTAGCGATACGGCTATCGTAAATCTGAATAGTCTGTTAAGGTGTGGGTGTCACGGTTGTCTTACCGCTGAGGTCCCTTTGTGAAACGGGGCCTTGGATCCAGTTCAATCGCAGCTTGTTCCTATTTTCCACACATGTGAAACTACTGAGTGAAAATTAAGCTGAAACTGTGCAATGATGGCCCCATCAGATGTGAAACTCATACTTGCTCCAACAAATTCAACATGGCCTCCACGGCAGCCATATTGTAATTACGATTTGTGACCCTAGCTCAGCCATTTCTGAATGTATGTTCATGAAATTGCATATGAAGTTATTAAGTTGAGTGAGAAATAAGGCGATTGACGATTTGAAATTTGACCCAATTTAAACAGTCACCGTTTATTCAGACAGTTGTTTATATCGTGTCGTTTATCCCAGGATAAATATGTGTATAGATGCTATCTGAAATAATAATTCAGAGAAGTTCAGGCGAACTACAGCGCCTTGTAGCTTTATTTTTATTCAACTGTGAAACCATCGAAAAACTACTTTACATCAACGGACAATTACATCCTTCTCGTCGGCTTTTAGAGCAAGCACTGGGGACCAATTTTGCCCCGGAATCTCAACGGGGGATTTTCCAAACAGAGCTAATGTACTAAAAGTACACACTACTGCGAGTTAACCATTATATCTGTTCCTTCAAACTGCAATAACAAATTGAATCAAATACTGAATAGTGAAATGCGGTAACAAGTAGCTCAAATATGTTTTGAAAGGATAATTTGATTTCAGAAACATATTTGGATGATACATACGTTTATGATGCATTTGTGACTAACGAGTACATGCATGGCTTGTGGGGATTCTTTCTTTCTTGTGGGTATTGTGGGGTTGTTAAGATTTCGGCACTGAAGTTGTAATGGAAGTGAATGGTGGAAGAACGGTCCGTGTGTTCTGTTGCGCGCTCAAATATTTATATTACCCCAGCTTCTCTTCAATGCCATTTGGACCAACTCCTAGCAGAGATACTCCTCCCAGCAGATTCGCCTCCCGCCCGGCTCGTTGCATTAATTCACCAAAACTACGCTCTTGTTCGCATGGAAAGCGTATGCCGTATTTTCACGACCCGCATTTACGAAAACGTTTCGAGAATGATAAGGTCAGTGTATGGTTACTGTACGTGCTTATCAACATAAGCAAAGTCTTACGTCGTCGGAGTACGATGACACGCAATCAACCAGTTCTCCGAGTCTGACATCTCGATCCATATTTATTCCCCGACGATGACCGGAAATTTTGGGGCAATGTCGTGATTTGAAACCTCTAATTTCCACGGCAGCAGTAATGTATTTTCTGATATTTTACCCTGTGTTCCTTTATCTATATCCGTCAGTATATACGTTATCAGCGAGGTTATGTATGCTGCAGAATTTCTGTGACCTCCATCTTTCTTGAATAATGAAATTATTTTGGATTATGCATTTTGATTAGTTCTTTGTTGTCTCGGTTTGACAACACTTCTGTCATACAAGTTTCCACCGAACAAAGCATTCGCGTTCGAGAGAATGTTAATTATTTTGAGCACAAAGACACGACGTGAGCGCGAGGTATTCGCCCCCCTATCGCCAACTAGTGGTAGTTTCCTTTGAACAGTAGTATACTATATTTCAGTTAGTGAGCGTTGATAAACCACAGTCGTCACATTCTAGCTATATCACGGCATCATGTGAAAAATCTGTATCTGAGCCAGGCAAAGTAAAACTGTACACAACTGTAACTACCCGACTGTCATAAGCCTGTCCTCATGACAAGCACCCACGAGGCGACCAAGGATAGGTCTCCAGCACGCTATTGCTATTTATTGTTGGCTCATAAACTGAAGCATTGCTAATGATAGCAATAACCTGTTTGTTTGCGGCCGTGATATATAGCTGGAACATTGCTAGGCTTAAACTAACGACAAACAGGACCACTTAGGATTTATTGTTGCCCGGAATCTGTAAGGGACATACCATACCTCGTCTGGCTAAAAGGGGGGCGATGAGTAGCCTTGTGGTTTAAGCGTTCGCTCGTCACGCCGAAGACCGGGTTCGATTCCCCAATTGGGTACAAGCTGTGAAGCCCATGTCTGGTGTCCTCCGCCGTGATATTGCTGGAATATTGCTAAAAGTGACGTAAAGCCATACTGACTCACTCACTCATGCACTGGCTCACAGGGGCCAGTGGAGATTCAGGATCAGAATAGGCCCCCAGTAACCTGTGCTGTGTCAGGCAGAGGCGAAGGGAATGGATCGGGTGGTCAAGCCCGGTGACTTGGTTGAAAGCGTGTGATCGAACCCCGACGGTGTTCATCGTTGCTCATAATGTCATTCACTGTATTGTCTTGTCCATGACATGACCAACTAAACACTCGCGTCTATTTTTCTATCATGAAATTTATGAAATAGTTACTCAAAGACGATTCCTTATAAAACAAACAAACGTTTTCCATTGGCCGATGTTGTCTTCAGATTACCATTTATTTTTGATTGCCATCTACACTGACAGTAGCCCCAAGACGACAAAAGGGAAAAAAGCTCTCAAGTTCAATATCCCTCAAGCCGCCATATGTAATGAGAGCTAACTTAATTTAAAAATGCAACTGTCCGTCAATCAGTTTTTAGAAGTCAACTATATCAGATTACACATCTCACGCTGAACCATTTCTGGTGTCGTGTCATATACCCAACCAGTACGGCCCGCCTGATTTGTAGACTTGACCGTGTTTCATGAACGATGTGAGAGAGGTGTTGATATGCGCTACTTGTGTCATTATAAACCTACTGGCTGTTTGTGTAACTCGAAATGGAGTTTTTGAAATTGTGGTAACACCTCGTAGGAGGTATTACAACGATTATAACTTCCGTTCAGATTGTAACATGTAATGAAATGTAAAATCAAATGACAAATGTTTTCTTTATATTCCCGAGGATCGAATTCGCAACCTTCACATCTGTAGCCCAGTGGGTGTACCACAAAGCTACAGGGGTGTTGATAAGCAGCACTGCTCTTTAGAATGTCCTTTTAAAGACCCGTACGCCAGCAACAGGCTGTACAATGAATGAGGTCAGTCAAAGCAAAACGTGTAATAGTCTCAGCCTACGAGACGCACGTGCAGATTTCGTGCCATTGCGAGACGCACGTGCAGATTTCGCACCGTTGCGAAACCCACGTGCTGAGGTCACCGGTTTCATTGAACCTAGTTCACGACTGCAGGCGATATTTCATCTCCGATACAGGTTATACATTTGAGAGTTTTTATTAGTTATTTCATTAAATACGTTGTCTATGCGATGAGTCGGTTTATAAGTTGGGGAAAACCATGTCTCCTCGAGATTACTAGAGATTGTAAACCCTCACATTCGGGAACGTCCCTTATGTGAGGGTTTACAATCTCTAGTAATCCCTCGGAGACATGGTTTCTCCTACGCATATAACCATATAACGGCGGTGATCACTAGGAATGGCCTCCTTACTGCACAATCGTTTGGACGCGGAGCCGGTCTCCGATGCGACGTGTCAGTGTTGTAAATAAGAACTGTGTTCGTCGCTGCCCCTTTGATATCTGAAGCAGGGCTTTGAACCACTACCCATGTCTTCATGTTACGATTTAAACAAAATCAACCTGGCCAATTATAGTTACCACGAAATCCCTATTTCAGTCGGATCTTACAAGCACAGAACACTAGGAATCTATTCTGTATTAGACTTCCTACGAGGGTCAATAAGAACTGTATTACCTCAAGGCGTATTTCTGATATTATTATATTACATTTACAGATTCAACTCGTGGCTTACAACACTGACATCTACTCCTCGTTCCGAGAGGCGCTACAAGCTCCATATGGCATTGCAATCGTGTCAGTGTTCGCAGAGGTATGTAACGTGTTAATATGGACCGGGAGTAACCCTCATTTGAATCCTCCGATGACGTCATCTGATGTTTTCGGAGGGATTGATATTAGTATGGCCACGAATGATTCTGCGGATTCCCATGATTCTGCTGGAATCCGCGTCATCTCATGTTGTTTTACACTTAATAATCTGAACCTCCGCTCAAGCCCGTCTTCACAAACGTTGACTTTATATTTGTGGAGTAGGTTTATATTAAAATTACAATACACCTTTCAGTCGACCCGTGAAGGTCCGGGGTACAATAGGTCTTCAGCAACCCATATTTGCCATAAGAGGCGACTAACGGAATCGGAAGGTCAGACTCGCTGACTTGGTTGATGTATATCACCGTATCCCAATTGCCTGGATCTATGCTCATGATATCAATCTCTGAATTGTCTGGTCCAGACTCGATTATTTACAGACCGCCGTCATATAGCTGGAATATTGCTGAGTGCGGCGTTAAACAACAAACAAACAAACAAAACCAACACCTTTCACTCTCTCGTAAGTCTTTCCAAACATCTGCTTCTGTATAGGGACAACCAACTCCAGTATTCGTTCTAGATTTGTTGGTATCTGAGCTAGGTTAAAGCTAGGGATTGGAAACCCTCGAAAAGAGACCCTCGGCCCTTCTTTCCCTCGCCGTCTTCCCTCGGGTCCTAGTTTCCCTCGCCTCTGTCCCTTCTAGACTTACTTTCCCTCCCAACGGGTCTAACTCGCGGACATATCCGTAGACCATTGGCGTGGGACGTTGCTCACAATTTCAATCAGTGGTTTTATCTGGCCCGGATTCGAATATTTACAGGCCGCCGTCATATAGTTGGGATATTGAGGAGTGCGGCGTTAAACAACAAACATAGCTTCGTTTCGGAATTGACGTCAGACACAAGCCCTATCCACCTTTCTCTAACCTGGAGGGGGCACGGGTGGCCCAGTCGTCTAAGGCGCCGCGATTCGCTGTGCAGAGTTGCGTCCCTTGGGCACGCCAGAAACCTATGATTGTGGGTTCGAATCCCGGTTCTCCCCGATTATGTTTCTAGGTTTGTCAGCACCATACCCGTGCTCGTGGGTTTCACCGAAGTGGTAAACGTCTGATACCTGCATCACTTCGGGCTTTCCTCCCACATTAAGCTGTGATATAACTGGAATACTGTTAAAAGCGGCGTTAAACCCAACTCACTCACTCTCTGACCCAATTCCTCACACAATTCCTCATATTCGGACAGCTACTTTTAACATCGTGATGTTTGACTCGGATTAAAACGACACAATTGCTGCGAGTGTGGCAACGTATTGGTCTAGGTCGTGTATTCATTCAAAATAGCATGGAGATATAAATAAATGCTCTGAACAGCTTAAGAAACAATTCATCAGCTCTAAACATTAATTAAGTTATGTTTTGTCCTGTGTTGTTCTGTTTCTCCGGGCGACACTTGGAAACTGCAATACGGCACGCAATGGTTTCAGATGTCGCTGATTCTCCAACTTCTCCTGCCACAAATCCGTGACAGCTACATCTATCACTGTTCAACGCACCACGCAAGTCCACACATCACAATATTGAACCATTACTGTAACAATGGCCGATTCGCGTGACAATAGCCAGACGTTATAACTTATAACGCAATAGCCATGGACTGCATCCAATTGAACGTGGACGTCCATGACATCATCATCTCCACAACTGATGGCGCATGGAGATAAATGTCTCAGCCAAACACTGTAGCAATGACAATTTCTCCAGCTCCATCCCTTAAAGATATGAACAATGTCCTTCGCCCTGTCACCCCGTATTACCCATGCTTTATGGGGGAGACGGAAAGATCACCCAAGATAACTATAAATCTGTTGCAGCAGCCGAGTTATCTTTAATCAATGTCCTTGATTTCTCGCAGATTGGTCAGCCTGTGAACGAAGCCTTTAAAACCATGGCAACCTTTGCGCAACGGATATTGTGGAAAGGTAAATCACATTTTTTCATCTAAATGATCATTACTGTTCTCTACAGAAGTAATCAGTCTTTTTTACTGAAACTACCTCATGACGGAGCGTCCTTGGTAGGTATATGTGTTGGTATACTCAAGGTGATAAGTAGAGGAACAGATAGTCTAAATGTCGGGGAACGGTTCGGTTTAAGGCGAATGGGTTTGTTTCAATGCAGGGAACGATTTGATCTTTACTGGGATACTGTCTACCTGACGATTTGACAGTGGTCGATTTCACGGCTACGATTGTGCGACACTAAACATGGCATTCATTGATCCTTGGTATCGAATGAAAACAAATAGTGGTCTACTTAAAATGTGTTTGTGTAGTAAACTTGCTCTCGCCCAAATTTACACAAGCAGAACAGTTTGTTGGTGGAGAGAGAGTCTCCATGTGTATTTACATTCGTGCTAAGCATGCGCACCTATAACCAGATATGGGACATCGGTCACCACATGTTTTGGTGGTGCCCTGGTAGCTCACATTCGTCACCACTCGCCCCTTCCCATAGCCTGCAAGAAGACTCGTCCCCCTATGGTTGGTTTGTTGTTTAACGCCGCAATCAGCAATATTCCAGCTATATGACGGCGGTCTGTAAATAATCGAGTCTGGACCAGATAATCCAGTGATTGATATAATGAACATCGATCCACGCAATTGGGATACGATGACATGCATCAACCAAGTCAGCGAGCCTGACCACCCGATCCCGTTAGTCGCCTCTTATGACAAGCATAGGCGCCTCTCACGGCAAGCATGGGTTGCTAAAGACCTATTCTAACCCGGATATTCACGGGTTCGCAACTGGGGACGCACAGCGAATTGCAGCGCCTCAAATTCCTAGGCCACCGGTGCCTCCCTAGTCATAAAACGGAAGAACGGTTTGATGGGGATGCTGGTTCATTTTGATGCGCAAACACAGTTTGGAAACTGTTTATCCATCTTATATAGAAAGCAAAAAAATATTGAATGTTTTCAGATAAAGTACAATTTACACTTGATACCGTCTAGCTGACGACATTTGAAATACGATCTGATGAACGATTTCCCTTTATCATTCCTTTTACAGCTCGTCGACACCAGAGTAGGAAAAAAACACATTTTTATGTGTATTTGCGTTTTCTTTGATCTTGATATGTCCCCTAGAATAGCACCAACACGATAGACCTGGTTTCTCGATACATCGAGAATCACACGCGAATGGTGCAGAATCAAGATGTTATTATTCATTCAAGACGCCAGGTAGTCACCATACATAAACTATATGTGGTCGTAGCCAGTTATTTAAAGGACAACATGAGATGAAAGTGTCAGAGTTGCTGTGTGACACTGCAGGAGCCACGGATCGTCCGTCCCGTTAGAAATGTCTGCCCATTTGCGCTGTGGGCTTTACAACCTACAACTATGAATGGATAAAATAGTTTTAATATCTAAATATGAATCTACTCCTTAATCATTTACCTGCAAATACGTATATGTGAACTTTGAAGAAAACAATCATCAATGGTCTTTTAGTGTCGGCTGCTATATTGTTTTCCTTGTACACTTTTCTGTCTCTTTTGAACTAGTGAAGGCTGTTTGTACACACATACACACAACTACCCTCTCCTCTCTCGGCCGGGGATCAAACCCCCAACCTTCCGCTTTCCAGGCGGACGCTTAACCACTAGACCACGGAGACGCTCGACAACCGAAATGGGCTTCACACATTGTACCCATGTGGGCAATCGAACCTGGGCTCTCGGCGTGACGAGCGAACGCTTCTACTACTTGGCTACCCCGCCGCCCTTAGTGTGACGAGTGAACACTTAAACAAGGCGTCTACCTCGCCCCCATGTTAAGAAACGAAATCTCCCACTAAATACACATTAAATACCAATGTCATTACTCGTGATAAGCAGCAATTAGTTTTTAACGAGGTGATTAAATGTTAGAGGAATTTATTTCTCCTTAATCTGTCGCCATATTGAGCAGTATTTATCTCCATGCTAGGGAAGCGGATAGGTCTGTGTCGATGACGTCAATTGATACAAGTGTCTAATTTAACAGTTCGACTGGCCCGTTACCAATGGAACAAACAGAGATGTCTTAATGGGTTTGGAATTCACGTTATCTGAGCTCATGGACTCCAGTGAGAGGTTTTAGAGTTTATTAAGTGTCGGAAATCAATATAACACTATGTTAGTCACAGAAGCGTTCGGTCTAATCTCTCGTTGAGAGACGACTTGAAGTTATTTAAGATATTATTATTCGTTGACGTTACATCATGTTGCTAGATACGATGGGGCTTCTCTTAAATACTAACAACGTGTTTCGCCTTTAAAAATGTGATTTTTTTCCTGATATGTTTTTATTCCTCCTGATACTTTCTCGTGTTTCGATTTATTACCAAATTTTCTTCATGTGCGTTGTCAAATTCCGGTTGTGATAACTTCGCCTACTAAATGCTGTGGTGCTTCGTCTTAAGCTCAGATCTTGTTTAGCCTGCCAAATCTCGTCTGACCTACCAAATCTCGGACAACATCGCTATGTATGCCGAACCATACGTGACTTCACTTTATAGACCAATTGTCGCAGTCCTTCGTTTTGCAGGATTAATGTACTCTCCATCAAAGCATGTTTCAAACCACCCGATGTCTCCTTAACATATTTCTTGAGAGATTTGTCTCATATATAAATCTCCAATTATGATACGTCTCGGCTTTGTCTCTCGTGCGGGTTTATGTATTCCCAAACCAGGCTCTTTGTTGTGTGACAGTCACTTCATCATTTGCCTCTCGTAGGGCATCCTACAAGATCTCTTCAATCCCCGGCCGTGTCATACCAAAAGACGTTGAAAGATGGTTATTGTTGTTAGTCTATCTGGCGCTTGGCATTGAGGGGATGAAACCAGAATTGGTCGTCTCGGAGTCGTGCACTCCGTCTGTGTGGGATATCTATGTTAAACTGCGGCATGCGCTATGAAAACGGCTGAAGTCTGGACAAGTACAAGCAGCCACACACCCGTCAATAATATTTACGCGACGTTAACCTGAACTCAACTCAACTCAACTAAACTAGACGTACCTGTGTTTCAGAGGGTCATTAGTGACCATGTTGTCTGAAGTGCCGCAAATCGTCAAAGACGCTTTTAGCAACATTCCAACAATATCACGGCGGTGGACACATGAAACGGGTTTTACACACTCAACCCATGTGGGGAATCGAACCCGAGCCTAAGGCGTGACGTGAGAACGCTTTAACAACTAGACAAAACCATGCAGAGCAAAAAATCTGCTTGACCCAAAATAAGAAAGTGGAATAATGGTTCCGATAATAATCAATATTTAAACATTGATTAATTTTACCATATTCAAATCTACATATCCATTCATATCATTTCACCTTAAGGGGGACACGTGTGACCCAGTCGTCTAAGGCGCCGCGATTCGCTGTGCAGAGTTGCGTCCCTTGGGCATACCAGAAACCTTTGATCAGAGGTTTGAATCCCGATTCGCCCAGATTATGTTTTTAGGTTTGTCAGCTACAAAACCGTGCTCGACGGTGTCACCAAAGTGGTAAACGTCCGAGACCTGCATCACTTCGGCTTTCCTCTCACATCAAGCTGGCGTCATGATATAATTGACATACTGTTTAAAGCGGTGTTAAACCCAACTCACTCACTTACACTACGCTTCACTCTTGCCCTGCCGAGCCTGTTATCAGCTTCTGGAGGGGGGCACGGGTGCCCCAGTCGTCAAAGGCGCCGCGATTCGCTGTGCGGAGTTGCGTCCCTTGGGCACGCCAGAAACCTATGATTGTGGGTTCGAATCCCGGTTCGCCCCGATTATGTTTCTAGGTTTGTCAGCACCATATCCGTGCTCGTGAGTTTCACCGAAGTGGTAAACGTCTGAGACCTGCATCACTTCGGGCTTTCCTCCCACTTTAAGCTGACACGCCGTGATATAACTGGAATACTGTTAAAAGCGGCGTTAAACCCAACTCACTCAGCTTCTGGCTGACGCGCTAGCCAGGCAAATATCAGGAACAATTTATTAAAAACCAGCGACAACATGTCATCAGTCTCACGAAAGATAGTTTGCAAGAAACGCGAGGCTCTGTAGTATCTATACGTTCATAATGATGCTGCGCGATTTGTTTTAGCTCACCTAGATATTCGTGTGAGAACATATCATGGCATTTTGTCCATCGTCTCACCTAATACCATCTACCAATGGGGACTTATATTCCGAATATGCTTGCCTGTCTGAAGATCAATAGTGTGTCACCGCAACTCGCGTTCCCGTGGCAAATCCTTATGTATGTATAATGAAGCAAGTGTATGTGTCTCACTATTCCCTTGGGTCTCTGGCCGGGAAGTGATATAATAAAATATGGCAGCTACACTGGCTCCAGTTGTTGAAGGGTTGTAAAGAAAGGAAATATCCAAACGGCGGAAACGGTGGCGGACGACACGCGTGGCCCGCCATCTTCCCGAGGCAAGGAAGTTAACTGACTATAAACGTCCAGTAGTTAACTCCCTTGCCGCGGGAACATGGCGGCCGGCTTATATTAAGTTACATTCATCACGTTTACGGAGACTAATTTATTCATTTATTGAATCTGTTAAGTGAATGACTGTTTGTCTGTGTAAATAAAAAAACTGTAAGTTATTCGAGCTACCCATCAATAATGGCTGCCTCCGTGTACTAGCTAATAAAGCGTCTTCCCGGATAGCGTAAGGTCGGAAGGTTCGACACCCGGCTGCGTCATACCAAAAAGAAGTAAAAAGATGGTACTTGTTGTTATCCTGCCTGGCGCTTGGCATTAAGGGGATAAAACAAGGACTGTCGGCTCAGAGTCAGTATACAGTGTCTAAATGGGGTATCCACGTTCAACTGTGAAATAGCCTTGAACGTGGTAATAAACCTCACCATCAATAATTGCAAAAGGTGTCTTGCTCGTCCCTTGACATAACAATACACTTGTTTTCTTCACAAACAAACTTCAGGTTTTGTGCCATTTATTTTTATTTGACACCGAAGACCAATGAATGCCTTGTTAAGTGTCGCTGTGTCGCAGCCTGCGAGAAATCAACCAAAACCTGTCTAGTCGTTCAGCTAGACAGAACCCAGTCAGTGCTCAACTTCACGAGATTTGCGACCATGATGACATGTTCAAAACCACATGACACCAAAGCATGCCAAAGGGGAGATAACTGGCGAGTGGTGTGAATGTGACATACAATAATTATTTGGCGTGTATGGCGTCATCAGACGGACTACCGACACTTGCCACTCAATATCCGGGACACGACGAATATTGATACGCACATGCGCAGTAGAAGGAACAAATATAAGAGCACCCAAAGGATTAAATAAACCTTTACCCAAGCAGATGTGTTTCAATACCCTGAGAGATTGCAAGATTTTAATTACTATGTTATGCCTTGGAAGTGTGTTAGCAGCTGATGAGGCAATCTCTCGCTGCTGTTCGTATTCTATAAAGCATGTACTTTGTGACGTGAGTTCTTTTAAGGGGCCTTTTATTTGCCGTCATTCTGTCAACGCGGTGATTGAATTGTTAGGTTTGTTCTGATGACGTTCTCGATAATTAAAGAAGGCAATGGCTGACATCCCGTTAGAAGGAGAGCGTCCACTTCATCAATTCCCCAAACTGCTGTAAAATCGTCGCAGTCGTCAGATATTAAAACACGTTTCGTTGCTGCGTTCATAGAGATGCTGAACCGACGGTGAAATCACGTGCGTCTACGCCTGCGAGGCTGCGGTTACCATATCCCTTCATCCGGTTATATTTTAGTGTCAGTGTTGCTGTGTGACACTGCAGGAGCCACGGATCGTCCGTCCAGTTAGAAATGTCTGCCGATTTGCGCTGTAGGCTTTACAACCTACATCTTCGATTGGATAAAATAGTTTTAATATCTAAATATGAATCTACTCCTTAATCATTTACCTCCAAATACGTATATGTGAACTTTGAAGAAAACAATAATCGATGGTCTTTTTGTGTCGGCTGCCATATTGTTTTCCTTGTACACTTTTCTGTCTCTCTTGAATTAGTGAAGGCTGTTTGTACACACATGCACACAACTACACCTCTCTCTCTCTCTCTCTCTCCCCTCTCTCTCTCTCTCTCTCTCTCTCTCATCCGAGGTACCAGGGCAATCCAGCTTTAGTCGGTTCAATGAACTCGACCCAGGGAACGTTTGCACTTTGCGGTTTCCTGATGTCTTTAATAGCATTCAATATTCAATATCATTCCACTGCACAACATGCACGCATTTGTAATCTCTTCCAACATTTTATTACTCAATTCCATGAAATAAACGCAAACATATAAATTATGCATTACATTACAAAGATTTTACGTTTGATAACATGCAAATATCAAGTGTTGTAAAATTGAAAATTCACCCGAAGTTTACCTTTGGTCCTGCCAACTCGCCAGTGTTAATACACAACTCCCACATCGAAGAATTGTTTCCCCCGCCACGTGCAAAGTTATGCTTTAAAAATTACAGGTTTTTTAATCGTCAAGGCGTAAAGCAAAGTTAGAAATACGATCACGTACAATTCGGGAATATTTTTAAAAAAGAAATCTGATTTGATCAAAATTGGTTGACGACTTAAGCACTGGATTTTGGGGTTAACTTTTTTGCACGCTAAAGTGTGGCTGCATCACCAGGGGCTGCAGCATCTGTTTCTTGTCAGAAGCATTTCTCATCCTTAGTTTCAGCATGCATCATCTTATATTCTGAATGTCTGTATTATCTTCCTGTCGAGTCTTGATTGTGTCCACTTGGTGCCATGAATCAGATGGGACTTGAGTGAACGCTATTAGAAACATACACCCTTGCCACTGCTATAGGGAAGAGGGGGCCAGTCGTCTAAGGCGCCGCGAGTCGCTGTGCAGAGTTACGTCCCTTGGGCACGCCAGAAACCTAGGATTGTTGGTTCGAATCCCGGTTCTCCCCGATTATGTTTCTAGGCTTGTCAGCACCATACCCGTGCTCGTGAGTTTCACCGAAGTGGTAAACGTCTGAGACCCGCATCACCTTGGGCTTTCCTCCGACATTAAGCTGACACGCCGCGATATAACTTGAATACTGTTAAAAGCGGCGTAAAAAACCCAACTCACTCACTCACTATAGGGAAGACATTTCCCGATTGTCGCTAATCGCAACAGTTTGACGATTGTGTCGCCAAAATGTCGCATGTGTGCGGTGTCGTAACATACCAAATAGTACAATACTGCAGAGGTGTGAAAATGTCTACCATTGACGTCGGGGCGGGTGGGTTACCTGGTGGTTAAAGCGTTCGATCGTCACAAAGCAATCCTCACTCTCTCACCACTGACGTTCTTGGTATCATCTTCACCGGGAACAGATCGTTTTGCAACGGCACGGACGTTTCAGGCTAAAGAAATTTAAAAAGAATCACGTATCAGGCATTTAAAATATATTCGAACACGTTATATATAGAAAATAAGACTTCGTATTTCCGTGAAAAAGCGCGTCGCCCATCTGGAGTTTAAAAAATGAATTTGTCTCTATAACGTGACTCAACCTGAAACTTGACGTCAGTCAGCTGGGTTTACGTTTCTATTCCCGTTACAAGAAACGTATAATGATATTTCCCTGTCGGGGTGACTTCCTGGAGTAGACTCAGATATGACAGCTAATGTATCTCCCCTGCGGTGGGTAAATACTCTTGGCTGTGTGGAGGAAACTCTAGTGATCCCTAGGGGTCGGGAATACATATCACAGTCAAGGCCCGCAACGAGTAGAGCGAGTCATCGGTGGGACCTCACGAGACAGAGCGCACTCGGTTTGCTGTGTGTGGGGGTAGGAATTTAGCTTCAGTACAAATTAGGGGCGCGGGGGAGGGTATGTCAAGTTTCTCTCCAATAATTATGGTTAGTTTAGTAAAACATGTATGCTGGAATGCCATAAACTGAAACAGATTAAGACACTGTCAGTGTTTTAGGGGCGACATTAGATCGTTAATCTGATGAAAAACACGTACAATTGACGGCCAGTTTAATGATGCTCTGTATTTTCGATGCAACTGGGTCTCGTGTCGGATAGATCCGTGTGGTTTATTACTGATGCATGTCTATCAAATGCTACTTTTTCACATCAGGATGTCCTGTCTGAGTGAGAGTGAGTTGGGTGTTACGCCGATACCACATTTATCACGGCGTGGCAGCTTAATTTCGGTTGAAGACCAACAATGACTAAGAATTTAGATATTTACAACGTTTGTGAAAACCACGAGCACAGATGTGGTTCCGAGAAGAAAAAAAGGTGTATTCGGGGCGAATCTGGGATTCGATCACGCAATCAGTGGATCATGGCAGCCAGGGGACGTAACTCTGCACAGCGAAATGGGTAAACCACAGCACTTTGCCTATTTACCGTTAGTTAACGGACTGGTGTGTGGTGTTAGCGCGCACGCTCGGCTGTGAGGCAGAAGAAGGAAACATGACAACATAATGACAAAAAATATAACTGCTGTTGTATTTACATCTGACAAGGGATGGTTTATTCAAACAACTCAATCTCTTTAAGCAAGCTTTGTCTCTTAAAATGATATATCTTCCGTCTATCATTTACGAAAGAAAACAGTGATTGACTTTGTGAACTTTAGGATATCTGTTTTCGACGTTATTTCTGTATAGCTGTATCGATGCGATGTTTATAACTTGGAATGTACATTAAAACATCCGGTTCCACTGCAGACATGGCTTTTATCTGGTGTTGCTGCAGTCCTTTGACATTTAACTTCAGCTATTATCCTATTAATTTTTGATCGAGTCTTTTGCTGTCTCTTATTATAGAGCGGAAATGTGAGGCAGAATGGTCTCTGGCGCCGCAATTACATGTGAAGCGTTTCTTCCCTTACCCACACCAGGATCCGCTTCAAGGGTTTTATTATCCCATATTTTCCTCCATTATGTTCCGTAGTGTGTCAGGTTTTTTTGCGTGTTTGAAATTTAAACAGTACTGGGAAATTTTGGAGCTGAGCTTGTAACGTTGATGTTACAGAGTCTGTATATATGAAGAGGCGGTTGGTTGGTCCAGTGGTTAGCGTTGGCTCGTCACGCCGATTATCCCGGTTCGATTCTCAATATGTTTCCGATAATACTAAAACTGACTTAAAATCATACTCGATCATACACCCCATCGGCTTGTTGATATATATATATGGATTTCTGTCACGTTAAACCAAACTAATCACCCACTCTGCTCAAAGCGCGACACTGTTCTTTTCCTTCTCATCTTCCTTGGTACTATACAACCCAAGCTGCCTGTGAGGCGCTAGAAGGTAAACTGTCGCATGGAATTCTCATCCCAGCTGGTACCCATTCACTGCTGAGTGAACAAAGGCTTGTTTCGAACCAGGTCCTGGCCTAAGGAGACACCACATGTAACATGTTGGTTGGTTGGTTGGTTGGTTGGTTTGTTGTTTAACGCCGCACTCAGCAATATTCCAGCTATATGACGGCGGTCTGTAAATACATTGGTCTGGACCAGACAATCCAGTGATTGATATCATGAGCATCGATCCTCGCAATGTGGGATCGATGACATGCATCAACCAAGTCAGCGAGCCTGACCACCCGATCCCGTTGGTCGCCTTTTACGACAAGCATAGTCGCGTTTTACGGCAAGCATGGGTTGCTGAAGATCTATTCTACCCCGGATCTTCACGGGTCACATGTAACATGTACTTAGGTATGGGACAGCCTACCTATGATATCAGTGATACCGCTCAATACTGATGCCCGCGGCGTTAAACAACATTCACTCACATGAAATTAAAATACGAACGAATCAAACATCAGCGGTAATAAAGAGCACATCATTTCCATCGTCGTCTTTCTTGATGTAATCAGTTTAAGGAAATCCATTGACATTTTCTGAATTGGAAATGGGATTTTAGTAGCTTTTAAGCTGGAATTTAGATGAAAAGTGAAGAAGTTATGATTAAGATAACACTGTTTTTCCGTCTGTCTGTTATAGCCTTTCGAATTCAGTAGTAGAAACGGATGAGGTTTATCGACCGTCCAGCTGGAGTTGGAACAACGTTGCGCTTTAGTTTGACCGTTCTTGTTAAATTGGTATGTTGTTAAATATGAAATTTGCTCCCAGTCATTCAGCATGGTCACAGAATGACTGTATCGTTGTGACATATACGAGGTCCTCGCGAGGTTAATTTACTATCATGTAATTATATGTTTGGGCTATTTGTGATTTCTTTTAATCCACATTAAGCAGGATCAGGAGGCACATGTTGCCCAACCGTCTGAGGCGCCGCGGTTTGCTGTGAGTTGCGTCCCTTGGGCGTACCAGCACACGATGATACTGGGCTCGAAACCTTGATTCGCCTTGATTATGTTTCTGTCAGCACTATACCCGTACTCTTTGGTATCAAAGTGATAAATGCCTAACATTTGCAGCGAGGCTTTCCTTCCAAATCAAACTGACACGCCGTCATATGCTAGATACTGAAGAACTGTTCAACTCAACTCAACTCACTCACTCACTTACCTAAACAGGATCAAATTATATTGGATATAGAATCTATCGCCCAACAGCGTGCACTTCCTAGTCGTGTGTGACGTGTACTGAGATCTTTCACCCGTGGGCGCAATATGCCTGGAATAAGACGAATATTATTCGCATTAACAATAAAACATCAGGTTAATTAAAACAGCACTAGGATAAGCACGGGGTTCATAATAACCGATATCTCGATTAAAAAAAACGACTTGGTTGTACCCGGAGTTGAACGTGCGTGACCATTCATCAATATCACTAACAGGATGGTCCGAATATACACCAAGTCGCAAGTCAGGACATGCGTGCGTGCGTGCGAGAGTGCGTGCCTGCGGCTTGAGTCCTGCAATAGGTAGATGAAGGGCTTAAAGAATCGGTCATTTGATATTCTGTGGATGACTGGGGGTGTTTATTTTGTTTTAAAATAATTTCTCCACCCACTAGAATATCAAATAATCGGCCTCTAACACAGGGCGAAGTTATTCTCCATCCGCACGTTCACACCTCTACAGATACGGCAATGCTCAATGCAACAGCCCCACTGTGTCACGACGTTCCTGTTATGTGTTTATGTCTGTGGACATGTTTTATCGTGCTTTATCTAACGTAACTGATCAGCTGCAAGTTTACATTTCATGCTTTGTGGAAACAATGATCTGGTAGTTTCTCCTGTCGCCGTAGGAGGTTGATGAAGTTGGTTGAAACACAGGCCGTCGTAGCGTGAAATTAGGTCCTGTCGTAACATGGTCCCCTGGGACATCCGATCACTGAGACATGAGGCCGTTAGATAGGACTTGGATATCTGTTCACAAGCAGATTTTACCATTTGTGAAACTTTATTTAACTAGACATCCGTAAAAACATGTTCCTCATTTTGAAATTTTAAGTATGATAGTGCTTTGTCCCCTATAGTTGTGTTCTAGTTTACGCCTTATAGCCAGTGTTTCAGCATTTTTGAGGCACTATAGACCCGTGAAGATCCGGGGTAGAATAGGTCTTCAGCAACCCATGCTTGCCGTAAGAGGCAACTAACTACCGGGATCGGGTGGTCAGGCTCGCTGACTTGGTTGATACAGACCCGATTATTTTCAGACCGTTGTCATATAGCTGGAATATTGCTGATCGAGGAGTTAAACAATCATTTATGTTAAATGTTTAAATATTCGTGTTTCAACATGTACTACTTCCAGGTGGTGGGATAGTGTAGCGGATAAGGTTGTTGCTCATCACGCTGGAGCAATGGTTTGATTCCTCACATTGGTTCCATGTATGTGAAGCCTATACGTGAACTCCTCTGCTGTAATGCGGCTGGAATATTGCTAGAATTGACGTAGAATCTTACTCACTTCCTTTACCCATCACAGTCTAACATAGTTCCGATGTCTCCTTGTTTTAAAGCACTGTTCAAGGCTGGTCCAATGAAAAGTCGTCATTTGATCACGTGCCTCCGTGGTCTAGTGGTAGAGCGTCCGTCCGTCATACCAAAAGACGTTAAAAGATGGTACTTGTTGTTACCCTGTCTGGCGCTCGGCATTAAGGGGCTAAAACAAGGACTGGTCGGCTCGGAGTCAGTATACTGTGTTTGAGTTGGGTATTCATGTTAAACTGCGGCATGGTATCTCAGTGGGCTAGCACTATAAATCGGCATCAGTCCGGACTAGTACAAGCAGCCACACAAACACACACACGTACATGCACGTCGCTATATAAGTGCAATAATCTTGGACTCGACGTTAAACCCAATTTCACCTCACCTCACGTGGAGTACATCTCAAGTCTTGTAAATGCATTGACTGGTTCTACTGTTGGTTTGCGCTACTAGTTTCTCGCTTGAAGTCAATGAAGCGGCCAAAACTTGCGGTACGAATCTATACTGAACAAAAAAGTTAGGGATCATGAATGGTATTGTGGGTATTTTTATGAAACTGTAAAATCAGTTTTCTCTGAAAAAAACGTGTCCTAAAATATATTTTTGATCCCTAAATTATGTTGTTCCCTATATGTACCATGGTTGGCAAGCCGTGCGTAGAATCGGCAAGTACGAGTGCGAATACACCCCCATAAAAATTAAAACAAATGCAAATGTGGGGGTTGGGAAGATGGGTGGAGGGTTGGGGGGGTCAGATGGTGGTTGGAATTTTTTATTTTGACGATCCATCATTTCTGTCACTGTTTCAAAACATGCAGAAACGAACTTTTTACAGCATCTCCAACATATTTAGCCAAAGTGTTTTTGGTGAAACATTTTGTATAAAAGTCTTTTTTAGGATTTTCGGGAGCAAAGTATTTTGGTCTTAAATAACGACGTTCATCTGTTCCCAGGCCAGTCGACGCGGGTGGAGACGATCCCCGCCAAAGCCCTCTTCCCAAACACCAACTATTACGTCACGTACGAGGGGTCGCTCACACAACCCGGATGTTATGAGACGGTCACGTGGGTTATATTCAACAAGCCCATATACATTTCAAAAGATATGGTAAGAATATTGCTTTATATATTTCTTAACTTCCACGGTTGCGTGTTATCTTGAGGGAAGATTGTCTCCTTTTGACCTGCGTCCTTGTGTTGTCGTAGACAGAAAGAGTTATCTTTCCTTGTCTTAACGAGGATCCAGTGTATAACATGTCCATTCTGTTATGATCAATCATCACCACAGCTTCGTCACCTCAATTTCTCGTATCAATAACTAGCACAGAAGTTCTTTCGCTCATGGGGGTAATTTGATTGGACGGCTAATTTTAGCGTCGCGTCATTCGATTCGGGCTCCAAAAGAAGGGACTGGTTCAAGGGTATTTACCTTAATAGAAAGACGACATAATATACTGATGTTCGAGTGAGTGAGTATGGTTTTAGCAATATTCCAGCAATATCACGGCGGGGGACACCAGAAATGGGCTTCACACATTGTACCCATGTCGGGAATCGAACCCGGGTCTTCGGCGTGACGAGCGGACGCTTTATCCACAAGGCTACCCGACCGCCCCTGATGTTCGAAGATGCTTACAAGTTGGAATACTTAGTTTGTTCCACTGACTACTGAGAAACAAAAATGAAAGGCCCTGTATATGTTTTTGGCCCCAACCAAATATGAAACATTACCAAAATGCATTTCCCTTCCTCAAGGAAATATTAAGTTGAAGCAAGGTAAGCTACATGCCAGGCGCGATACTTTAAAAGTCGACCGTCTGTGTTGAATATTTTGAACTTATTTGTCATTCGGTGAAGACTTGATGTGGCATTTTGGCTGAGTGTGTATGTCATACTTTGTCCTGGCGATAAGGTACAGAATACCAGCCACGACCATATCGATATACACTTGACATTTAACAGTGAGAGGCACAGCGGATATCAACAGTCGATGGCGATGTCAAATACGATGGCATATTGAGAATGTGAACGAACTCTTCTAAAGACCCGATATGTCTCCAGCCATGTCTATTGATTTGGCATTTATCTGGACAAAACTGACACGCTGATATATTCTGAGGACCTTGAATTTATCAATAATTTGTTCTTTTTTGGTTACTTTCCTCCACGAAGACGGCACCAGTCGCCGTAAGCTTTTCATTGCGTCCCATAAACCCTCTTGACTACCGAGTGCTGGGAAAGTCGATATTGAAGTTTCAGAAATCAACAATGAGTTCACCTTGGTTTTATCGAAAAAAATAAATTGTCCCCGAAAAATCGTGAAAAAAAATAATTATGCTTCAGTGTTCAAAAATAGACTGCTTGCCACAAAAGTTAGATTGTTGCATGGTGTTTTTCCTAAATACAATTCAGGCTCATCATTTCAAATAAAACTTATCTGGTTTTGTAGCTGTAGCTGGAAACGTATCTAATTTCGATACAAAATCCGAGCATATTTTTTGTGTTCAGTCATTCGTAATAAAATGAGTGAGTGAGTGAGTTGGGTTTAACGCCGCTTTTAACAGTATTTCAGTTATATCACGGCGTGTCAGTTTGATGTGGGAGGAAAGCCCGAAGTGATGCAGGTTTCAGACGTTTACCACTCAGGTGAAACCCACGAGCACGGGTCTGGTGCTGACAAACCTAGAAACATAATCGAGGCGAACCGGGATTCGAACCCACAATCATAGGTTTCTGGCGTGCCCGAGTGACTCAACTCTAAAGGCGAATTGCGGCGCCTTAGACGACCCCGTGAAGGGAGTGAAGGATTTGGTATGAGAAGAATGAGTGATGGAGAGAGTAAACAGCCTTTGTAATTGTTTATCTTCATCACGGCTGCTTGCACGGGTTACTGAATCTGGTGCAACAATCCAGTGGTGGATAGTGCAAGCATCAATAATATTGTGGACATGCGATCCCCGTTACAGTCTGCCTTCTATGATAAGCATTTGTTGTCTGTTGTCGCTATTTTCAATTATTGTAACGCGTTGATGTTTTCGTATATTTTGTTTGTTGCAGCTAACGTCATTGCGGCGTCTCCAGCAAGGTATAAACGACGACCCCAGCAACACCGTGGCCAACAACAACCGTCCCATCATGCCGATAAACAACAGAGTGATTCGTACAAATATCAACCATCAAGGAACGGTAGGTTATCAGCTTTACACTGACTGAAGCTGCTTGGTACTCTTTTGATACTGTTCTACATCTCCGTTACCAATGTTAGCATCCCCACTCGAAGACACGTATACACTTATACTGTTTGGACCTATAGTACTAGACAGATGAGATAAACAGACACAGAGAGAGAGAGAGAGAGAGAGAGAGAGAGAGAGGGGGGGGGGGGGGGGGGCGACGACTAACGGGATCGGATGGTCAGGCTCGCTGACTTTGTTGATACATGTCATCGTCTCCCAATTGCGTGGATCGATGCTCATGATATCAATCACTGGATTGTCCGGTCCAGACTCGATTATTAACAGACCGCGCGTCATATACCTGGAATATTGCTGAGTACTGCGTTAAACAACAAACATATCTGCCAGTTTTCACGACGCTGACGGTTGACGTCAACACAACCTACCGGGTACCCGCCAACATTGATAAAGCGGCGTTGAAATGTGTTGTTCAGAGTTATGTCCTTTAAGCGTGGCAGATATCGTAGGTTCGAATCCCACATACCCTAATGTGGGTTTCAAAAAAAGTGGTCAACGTCTAAGACTGGTATCACGTTGGGCTTTCCTCCGACGCCGTGATATAAATAAAATAATGTTCAACGCGGCGTTAAACGAAACTAACTCACACTTGCTAATATCAATTAAGAGAAGTACGATAAAACACAGTTGTTCACTCACAAAACCCCTCAGGTGCTGAAACAGAAGAGGGAGATTTTGATTGAAATATATTTCTTTCCCAAATGGAAGCAGTTTTTTTAGGAGATTCATCTTTCTTTGACGGGAATCGATGTCACTTTTGATTGAATTATTCTTTATGAGCTCGAGCCTGTTTGGAAAATTCGATAACTGCATAAATACAATTGGAGAAACAAATTCCAAGATGACAGCTCTTGTTATATCTTATCCGGGTTGACTTGTGGTGTATTACTGAGTTACACGTGGTAGGACGTTTCAGTGAATTCGTACATTTCAGTCAGGGCAAGGTGACACCGCATATCAGAATGTCTGGGTCACGGAAAGCCGCGGAAAGCCGCTGCAATTCAGAATGCAGAGTTACCTCTCTTAATTGAGCTAGGATCCGCTGAATGTGGTTTTGAATCCAGATTATTATTATATTGAACAAATTTCACTCGCTCACTCATGTAAATGAGGAGCCAAGTCGTCTAAGGCGCCACAATTCGCTGTGCAGAGTTGTTTCCTTAGGTCAGACATGATCCGTTGATTGTGGGTTTGAATACCCGATTCGCCCTTATTATTGGTTTGTGGTTAATTTCTATAACCGTTTAACTTTGGATCTTTATCCAACATTAAATGCGTGAGTGAATATTGTTTTTCACCGACGTCAGCAATATTTAATCTGCATCACGATGCTTTTAAATAATCGATTCTGGGCCAGACAAACCAGTGTTTGGTTGCTTGAGAACCAACCCAACGCACACACTAAGTCCATCAATATCTGGCTGGAGACATCGAATGTCGATCACAGACGCATTGATCAGAACCCATATAAATGTCCTGTAATTGCTGCTCCTCCCAAGAAAACCCACGAGCACCGCGTGTTCCGTGGGCAATGAAAGACGCCCTCTCCACAAACAAGTGGTTGAGATGGCGTGTGATGTGCACGTGGAGCTCATGGTATCCGCGTATTCGCCAATGCGCCACGTCGACTATCCAACCAGGAAACGTTTCGACACTGCTGTTATCGCCTGCACGGATTATGCAAATACCGGGTTCGGGTCAGGTCGTAGGTTTCCGTAACTTTGTTTGGCGGTTAAACCGCATTCGTCACCACTCGCCCCTTTCCGTGACCTGCAAGAAAACTCGTCCCCCTGTCGATGAATGTTATGTGCGGAAATACGTCAAACCAATCAGAATGCGCGTATGATTTCAAGTTCTTCGTCAAAGAACCCTCAGAAATAATTTTTGATTTTACATATGTCTTGCATCTGACAATATATCCACGACATAGTGAAATGTGTTCAATCATACCGTATAATTCCGCACGCCCCGATGTGCTTTAAATTGCATCTGAAATATATATAATAAATGGGGAATTATATGTGACCTATTACGCAACGTGTTGACAATTGTTTTAGGTATGCCCGTTTGCACCAAGACAGAACCCGGTCGCAAAAATGGCCACGAGAGGGGCACGAGTCACTATTCGGCTTGTCCCAGAATAACACGAGTTGGTCACGAATGAGTTAAACCGATCACTGGATAACTAAAAATCACTATAATTTCTTGTGGCATTAAGTTACCTGTATATTTCATATAATTAAAATGGATTTTTCTCTTTTCAGAGCACAAGCAACATATGCGGAATGACTCGATATACGTTTTATCAAAGTAAGTAGGAGTATTTGTGATATTAATATTTGGAGCATTTGGTTTATCACTTTATTTTTAAGACACTATTTGACACCCAATGTTTTCTGTCTCTCCAATTACTGCTTGAGATTAACCCCCGCTTGAAACTTTCCGGTTTGATTTTGGTATTTGGGTTTTCTCTGTGTACAGCTTTAATATGATGAGACCTTTTTCACCCACGCAAGGCTTGAACATGTTAGGAAAGCGATTGGACATGTTCCTATGATTGACAGCTACCTCTTTTTGTTTTCATCACTTTCAAGGTTGGGGCTTATGGCTTGATTTAAAAAGTAGTGTCGAAAATAGAAAAAATAAATATTTTCCCGTTTCAAATCAAAGTGGTGGGAATTAAAAATATCCACAAATATTGTTTAAAGTAATTAGGTGAGAGTGTTTTTATACTGCCACTTTGCAGGAGGAAAATTCGTGAAGTTTTGTCAGTGCAATAAAACAAATATTAATCTCAGGCAATAAATATTAGGAAACAAACTTTTATTTTTGCAAATAATCCGTGTAACCAATTAACTATAATTAATGCTAAATATATGTTCAGTTAGTTTCAGCATAAAGTGTCATAGCATCTTAGGCATTGATAATTGTTTGAACATCTCGTGACAACATTTGGTTTCGTTGGTCAATGTAGGGGTCGTTGCAAAAGTGAATTTGAGAAGAAATCTAAACTAAATCGGAATAGTTTTGATAGTAGTTGTACACACATACAGTGTGCAGGTTACCCATAGGCAAGATAAAACGAAATGCTTATAGATCACAGAGCAATTACACACACAATCTTCGTATGATTTGAACAACCATAAAAAGTTTTGAGATGGACCCTGTCGCGAAAAGACCGTCGTGGCAATAAACATCAAGTGATTAAAACTGATGTGAAAAAAGTCCTAGGTAATTTTACGAGTGAACATTGTTTTGGGACATGCCATTCTGTCGTAAACATATATATGTTACACAGCTAGTCTTAATGGAATTGTAGCCTAAAACTATTCACAATACTCCAGTACACAAGTATGACTGAATTGAGTCAAAAATGATGAGTTCTACTTTTGACTGTCTTCAAAAAAATAAAAATCAGCTGGCCACAGACACTCCGAAACTGTTGAGCAAGCCTTGTGTGCCTATTTCATCCCTGTCTCTCTTGTTTTTTCTTCTTGTTTCGTGTGTGTTTTTTTGTGTTGTTATAAGTTCTAAACATGCAAGTATTGAAGAAAACAAAGTTTAGTTCTCAATCATATGAACATCTCTCAAGACTTTGATAACGATAAGTTCATAAGTTTCCCGGGTGGCACTGTCGGCAAAGGCACCGCAATTCGCTGAGCAGAGTTTCGTCCCTTGGGCGTGCAAAATAAATAAAACAGAAAATCCAACCAACATCAAGCTGACATGCCGTGATATAACTGAACTACCATTCAAAGCGACCACCTCTGTGGTCTTGTGGATAGAGGGTCTGAGTGGAGAGTGGGAGGTCGGTGGTCCAGTCCCCTGGACATGATACAAAAAGACGTTAATAATATTTTACTTCTTGTTACATTACCTGGTCCTCTGCATGAAGTCGAAAAAAACTGGTGTCAGTGTTGTATCCATGTTAAACTGCGGCATGGTATCTCAGTGGTCCCGCACTATAAAACCGGACCAATACAAGAAGCCACACAAACGCGTGCCTGTACGTCGCTGTAAAAGTGCAATTATCTTGAAGGCGACGTTTAACCCCATTTCCCCTCACCCGTTCAACTCATTCGGTCCTCGGCAACCCATGCTTGCCGTAGAAGGCGACTATGCTTGTCGTAAGAGGCGACTAACGGGATCGGGTGGTCAGACTCACTCAGTCGGTTGATGCATGTCATCGTATCCCAATTGCGTGGATCGATGCTCATGATGTCAATCGCTGGATTGTCTGGTCCAGACTCGATTATTTACTGACATCCGTCAAGTAGCTGGAATATTGCTGAGTGCGGCGTTAAACAACAAACAAACAAACAAAACTAAACTCACTCACTCACATAAGTTTTAACCTGTTCCCACTCCTGTTTTACAGTAAACCCGTCCCTTGATGTCTGACGGAAGCCCAGGATGCAGTAAAATCGTGCTGGCGCCAAACTTCAACAATGAAACATAATTTATGCATGTCGCGTTTTCGGTCATATTTATATATTTTTGTACAAATGTAGAGTTGTAATAAAGAACGAAAATTAGAAATGAAGGAATGAGTTGTTTTCTTTCTGCAGCTGCCGGGTCCACGTGCACAAAGCGACCTTAGCGCTGCGACTGACCTAAGTCTATGTTCAAGTCGTAACGTAACGTGTAGTCTTCTAAATGTCGCTTTGTGCACGTGGTTCCAGGGCCCAGATGTCGTCGCTACGTCCTCGAACAACTGGAAAGGGTCCCGAATTCAGACGGTGGTTTCAAGGTTTTGTTTGATTGTTATTTAACGCCGCGCTCAGCTATATCCTAGCTACTAGTATATGGCGGCGGTCTGTATATAATCGTGTCTAGACCATACAGCCCAGTGATTGATATTATGAGCATCGATCCGCGCCATCGGGATACGATGACATGCATCAACCAAGTCAGCGAGCCTGACCACTCGATCCCGTTAGTCGGCTCTTACGACAAGCCTATTCGCCTTTTACGGCAAGCAAGGGTTGCTGAAGACCTATTCTATCCCGGATCATCACGGGTCGGTACAGGGTGCGAGCTGGCAGAGCAAGTACCAGTTAGCGTACTGGTTGTTAGTTGTGATGTTCTTCTCTGGTATTCCTGGCTAAGATTTCATATCTCTGGAAGTTCACCTTCATTCACTCACTTGACCACTTGAATCATGGGGACATGATTAACAGGCAGAGAATAGGAAAGTGAGACTATACAGAGTTGCTTCCCTTAGTTGGGTCAGGATCGCACGGATTACGTTTTAATCAGCACCATACCCGTTCTCGTGGGCGTCACCAAAGTGGTGTACGTCTACGACTTGCTCTTCTCCCACATTAAACTCACACGCCCTGATATAACTGATATAATGTTCAAACTGGCGTTAAATCTGATTTACTCACTCACACATTAACAATATCTGTGTTTTCAGTGTTAATTTTAATACACACCATAATGACGCCTTATGAGCCTTCAATGTTATTCAACTTATTCTTAAAAGGAAAAAAAAAGAAAATTATATCTTTAGTATTATCAGTGATTCAAAACGACTTGCACATTATAACAATATTAGGTCATCGCTGACTGTTGAATATTATGTTACAAACATCAATGTTAGGGAATTAAGAAGATATATATGTTTGTTGAGATTGCATAAACTGCCGTTGCGTTGTAATATCAGATGTAAAGAAGCTATAACTGTTAACCGAATTTGTAAGATGTGTAATACTAATAGTATTGAAGATGAACTCCATTTCAGGTTTGGTTGCTAGGCATATGTATTGCTGAGAAATAAGTACATACCGAAGTGGCATATTTCATCAAATATTTGTAAATTCCATAAATTACTGACTTCTAATAATGTGCCAATCCGTAACAAATGTGCTAAGTTCGTTGAAGAAGCTCTGAAATATAAATATGCACTTGATAGTAAGTATTTTGTGTCATCTCGTACCACCTAATTGCAATAGATGTATGATATTGTTGTATCAGTTGTGTACATGGTCCGATGGCCTACAAAACAGAAATAAACTTACTAACTTATTCATCAAAAAGCACACCCGCATACAGCTTATTGGGAAGGGGGTTGCGGTTAGTGATCTGGCAATATTCGTTTAGTAGTGTTCATAATATATCACCTAATGGGTTGGGGTGGGTTTTTTTGTTTCTAAAACGTTTTACCTGGATCATCACCCATAAAACTTCCTTATGTATCAAAGTTTAGTTTGCTTCATCACGACGGTGTGCTCACCCCCAGAGTGCGAAATCGATTCCTCCAGAAGCGCTCGTTAAATCTCCATCTTCATCATCCAGCTTCCTCCATCTTGAAACCGCGTATGTTGGAGTGTATGTTTTCAGATTCATTCTCGTGGGTTGACTGGCTGCCCATGAGGACAACATTTACCTCATGTAAAGATATAAATCTGTAAAGGCACTCGCACGGAGGCTTCCACAAACTGATGCCGAAGATTTGACAGATGTAACGTCGTGTGACAAATGACCAATTTTAGAGTTTCATTGTCACAGGGCCAGTATCAAACACGTCACGTGTTTCCAAGCATTCTTTGTCATGTTTTTACTGATTAACAAAAACGTCAATCCTTATTTTCGGCAAATTCGACAAGAATGCTTTGCATCGGTTTGATCAAATTTAGATTAAACCTAAATTCCAACGTTTCCATCTCACCTTGTGTCAGCCGCGGCGTAGTACGCACTGTATCATAGAGCCCGAAGCCACAGCTTCGTAGATAAAGTACACCGTTGCCTTGCGTGTGCTTTAATAATACAGAAAGTATTATCTCATACAGATCGGCTGTAGCCACGTATAAATCTGTCTCGGGGCCTTGCTCCATAATTCTTTTATTTACAAGTCACTGGATAATACCATAATATATTGATTGGGAGATTGTCATCGCTGCTTCTCAACTTTAAAAAATGTCCCAAATGGAGTTATTAACTAATCTGGTGGGACAAAAAAAAACTACACCTCTCAGTTGATTTTATCACGTGTTTGCTTTCAATTGAAACTACTTTCAATAGCGATGCTACATCCAAGACATTAACTGTTCTGACGCTTAGTCAGCAGTCCAAGAATACTTCTCCATGGTTTTTAGGTTTTAAAATATAATTTGATGTAAAACTTTTTTTAAATTGAAAAAAGGCACTGCTGATGGGTATCTTAGATATTTTATCTTTGAAAAGCAACAAATTTACAACATTTCAAATACGGTAGGGGTCATGTGGTTGCAAATTCATTTCTTAGCCCAGTTTCTTTATTGAACCAATTTATTTTTACACAAAGCTACTCAGCCACAGATTACGTTTTACAAACTGTTGCAGGAATGAGTGATGAATTAATAAACATAATCAAATTTAACAACAGTTCTTTCAATTTTCAATTACATAAAAAAACGGGGTATACTTTCCTACACCGCATCTTCCTGTAGCCGGAACAAGACGTTCTTTGAATGTCGGGAGATTATTAATTTTTAAATGATAAATTATCTCCATCTTACGTTTGAGTGAGTGAGTTGGGTTTAACGCCGCTTTTAACATCATTCCAGTTATATCACGGCGTGTCAGCTTAATGTAGGAGGAAAGCCCGAAGCCCAGACGTTTACCACTTCGGTGAAACCCACGAGCATGGGTATGGTGCTGACAAACCTAGAAACATAATCGGGGCGAACCTGGATTCGAACCCACAATCATAGGTTTCTGGCGCGCCAAAGGGACGCAACTCTGCACAGCGAATCGCGGCGCCTTAGACGACTGGGTCACCCGTGCTCCCTTAAGGTGAAATGATAAGAATGGATGTGTAGATTTGAATATTGTAAAATTAATCAATGTTTAAATATTGATTATTATCGGAACCATTATTCCAGCTTTCTTATTTTGGGTCAAGCAGAATTGTTGCTCTGCATGGTTTAGTGTAGTGGTTAAAGCGTTCTCTCGTCACGCCTTAGGCTCGGGTTCGATTCCCCACATGGGTTGAGTGTGTGAAACCCGTTTCATGTGTCCACCGCCGTGATATTGCTGGAATGTTGCTAAAAGCGTCTTTGACACAATACTCACTCGCTCTCACGTCTACTCAGTATCATTTGGGGCGGTGGGGTAGCGTCGCTCGCTCCGAAGTCCAAGGTTCAATTCTTCACATGGATTCAAAGCAACCTAAAACCACACACAGTATCTAGTTTAACATGAAAGACTAATAAAGAGGTTTATCAAACAGCTTTGGGTTTTTTTACACGTAAGAAATAGTGTCTGAGCACCGAAGTCTATTTGGCAGGCCATCGTCTTTAGCATGAAAGAACCCGCCTTTATTTCTGACCCATCCTGTCGTAGGCGTTTCTATGTAAAAGCACGACTTATTTTAATCAGTGTCTGATTCACGTGTAGATTTTCCTCAACAGTATCCAAATCACGTATGCTACTTTCCTTCCAGCGGCGTGAATATAATTTATCTAGAAGGCAAACAGATACTCATTTATTTAACTTCTTCCTACGAAATCCTGTAATCAATACGCGTGCAAAAATAGTTTAGTTTGATTAACAGCGTATGTTTACAGAACATGGCGGCATTTAGCAGTGAGTGTCATTTTGACATTAAGGGTGCTAAGTCCATGATTGCGTGCAGCGATTATTTGGCAGGGTTGGATATTTTTGTTTCCAGTTGGGAAAAAATGAACATTTATTTAATTGACGAAACGTTTGAAATGCGCAAAAATGTATTGCGACATCACGGAACTCAACAACCAGTCTCAGAAGAATCAGAGCTTGCGTCACTTTTGTGAGGGTCATTTAGCGGTACGCCGCTTAATCAGAAAGTGGCTGAAGCGGACTGAAAATATTGACAACCATCTCTTGTCTTGAAACGTCTCCTTCGCAACACATTATCTGCTCACACATACAACCAATGACCCCTGTGACACAGTGGAATTTTCCGCTCGAAATGCACGTGCGTATCGCGAGCACGTGGTCAACTGATTCAAAGCACGTGTGTTGTCTGAAAGAACATATTACTTTACTTTTGATATTTCTAAATAATACGTTTAACAAAACATAAATCTCATTAAAATCAGATCTAAGTTATCGCCGCAGCTAAACAACAGAGAACTAGGATCTGATTTTAATGAGATTGAACAGAACATTCAAAGATGCCTGGATGATGTGATGCATCAGCTAGTGACACTTTCACCGACACCGACACCGACACCGACATGTCGAGCTTCACACTGCATCTGCTACGTGTATTTTTGGCGTAACAGACCTCCTCCTTGGTCTAGTGGTCGAGCGTCCGCCCGAAGAGCGGAAGGTTCGGGGTTCGATCCCCGGAAGCGTCACACTAAAAGCCGTTAAAAGATCGTATTTGTTGTTACCCTGCCTGGCGCTCGGTATTAAGGGGCAAAAACAAGGACTGGTCGGCTCGGAGTCAGCATTAACTGCAGCATGGTTTCTCAATGGGTTAGCACTATTAAATCGGCATTAGTCCGCACTAATACACACACACACACACACACACACACACACACATGACTATGCGTCGCTATGTGAGTGCAAAAATCTTGGACTCGACGTTAACCCCCATTTCACCTCAGCTGCTTGCGTAACAGAGAAATGATTGACAAGGTAAGTGCGAGTGACTAAGATTAAACGAGAGGTAGGAATATATTGATATTTTTTAACTTGAAAAGGAATATGATGAAAGGGTAAAACTAACTGAATTGTCATGAAAAGTATCCATGATTGAAGAAAAGAATTTGTTTTAAGTGAGTGAGTTGGGTTTAACGCCGCTTTTAACAATATTCCAGTTATATCACGGCGTGTCAGCTTAATGTGGGAGGCAAGCCCGAAGTGATGCAGGTCTCAGACGTTTACCACTTCAGTGAAACCCACGAGCATGGGTATGGTGCTGACAAACCTAGAAACATAATCGGGGCGAACCGGATTCGAACCCACAATGATAGGTTTCTGACATGCCCAAGGGACTCAACTCTGCACAGCAAATCGCAGCACCTTAGACGACTGCCCCCCCCCCCCCCCCCGTGCCCCCAATTTCTTTTCAGACTTTGGGTGATGTTGTTCTCGTGGTGACATATCCCAGCATCCTCCTTCAGGAGTATCCTAACCTTTATTGTGTTATTCTTTACCAACCGAAGAACTGAGATACCAACTGCGCATTAACACGTTTTGCAGAGTTGTGCCCCTTTATCATGCCAGTATCCTATGATGTTGGTTTGAATCATAAATTTTCCCTGATTTTTATTCTTGGTTTTTGATGGTGTTCACTGACGCGACAGCTTGGGCTTTCTCCAGTATGAAGTTGGTGGATGTAAACAGCTGTTCAAATGGTGGTCACAACAACACGACGACACGCCTTCAACAGAATTCAGGGGAGGTCACGCTTAAACCTTTGCGCACTGCCTTTGTCATTCGTGACCAACACCATTCGTCACCACTCGCCCCTTTCCGTCACCTGCAAGAAGACTCGTCCCCCTATCGATGAATGTCATGTGCGAAAATACGACAAACCAATCAGAATGCGCTTATGACTTCAAGTTCTTCGTCAAAGAATCCCTCGGGAATAATGTTTGATTTTACATGTCTTGCATCTAAAAATATACCCCGGAGATACAGTTAAATGTGCTCAATCATACTGTAAGATTCCGCATGTCCCGATGTGCTTTAAATTGCATCTGAAATATATATATGTGTGTGTGAACCATTACGCAACGAGTTGACAATTGTTTTAGGTATGCCCGTTTGCGCTAAGACGGAACCCCGTCACAAAAATGGACATGAGAGGGACACGAGTGACTGTCGCTGTTCGGCTTGTCCCGGAATAACACGAGTTGTTCACGAATGGACCAACACGGGTGTAGCGACCAGGGTTCGGATAAACACCACAGAGAATTCTACGTGTCACTCAACTATGTATTTAATCGACAACAGTTAATTACAGAGAAATCACCTTCACTATTTGTGTTCATCGTCTTGTAGGATACGGAAAGGGGCGATGTTGGCCGACTGGAAGTTCCTGTGTGTGAAAGTGAGTGAAGCATTCGTAATATATCCTTGTGGCGAATGTTTGTGGCCTTTCCAAAACGAGACTAACTTTATTTATCAACGGAAGCGAAACATATTGTCGAATGAGAATTAATCATATCGATATATAAATATTTACATACTACTTACATAAGATTGTCTTCCTTAGAAGCAAATAATTTCATATTTCGGGGACAATACAATTGGGATTCAAGGTTAAAATATAAACAAAGTTTTAATAGGCAGCAAAAGACGGATATCTAAAATGAAAAAAGGGACATATTACTACTTCACATCGAGCACAGTAAAGCTATATTAACACAAAGGTTCACTGGTATGAAATATTAATGTCCTTTTCACGCTGAAAAGTACCCAGTATTCGACTCGTCTTTATCATGCCAAAGTGACATCAAACGTTAAACATATTGAACTTTTTGTTGAGTGTGCATGACGTAAGCTCGATTTAATTCAAAATATATAATTATCAAATGGGCTAAAATCATTTGAAGGCTGCACGGAACTTTTACAACCCATGCTTTCCGTGAAAGGCAACTATGCTTGTCGTAACAGGCGACTAACGGGATCGGGTGGTCAGGCTCGCTGACTTGGTTGATGCATGTCATCGATCCCAATCGCGTCGATCGATGCTCATAATGTCAATCACTGGATTGTCTGGTCCAGACTCGATTATTTACAGACCGCCGTCACATTGCTGGAATATTGCTGAGTGCGGCGTTAAACAACAAACAAACAAGCTTTTACGATCTGACCCGTTTATCTGGACGTGATGGACATATTTAAATGAAGTCACCAGTTGTATTGTATTTGCTTGTAATAAAAGTTCTGATAGCAAACCATCTTTGTGTTTTTAATGGCAGAGTGACAAAGAGGTCTATTATCTTACAGTATAGTGAATACAGACCTTTTATTATTATTTTTTCACCCCGACCTAACAACAAACAAGAAAAAGTCGCATATTGCAAAACATAATTTGTATTTTTGGATTTTAATTTTATTTTTATTTCGACCCCCTACTCGTAGAAAATATCCGTGAACCAAGTGATTTCAAAATGGCCGAACTAAGAGCATATGCAACACTACCCGCTGGTGCGGGGTATGTGATTTTGCCGATTTACTCATAAGCAGATCGTGTACTTTTTTCCTTCTCAAAACGAATAATATAGACTAACGCTACTTGACAATCCTGTCGTGTGAATGTTTTTTTTCTCATTTCCCGCTGTCCTGTGTTGAAAGCAATTTTGTTCAAACTGACAAGACTGCAAAAATACCAGATCGATTATAGCGTTGCCGTCAGCTGTATTTGTGCTGTGACTACCAAGGTTTTTGTACATGTACATAATACTGAAAGTAGTTTCACAATATATTTCACGTCCATAAACACCTTGCATAATATATATTTAATTGCAAACCCAAACATTGTAATTGTTTGTTGGACATGCTGTGTGTAAACGATATCCCGTCCATAACATTCTGAATGCGCTCTTCCGTTGTTCTATTGTATAAAATGTCCGGATCAGTTATTTAAAAAGGAAATTATTCGAGTGGTTCTAATGTGAATACCACCTACATGTCAAAATGTGCATTGACGTTCACAAATAACACTGAGATCATTATTTTTCGTATATAACAGACAAGTTATCAGAAAACGGCAAAAAGTAAATTGAATATGTATTGCCACCTGAAGTCAATGGGGCCGAACGAAAAGGTCAAAAACTAAAATGAAAATGTCAAAAGCAAAAACGAAAATGTCAAAAACAAAAGCGAAATTGTCAAAAACTAAAATGAAAAATACAGAAAACTATTTCCACTGCGGTGATAATATTCCCACCGCGGTGGAATTATTATCACCGCGATGGAAATATTATCACCGCGGTAGAAATAGTTTTCTGTATTTTCATTTTACTTTTTGACCGTTTCGTTTTTGTTTTTGACATTTACATATTAGTTTTTGACATTTTCGCTTCACTTTTCAGCGGTTCAACATCTTCTTTACACATGATTTATCACATACATGTATTTGTAAGACAAATCGTGTTAATTTGCAAAAGGTTACGATAACAGAAAGTGAAATATCAAAATATTGAAAAACAGACTCCATGTCCCTTATGGGCCACCGTAAGCAGCTTTAAAACCGGCATAAGTCGGGACTAGTAAAAGCAGCCACCCACACGTACGTGCATGTACAGTGAAATATATAATGTACATACGTGAGTAACGGTAAACCCCATTTCACGTCATCACCTTATCACCCGCCACCTTGTGGAACTGGATACCACCACCGCGATGGGAGAGTAAAACCCAACTGCCGAAGGGCCGAGGGGTTACATTCTCAACCACACCCGCGGGGGAGTGTTTCATCTGTCTTGTAAATCAACAGAGAAATCTGAAACAACATTTATAATATAAACAATTTTATGTTTCTAACTCTCTTTCCCAGAGCCTTAGGAAACGGACGTAAAATATCTCTTAGTGGTGTACATGTTCTTGGAAAAAAGAGATTCTTGTGCAGTGTGATTTCTCAGCGCCTTTGTCGCCTACTAGTCCACTCACTCATTTCGCAAACCAGGCTACAAGTACGAACGTTACACGTTCAATCTCGCTGAAGTGAGTGAGTGAGTTGGTTTGACGCCGCTTTTAGCAATATTCCGGCAATATCACGGCAGGGGATACCAGAAATGGGCTTCATACATTGTACCCATGTCGGGAATCGAACCCGGGTCTTCGGCGTGACGAGCGAACGCTTTAACCACTAGGCTACCCGACCGCCCCAATCTCGCTGAAATAGATGTCACATTTGTTTGATTATACCGCACATTTCCTTGTGTTAGCATTGTATTGTGTTTGTTTGTTGAAACAGTGGATTTCTTTGTTGTTTAACGCGGCAATGTTACAGCTATATGTCGGCAGTCTGTAAATAATCGAGTCTGGACGAGATAATCCAGTGATTGACATAATGAGCATCGATCTACGCAATTAGGATACGATGACATGCATCAATCAGGTCAGCGAATCTGACCACCCGATTCCGTTAGTCGCCTGTTACGACAAGCATAGTCGCCTTTTACGGTAATAGAGGTGATATAGGGTCTTTTGAAGCATGGATTTACGTACATGATTGTTCCCCTTGGCCGTGGCAGGATTCGAGGTCAAACCCGAAACCCGAAAGCAAAGTCGCTTCTTAAGACAAGCATGGTTTGCTCCAGACCGCGGATCGTGTGTATATGTGCCCATGTTAACTGCGCCCTCCGCCAAGTCGCCCCTCAACATCCTGGACCCACCACACGGCATACCCGGGGGCAGGGATGGCCCAGTCGTCTAAGGCGCCGCGATTCGCTGTGCAGAGTTGCGTCCCTTGGGCACGCCACAAACCTATGATTGTGGGTTCGAATCCAGGTTCGCCCCGATTATGTTTCTAGGTTTGTCAGCACCATACCATGGGTTTCATCGAAGTGGTAAACGCCTGAGACCTGCATCACTTCGGGCTTTCCTCCCACATTAAGCTGACATGCCGTGATATAACTGGAATACCGTTAAAAGTGGCGTTAAACCCAATTCACTCACTCACTCAGGGCATACCCTATCGGTTTTAAATATCTGTCGTGGCTGGTGACGTTATCCTGTTGATGGAGCAAGAGTTGTGCACCAAACACGAGTGTACATCCGGAAAGGGTGACACGCAGCGCTATCAGCGGACAGACAGTGGTATAGATATTGCCCACAATCACATCGCTGATAGCTGCTTGTCAGTTCAGGGTCACCTCGAGCTTAGGGGGGGAGGTGGTGGGTTTAGAGTTAAGGCTAATATCGTGTGAAATTCAAGTCTTTTTCGTTTGGTGTTGTTTGGTTGTTTGGAATTGCGACGTCAGCCGGAAGTGGATTACTCAGCAATATACCAGCTTCATAACGGTGCTCCATAATCGAGTCTGGACCTGACAATCCACTGATTGACGTCATGAGCATCGATCTAGGTAACTGAGATACGATGATATGCATCAACAAAGTTAGCAAGCCTGACCACCAGATGCCGTTAGTCGCCTCTTACGGCAAGCATGGGTTGCTGAAAACATTTCTCTACCCGGATCTTTGTTATATACATGAAACAGCCGCTACCAGACATGGCCTCATGACGATAAATGTTTTCACACGGTTTTGGGACGTAGAAAAAAAGTGGCGAAGCAGCTGGGGAAAAAAACTGGTTAGAATAGGTACACCAGGGCCCACGTGCACAAAGCGATCTTAGTGCTACGACTATTGTAAGCCACTGTTAAAGATTGTGCTTGTTGTAAGAGGTGGCGATGTGGACTGGGTGGTCAGACTGATCCAGGCCCCGGGACATAGTACAGCTGATTATAATTGATGGTGTAGTGGGGTAGCCTGGTGGTTAAAGCGTTCGCTCGTCACACCTAAGGCCCGGGTTTGATTGCCCAACATGGGTAAAATTTCTGGAGTCACCCGTCGTGATGCTGCTGGAATATTGCTAAAAGCGGCGTAAAACCATACTCACTTACTTTCGATAATATTTGATAGCGTGACATTGCACCCTGACGTCGTTATTGCTTTACACACTATTAATGTAGGGAATCGAACCCGAATCGGCGTAACGAGCGAACGCTTTCACCACGAAGCTACCCCAACGCCCAGTTTTGAAAAAGCATACATTAGTCATGTTACGCCACATGTCGGTATTGTGTAGGTGGAAAGCCCATTTGCGCAGTTCGTAGACGCTTACCATACACGTGAAGCCAAGGGGCAGGTAATGGTGCACATATATACGATGGCACATCACCTTGGCGAATTTCGCGTTTGACCTCGAACCCTCCCACGGCCAAGGGAAACAATCCTGTACGTTAATCTTCAAAAGACCATATATCACCTATATTACCGTAAAAGGTGACTATGCTTGCCTTAAGATGCGAGTAACGGGTTCGGGTGGTCAGGCTCGCTGACTGGGTTGATGCATGTCGTCGTATCCCAATCGCGTCGATCGATTCTCATGATGTCAATCACTGGGCTGTCTGGTCCAGACTCAATTATTTACAGACCGCGTCATATAGCTGGAATATTGCTGAGTGCGGCGTCAAAACAACAAACAAACAAAACCTTTATTACCATAGTTTGCTCTATAACGAGGTGTTTCAGTCACAGCTCGGTCAATGAGACATTTTAGATCATGATGCTGAATCACGTTTAGAAATAACACCGTTTGACACAGTTATACCAAAACCACAATAACGACACCGAACATCATAGCGCTCAACAATCGTTTCAGAACGATGTAGACGCATTTGTCATTTAAAATAATTTATTCACCAAAACGATTAAATGTAATGCCCGCCTGGCTCGTGTACCAACGCGCTGTGACGTCACAAATTTCACCGCTATAAAATTATTGTATACAAAAAAAAATAATAATCAGCTGTATCGTTAATATATGGGCTTGACTGCGTGAGACGGGGCAGGTGAAGTGTGTATATCTATCTAGAACGAACCTATCTCTCGTGGTACGGGTCACAGGATCGACACAGCCCCAGTCTGTGCCTTGCTGTGGATAATAATCGCCACTTACCACCTCGTCATGCATGGTCCGCGATCGTTACAGTGAAGCGGTCGCGAAACTCGAATGACGTGGGTCTAGCTAGGCTTCAGCTTCCCTGTAAACACGGCTTTCATTTCCACAAGATGCCCACGTAGAGGACGCAGCGTCGACGATGTTGTCGCGGCTCAGGACGACGTTTAAAAGCCGCAAAGGCAGTACTATTGTCAGGCCAGATTATGACAAGCTGAATACTTCTAATCTCCCGGATAAATTTGTGTATTCAAGGCCTAGCTTTTTAAACATTGACGATGACTCTCTGGGGTCGGATCACTCCGTCAGGGCGATCCTCACCCCCCTCGATCTGACAGCCCTACCCTGGAGCAGTGGGTATGCTGAGTAAGTACGCGGGGTTTAGACATCGTGTTTTCTATTTATACTTTTGGTGTTGTGTGACATATGGTCAGGGGAAAGGGGGCGTGGTTGTTTACTCCGATTCACCATCAGTGTTGAACACTACTTCCGTGTTTCGTAACGTTTGTGATGTTTCACAGTCAACTCTGAAACGAACGAGTCGATATACTGCGTGTGCATTTTAGAATTAATCAATATTGTATTGTGCCACGTGTTTTGAAAATGCCAGTGATTTCCCTGTTTAACTGAGACACAGATCAAATTACTGTGTAGACATTGTACACGATAGGTACAAATACCAACTACATATAGCGGTCACTGCAACAGTTTGTCGTGTGTACTCGATGTATGATTTAATGTAACAAGAGGTTCAACCGTGTTCCACGCTGTGACATGGGTATCTGGTGGTACCATTCAGGTATTTCATGTTCCACGTTGTGCAATGGGTACCCGCTTGTACCATTCAGGTATGTCATGTTCCACGTTGTGAAATGAGTACCCGCTTGTACCATTCAGGTATTTCATGTACCACGTTGTGCAATGGGTACCCGCTTGTACCATTCAGGTATTTCATGTTACACGTTGTGAAAAGGGTACCCGCTTGAACCATTCAGGTATTTCATGTTCCACGTTGTCAAATGGGTACCCGCTTGTACCATTCAGGTATTTCATGTTACACGTTGTGAAAAGGGTACCCGCTTGTACCATTCAGGTATTTCATGTTCCACGTTGTCAAATGGGTACCCGCTTGTACCATTCAGGTATTTCATGTACCACGTTGTGCAATGGGTACCCGCTTGTACCATTCAGGTATTTCATGTTACACGTTGTGAAAAGGGTACCCGCTTGTACCGTTCAGGTATTTCATGTTCCACGTTGTGAAATGAGTACCCGCTTGTACCATTCAGGTATTTCATGTTCCAAGGTGTGAGATGAGTACCCGGGTGTCCCATTCAGGTATTTCATGTTCCACGTTGTCAAATGGGTACCCGCTTGTACCATTCAGGTATTTCATGTTCCACGTTGTGAAATGAGTACCCGGGTGTCCCATTCAGGTATTTCATGTTCCACGTTGTGAAATGAGTACCCGGATGTCCCATTCAGGAATTTAATGTTCCACGTTGTGAAATGTACACCCGGATGTACTATTCAGGTATTTCATGTTCCACGTTGTGAAATACGTACCCGGTTGTACCATTCAGGTATTTCATGTTCCACGTTGTGAAATGTGCACCCGGTTGTACTATTCAGGTATTTCATGTTCCACGTTGTGAAATACGTACCCGGTTGTACCATTCAGGTATTTCATGTTCCACGTTGTGAAATGAGTACACGGGTGTCCAATTCAGGAATTTCATGTTCCACGTTGTGAAATGTACACCCGGTTGTACCATTCAGGTATTTCATGTTCCACGTTGTGAAATGAGTACCCGGGTGTCCAATTCAGGTATTTCATGTTCCACGTTGTGAAATGAGTACCCGCTTGTACCATTCAGGTATTTCATGTTCCACGTTGTGCAATGTGCACCCGCTTGTACCATTCAGGTATTTCATGTTCCACGTTGTGAAATGAGTACCCGGTTGTACCATTCAGGTATTTCATGTTCCACGTTGTGAAATGAGTACCCGCTTGTACCATTTAGGTATTTCATGTTCCACGTTGTGAGATGAGTACCCTGTTGTCCCATTCAGGTATTTCATGTTCCACGTTGTGAAATGAGTACCCGGGTGTCCCATTCAGGTATTTCATGTTCCACGTTGTGAAATGAGTACCCGCTTGTACCATTTAGGTATTTCATGTTCCACGTTGTGAGATGAGTACCCTGTTGTCCCATTCAGGTATTTCATGTTCCACATTGTGAAATGGGTACCCGCTTGTACCATTCAGGTATTTCATGTTCCACGTTGTGAAATGAGTACCCGGTTGTCCCATTCAGGTATTTCATGTTCCACGTTGTGAAATGAGTACCCGGGTGTCCCATTCAGGTATTTCATGTTCCACGTTGTGAAATGAGTACCCGGTTGAACCATTCAGGTATTTCATGTTCCACGTTGTGAAATGAGTACCCGGTTGAACCATTCAGGTATTTCATGTTCCACGTTGTGAAATGAGTACCCGCTTGAACCATTCAGGTATTTCATGTTCCACGTTGTGAAATGAGTACCCGGGTGTCCCATTCAGGTATTTCATGTTCCACGTTGTGAAATGAGTACCCGCTTGAACCATTCAGGTATTTCATGTTCCACGTTGTGAAATGAGTACCCGGGTGTCCCATTCAGGTATTTCATGTTCCACGTTGTGAAATGAGTACCCGGTTGTACCATTCAGGTATTTCATGTTCCACGTTGTGAAATGAGTACCCGGTTGTACCATTCAGGTATTTCATGTTCCACGTTGTGAAATTGGTACCCGCTTGTACCATTCAAGTTTTTCATGTTCGACGTTGTCAAATGGGTACCCGCTTGAACCATTCAGGTACTATTTACCAGTGTGCATTATCAGAATTATTTGTATCAAAATACAGTATGTATCCCACAAAACTGTCACTGTGTATTTTTGTACTGGTGCAGGGATGGTCGCTGTGCAGTGTTGCGTCCCTTGGGCACGCCAGGAACCTAAAATAAAGTATGATTGTGGGTTCAACACCCTCCTGGTGGCTCTCTAATACCCACTCTCGATCATCCAGTGAATATATCTCCATTTTATTACAATAAATATTCTTGCACCGTTGCACCACAAATGCTTCGATATCATCAGTATGCTCGTCGCACGCACACAGGCACAGGCACAGGCACAGGCACAGGCACATGTCACACACACCACACACACCAACCTTACATATTCTCACTCACACTCTCACTCTCCCACTCTCACAGCCTCACACTCTCACTCACTCACTCACACCAACCTAACATACTCTCACACAGAGACGCATACACACACACACACACACACACACACACAGAGACACACGCACGCACGCACGCACGCACGCACGCACACACACACACACACACACACACACACCACCCCTCCCTGAATTGAAAATATCTTTTCCAGCTAAAAGTTCTTTTATAGCTTGTTTTTTTATTATTGACTCGTGGTCGAAAAAAATCAGAAATTCTATTAGGCAGTACAATGTGGGCATGGTGACGTCACTTGCGGAAAGAAGGTATTGCCGCCAATGGGTCGAGGGTATTTATAACAACAGAACGGATATATATTATATACACTTGGTGATCCGAGGCAGTCGGTACAGGAGAACTGAAATCATCAGCCTCGGGTATCGTCTTGGTGATTTTCACTCTGTGTGCCTCACGCCTGGCTGAGTCATCTGATAACATGCTGTATTCGTATAAAGGTTATAATTGAATATTTGATCACTGGAGCTGAATGCCAATTGCCGGGATGAGCCAGCCAGTACACGTCTCCACCCTGTTGTATCCTGTATGGAGACAATTGATCTACAAAAATACACTTCTAGTTTAAAAATATCGCATGTGATTATAGAACATGTGCTGTCTTGTTCCCACGCTGTCAAATTTAGTAATGTGTCTTTTAAATCTTGCAAACTGACTTCAGTCAAACAGTCCCACGCTGTGACATTGATGAATGTTTTCGATAAATGTCGCAAACTGACCACAGTCAAACATATGTTTATTCAATGTGTGTCGTAATAGCTTTTAACTAAAGCTCACCTTAACCGACGGTTCATCCGTACTACTGGTAATCTAAGATATGCTGAACAACTCACAAAACGGGGGGCACGGGTGGCCCAGTCGTCTAAGGCGCCGCGATTCGATGTGCAGAGTTGCGTCCCTTGCACACGCCAGAAACCTATGATTGTGGGTTCAAATCCCGGTTCGCCCCAATTATGTTTATAGGTTTGTCAGCACCATACCCGTGCTCGTGGGTTTCACCTAAGTGGTAAACGTCTGAGACCTGCATCACTTGGGGCTTTCCTCCCACATTAAGCTGACACGCCGTGATATAACCCAACTCACGCACTCACTTACAAAACGCGTATGAGACAAGTAGAATTTGGGAAAACATATTTGGTGTGTAACAGGAAGAGAGGATGTGCGCATGTTGTGCGCATGTTGTGCGCATGTTGTGCACGTGCATATCATGACGATAGAATTGACTACGCTCCCGTGGACACGTGTTCCTCATGAGACTATTAAGAGCAATCGTGACCAACTCGTGTTATTCCGGAACAAGCCGATTTGCGACTCGTGACCCTCTTATTGCCATTTTGGCGACGGGGTTCCGTCTTAGCGCAAACGGGCATACCGAAAACAATCGTCAACTCGTTGCGTAATGGTTCACATATATTTCCCCATATATTATATAAATATATTTCAGATGCAATTTAAAGCACATCGGGATATGCGGAGTCTTACAGTATCATTGAGCACATTTAACTGTATCTCCGGGGTATATTTTTAGATGCAAGACATATGTAAAATCAAACATTATTACTAAGGGATTCTTTGACGAAGAACTTGAAATCATACGCGCATTCTGATTGGTTTGTCGTATTTTCGCACATGAAATTCATCGATAGGGGGACGAGTCTTCTTGCAGGTGACGGAAATGGGCGAGTGGTGACGATTATATTAAGAGGCCGGTGTTACAAGTCGATACCAGAATTCTCAGAAAAGTCGTTTGATGTGCTATTATTACCCAGTTATCTCACTATATCCAGCTATGTTTGCAGTATGCTGAAACCCCATAAACAATCACATGGGATTAATGAAGGAGAATGTCATTGTGTCAACTATCACTACGTTAAGGTTTCAACCTTCACAATCATTTTATGAATGACATGACACTATTCAGAATTGCTCTCTGGGTTGGTTGGTTCGTTGTTTAACGCCGCACAATATTCCAGCTATATGACGGCGGTCTGTAAATAATCGAGTCTGCACCAGACAATCCAGTGATTGACATCCTGAGCATCGATCCCGGCAATCCAAGTCAGCGAGCCTGACCACCTGTGATCATGGGTTGTAATCCCGCCTTGCCCCGATCATGTTTCTAGGTTTGTCAGCACCATACCCGTGCTCATGGTTTCACCAAAGTGGTAAACGTCTGAGACCTGCTTCACTTCGAGCTGACACGGCGCGATATAACTGGAACACTGTTAAAAGCGGACCCGTGAACATCCGGGGTAGAATAGGTCTTCAGCAACCCATGCTTGCCGTAAAAGGCACCTAAGCTTGTCGAAAGAGGCGACTAACGGGTTCGGGTGGTCAGGATCGCTGACTTGGTTGATGCATGTCATCGTATCCCAATTGCTCGTATTGATGCTCATGATGTCAATCACTGGATTGGATCTTTTTAAAAATATTTAGGCTCATAGTTTTAATTAAAAATTATCTGGTGAAAAAGATATCAAGTCTCCATACAAAACCCTCCCAAGTCAGCGAGCCTGACCACCCGACCCCGTTTGTCGCCTCTTACCACAAGTATAGTCGCCTTTTACGACAAGCATGGGTTGCCTCTCACGAGAAGCATAGTAGCCTCTTACGACAAGCATGGGTTGCTGAAGACCTCTTCTTTCCCGGATGTTTACGGGGCGGTTGATGCACGTCATCGTATCCCGATTTCGTCGATCGATGCTCATGATGTCAATCACTGGATTCTCGATTATTTAAAGACCGCCGTCATATACCGGGCATTAAACAACAACAAACAAACAATATGAAGTGTTAATTTTACTTTTGTCATTGCAGGTGCGTGAATGGTGGCAAGTCGCGCTATAACGAGGACCAGGCGGCTGCAAGTCAGTTCTACTTAACGTGCAGGCAACAGACCCCAAACGGTTCCGTAACAAACAACAATAGGCCTAAGTCTCCAAGCTCGCAGGTAGGGGGGATACATAAGAACCGGTTCATAGCGTCCCTGGGGTTGGTGACGAGTTGAGGGATTATGACACGCTATACAGGTATTTAACGAATGTGGGCCGTGCCTGTTGTTAGCGGTATGGCGATGCATTGGATGATGGTCAGGAATCCATGTCGGCCGTGTAAAGTCGGTACACGCGCACTCACTCGTGCTGCCAGTCTGTGTGTACAGGACAATAATTTCTAGTGAGTCTTCAAATGAAGTGTTTGGGCTCGCCAGAAACCTATGATTGTGGGTTCGAATCCCGGTTCGCCCCGATTATGTTTCTAGGTTCGTCAGCACCATACCCGTGCTCGTGGGTTTCACCGAAGTGGTAAACGTCTGAGACCTGCATCACTTCGGGCTTTCCTCCCACATTAAGCTGACACGCCGTGATATGACTGGAATACTGTTAAAAACGGCGTTAAACACAACTCACTCACTCACTCACTCAAATTAGGGTTTAATTTTAGTGCAGTTTTTTTTAAATATAGCGTGGCCAAATGTTCCCATCGTCTTTCACGATGTGAACACCTGCACGAACATCTTGTGAACACCCCGTGGAAATCATTTTCCTTATCTGACCGTTCATCAGAAGTCCTATTCTTTATGTGAACGCCCATAGTTTCATTTATTATGTGAACACCCACAGAAAGTTTCATTCATTATGTGAACACCCACAGAAGGTTTTTTTCATTATGTGAACACACACACATAAAGCTCCATGCGAACGCCTGAACCATCCGCCTACCCAACTGCCCCATAGTCGTGGGTGATGGTTCGAGTGAGCCTCATCCGACCAGGGTTCGAATCCCGGTTCGCCCCGATTATGTTTCCAGGTTTGTCAGCTCCATACCCGTGCTCGTGGTTAATACCTGAGGCATGCATCACTTCGGGCTTTCCTCAAACATTAAGCTGACACGCCGCGATATAACTGGAGTCTCCAGTTCAAAGCGGCGTTAAACCAAACTCACTCACCCACTCACTCACTCACTCACTCACTCACTCGTATGACCATTTGTTACACAAGAGTATTGGTGCTTAATAACATATTCTAATATAAATAAATGCGACAAAACCATTTCCATATTCATCAAACACCATCAAAAAGTCGACTGTACGTTTCGGAGTATATAATGGTCATGCGTTTATGAATCTTTCTCAAATAGTGATGACCCCAGGTGTTTATGAATCTTTCTCAAATAGTGATGACCCCAGGTGTTTATGAATCATTATCAAATAGTGATGACACCAGGTGTTTATGAATCACGATCAAATAGTGATGACACCAGGTGTTCACGAATCACTGACAAATGGTGATGACACCAGGTGTTTATGTATCACTATCAAATAGCGGTGACACCAGGTGTTTATGAATCACTATCAAATAGTGATGACACCAGGTGTTTATGAATCACTATCAAATAGCGGTGACACCAGGTGTTTATGAATCACTATCAAATAGTGATGACACCAGGTGTCTATGAATCACTATCAAATAGCGGTGACACCAGGCGTTTATGAATCACTATCAAATAGTGATGACACCAGGGCCCACTTGCACCACGCGATCTTAGCGCTACAACTATTGTAAGCCTATGTTAAAGTATGGGAGTAACGATCATCTTAGCGCTAAGATCGCTTTGTGCAAGTGGGCCCAGGTGTTTATGAATTACTATCAAATAGCGGTGACAACAGGTGTTCACGAAAAGGTCAGCGTATCCTGCCCCACCGGTAATTGTCTTTGTTGGGAATTTTACCTTATCACTGATCCATATATGATTATTGTACGTTGTTTGGAAGTATACCTATATAGTAAGCAACAAGTCCCCAAGTAAGTTACTCTTTGCTTGTAATATTGCGTTCACGAATACACCTTCTGTGTAAATTTCGTTGCTCGGAATATTATCTACGATAACATGTACATACCCCTGTATAAGTAATTTGCGTTGCCCGATGAGAATTTGAGGCGTTTAAACTCGTTTATAGGGCAGGAAGTCGATTTGTCTACTACTGTCTGAAAACACTTCGAGTCATGTGATTGTCGCAAATATCCCGTCAGTTTCACAACGTAAACGAAATAAAAACATCTGCGTTGATCAGTATGACTTGGTTTGATGCTCACGTGAGTAATTCGCCTTTGCCCCAAACTGTATTGCAGTCGTATGTCTACAAATAGTTGCTACATAGGGTAAACCCCAGCCCATTATGTGGGCATTGTGTACTCATGATGTGTGCTTGTGCACTTCGTTAGTCCGGACCCTCGTTAATCCGGACCCCCGTTAGTCCGGACCTTCGTTAGGCTGGACCATCGTTGGTCCGGCCCTCTTAATCTGGACCCTCGTTTGGACCATTTTTGTACAACGCACGAAGCACACATGGTTGTGTCGTAACTCGGTACTGACAGATACTGCATAGTAACCGGAATATATATGCTTTGACGATGTTACTGAGGATACTTGGTAAAATGCTTTCTTTTTTTCACTGGACGTGCACGTCGGGATAGATTTAAAGCAGTCCATGTCTAGGTTGTTTGAAATGCATCTTCCCGAGGCAAGGGAATTAACTGACTATAAAAGTCCAGTTTCCACCCTTGCCGAAGCTGGAATATTGTTGAGTGTGGCGTTAAACAACAAACAAACAAAATTTGTAACCACTTTCACTGGATCTGTACGGTAAAAAAATGGTATCTCTCATACCGTAAAAGTCCTGCCAGATGGTTAAATTGCCAGTAAAAGAACCGTACATAAAACGCACTTATCGAAGATATACGTGCGTACCGTATGTACGGTATGAACGTCTTCATGTACGATACTTTAAATGGCAACCAGCTGCCAGAACTTTTACCGTATAACATTACATTTAAATACGAAATAAATTAATTCACGCCGTTATGTTGGGCGCATGCTCCCTCCAAACCTCCTGCGTGAGGCGACAAAAATGGATTATTATACGTATTAATAATTTTGAGTGATTGCTTTTTATCCAACATATTTTCATTTCATCAAATCGTCGAGAGCCCGGACCAATTGTTTTGACGAAAATAATGCATTTCATGTCATAAAAACGCCAAAAATATCATTCATTATTCATTACAAAATATTCCCTCAATGCATAGAGGTCAAAATCGTTATAAATGTGTAAAATGAGTCCTCGTCAAATATGCAAATCAAGTCTCGATTCCCCATTCCTTGTGTCTGCAGTCTGCGTGTGTCGGGGGCACCCTTCAACCTCATTGTTTGTTTGTTGATAAGTTTCCTTCCTCGTGCTACGATATATTTCCAGTTCCTGTGTTTACTTTATACTTGTACTATTGTCATCAATATCAAAGGCTTCTGTGTAACGCTGATTTCATAAACGCAAGCAGGGATAGAAACATATTTGTTTTTGAAGTGTACCAGCGTAGAAAATAGGTCTCATGCTTGCCGTTAGAGGCGACTAACGGGATCGGGTGGTCAAGATCGCTGACTTGGTTGAGTCATGTCATCGATCCCAATTGTGTAAATCGGTGCTCATAATGTCAATCACTAGATTGTCTGGTCCAGACTCGATTATTAAACAACAAACAAATAAACACCAAGTGTGCCCCAGGGCATACATAAAGGTGTTTGGTTGTGCCCTTTAGAAATAAAGTGTGCTTCTAGATGAATAATTTATGCCATTTCACCAAGACTAGATATTCAATTCTGAATACCAAAATGTAAGTTTAATGATCCTACTGTGCATTAATCGTGTTCATATGTTTATCATTTTTCATTTGATTGTTATATTTATTTGTGGTTTCATAGAATAAACATTGTCTCAAGGTAGTGCCATTAAAACAATACGTTTTCTAAGTGTGTCAATCAGACACGGGGAAGTTATCGTAATTGTTTCATTATGATTTTAATCGTGCCATTGAAACTAAAATTTAAAGAATCTCGAACCCTGGAAAGCAAGGCTCACATAAATTTCGCATGAAATTTCGATGACGACAACGGTTTGGTGCCAAGTAGGAATGGGTTGAAATGTGAAGTGAGTGAGTGAGTGAGTTGGGTTTAACGCCGCTTTTACCATTATTCCAGTTATATCACGGCGTGTCAGCTTAATGTGGGAGGAAAGCCCCAAGTGATGCAGGTCTCGTTTAGTGCTTCGGTGAAACCCACGAGCACGGGTATGGTGCTGACAAAACCCAGAAACATAATCGGGGCGAACCGGGATTCGAACCCACAATCATAGGTTTCTGGCGTGCCCAAGGGACGCAACTCTGCACAGCGAATCGCGGCGCCTGAGACGACTGGGCCACCCGTGCCCCCGAAATATGAAGTAGCTGTGCATTGGCTCTAAACACATCACTCACAACCTTTATGGTTGTGGGGGAACAGTTAACCCAGTTGTCTAAAGAGCCGTCATTCGCTGGCATAGTTGCGAACCTAGGGCATGTCAGAAACCTGTTTGTGGGTTCGAATCCCGTTCGCTCGGATTATGTTTGTCAGCACCATACCCGTACTCGTGGGTTTTCCAAAGTGGTAAACGTCTGAGACCTGCAGGGGCGGTCGGGTAGCCTAGTGGTTAAACCGTTCGCTTGTCACGCCGATGACCCGGGTTCGATTCCCGACATGGGTACAATGTGACCCCCGCTGTGATATTGCTGGAATATTGCTAAAGCGGCGTACAACCATACTCACTCAAATGACGGGAAATTGGGTACATTTGTATAATTGCTGCTGATTGGGAAATAACTGTCACAAACCATGGTCAACAGTAGCAAGAATAACTTTATCGTCAAGGAAATAGGTTAAAATAAGGAAATAATTACAACAGAAACCTCCAAGAAAACCAGCCTACTCGGGTAAAAACTGTTTAATTTCCCCATCTAGTTTTCAGATAGTGTAAACACTCCTTAATATATGAGAAATAATTTAAAAAAACATGTGAATAAGGTATTTTGTGAAAATTATTATAAATTGTGTACGGGTCAGATGAAGTCATGCTGTATTCTCAATGAGGATATATTTTGACATAATTATCAGATGTGTATTGTCAGAATAGTTGCTGTAAAATTATTGAATTTAAATAAATGTACGTGTTCCTAGATTTCGTGTAACATTCTGAATAAGTCACAAAAGCATTTAATCTAAAAAATAATACTGTTAAAAAATACTACTTTTGTAGTATAAAGCCGGTCTAATCAGGAAGATATTGTACATTTACTGATGGAGAGCCGTTCAGAATATTACAAACTGTAAACTGTGGTAGATGCGAAAGTTGTTACACGCAATTAAAACACTGTGTGCGTCATTGGAAAATGGCGCTTCCGGAAAGGGGCGGGGTTTGCCGATTGGAGCCGTGGCGCGCTTCAGCACAGAGCGACACTGCGCAGTGAAGGTTTTTCCAGCTGCGGTGATTCGGAAGCCATGCGACGTTGTTCTCTATTCCCGATGTGGTTTCTGCATCTGTTCGCATCCTAAATTAGAAAAGGACTGCGACGTATCGCAAAACAACAGTTGAAAATTGCAATGTTGTTTCTATTGTGCCCTGGTTAGCTGTATTTGCTAGACAGATTATTACTGCGTGCAAACTGAAAAAGCTGGAAGATAAAGTAATATTTATATACATGTACGTCGTTGTCTCCAGACTGAGGGTCAGCTAGCACAGTATTCCTATCACGAGTTGAGTAGTATAGCGTAGTATTGTTCACTCTCCCGCATTAAAGTGAACTCGGGACTCATTTTGTCGTCGTTATGGGAGAGAAGTGAAGCCTGTATGAGTGAGTGAGTAGGGTTTTACGCCGCTTTTAGCAATATTCCAGCAATATCACGGCGGGGGACACCAGAAAAGGGCTTCACACATTGTGCCCATGTCGGGAATCGAACATGCCCATGTCGGGTATGAAACAGTGTCGCATGTCTTAACACACAACCGCTGTTATGCAATGCAATACCCATTGCGATAATTCGGAAATCTTCACATGCACGCACGCTCCCATATGTACTTTTCTTTATTATTATTTTAAATGAAGGTTTACATGCGTCAGGTCCACGCCCAAATCGCATCCTATTCTTAGCATCCAGTCAGATTTATCCCCCATCTGGACACTCGGAATATTCCTATCAAATGTTGAGGAGTATACACAGTCACCTATACGACAAGCATCTGTTGTTGTGGTCAGTTCAAACCCGGAATACCATACCCGTGCTCGTGGGTTTCACCGAAGTGGTAAACGTCTGAGACCTGCATCACTTCGGGCTTTTCCTCCCACATTAAGCTGACACGCCGTGATATAACTGGAATAATGTTAAAAGCGGCGTTAAACCCAGCTCACTCACTCAAACCCGGAATACACACCACTGCCATGGATCTGGCACAAACCTTAGATCTTGGGTCTGGAATCTGTACGGAACTACGGATAACTCCGTAATCCCGTAAAGGATGTACGATAGACACACAGCGACACCTCGTTAACCCGAAGTCCTTGGAATTTCGAGTTACCCGTACTTCGAGACATGCGGAGAGAGATGTCACATGTAACGCGCGTGTTGCTGCGTTACGGTATATTTTGTAGCAGTATCACTCGGGGTACGTGTGGTTTCATGTGTCCTGCGTTAGGTTTTGTACCACGGGACGTATAAAACCACACGTACCCCGAGTGATACTGCTGCAACGAATTTATCTCACGACATATTTCAATCTGCAAGCGTGGGGGAAGCGTGCGGCCTTTTGCTTCGAAGCGGGCGATTTATTCTCCCGCCTAGAATGTTTTTTTCCATCCCCATAGTATTTTATCAAGATCACGTGAACCAATCAGATCTCATCATTCTGACAAGGAGGCATGCTAATGTATATTGTATGAAGAAGACATGCTTTCAATCTTAAATTGACCTTGACAAGAGGGGAAAGGCAGAAAAGTGCTCATACATTTTATAAATTGTTTTCGAGCTGCATACGTATCACGCCATGCATTTCCCCTTTGTAAGAGCCCCGGGGGGTAATTCCCTTTCACGACATGAATACACTTCAGATGTATACATTTAACCAAATATACTTTGCACGATGAAAGGAAGAAACCGAAGAAAGGGAAGGTTTTATCTGTTTCTCGGTTATATGTTTTCGTTGTCATGCTTGGCGCATCCTTGTGAATCTAAGGAAATGGGCACGAATCTGCCCGTGGACTCAATTTGCCTACCGTTTATATGTCCGCCCTCTGTGTATCCTGGGTTGTGGATGTTAACACAGCATCCTGTGCTGTGGGTATTTTTATAGTATCCTGTGTTGTGGGTATTAACACAGTATCCTGTGCTGTGGGTATTGTTATAGTATCCTGTGTTGTGGGTATTGTTATAGTATCCTGTGTTGTGGGTATTAACACAGCATCCTGTGCTGTGGGTATTGTTATAGTATCCTGTGTTGTGGGTATTAACACAGCATCCTGTGCTGTGGGTATTGTTATAGTATCCTGTGTTGTGGGTATTAACACAGCATCCTGTGCTGTGGGTATTGTTATAGTATCCTGTGTTGTGGGTATTAACACAGCATCCTGTGCTGTGGGTATTGTTTTAGTATCCTGTGTTGTGGGTATTAACACAGCATCCTGTGCTGTGGGTATTGTTATAGTATCCTGTGTTGTGGGTATTAACACAGCATCCTGTGCTGTGGGTATTGTTATAGTATCCTGTGTTGTGAGTATTAACACAGCATCCTGTGCTGTGGGTATATTTTTATAGTATCCTGTGCTGTGAGTATTTATACAGTGGGCACTCATACAGTATCATGTGATGTTGGTACTAAAATAGTATCCTGTGCTGTGAGTATTCCAATAAGAAAAAAAAGTCTGGAAAAGAAACTTATGTTTTAATTCAAGTAAATTCCTTGTGGTGTTTGGGGCGGTCTGGTAGCCTAGTGGTTAAAGCGTTAGCTCGTCACGCCGAAGACCCCGGTTCGATTCCCGACATGGGTACAATGAAGGCCATTTGTGGTGTCCCCCGCTGTGATATTGGTGGAATATTGCTAAAAGCAGCGTAAAACCATACTCACGCACTCACTCCTTGTGTTTATTAAAACCGCCACTGGTTGATGGTGTAATGGTCCCTCTGTTGCCCGGGTTGTTGCTCATACTATCAACCACTGGTTCGTCTGTTCGGGATTCGATTTGTACAGGGCCGCGTTCACGTTGCGTTTGTATGTCGGGTTTATGTCAGTTTACTGTCTGTGTGTCGGGTGTATGTGTGTCCAAATCATATTTATTACTCGACGATACTTCTTTGCCTTAGACCGCCTCCGTGGTCTTGTGGTAGAGCGTCCGCCCGGAGAGCGGAAGGTCCAGGGTTCGATCCCGGGCCGCGTCATACAAAAAGACGTTAAAAGATTGTACTTGTTGTTACCCTGTCTGGCGCTCGGCATTAAGGGGCTAAAACAAGGACTGGTCGTCTCGGAGTCAGTATACTGTGTCTGAGTGGGGTATTCATGTTAAACTGCGGCATGGTATCTCAGTGAGCTAGCACTATAAATCGGCATCAGTCCGGACCAGTACAAGCAGCCACACAAACACACACACATACATGGACGTCGCTATATAAGTGCAATAATCTTGGACGCGACGTTAAACCCAATTTCACCTCACCTCACCTCTTTGCCTTAAGATCTGACGGCACCTCCACCGGAGTCAGGTGAGCTTTCAAATCAGCCAATCAGCGTCGTGGCCCATCTGATGTATGTATCTCGAAAACAAAATTAAAAAGACAGCGCCTATATTGTTGAAGATATATTACACACGTCGTTTCTGAGCGCCATGAAATCTAAACGAGAATTCCGATGAGAATTGATTGGTTACAGTTTGTGACCCGGTTATTAGTGTGTGCTCATGCTATTAGCCCCTAGTTTGCGTGACCCAGAATTAGTTATGTATTATAACCATCTACAATCTATTGCTTGAATATTGCGGACTGCCCTAACGGAAGATCTAAGCCATGTCATGAGGGCGTGCGGCACACCTCTTGGAGGTACTTAGTTGGATTGTCTTATCTCCGGACTTGACCCGACTTCCATTGAATATTTTTGGGAGATATGTACCGCCAAAAACATGTCTATATTTGGGAATAAGAGGGATAGTGCCACACGACGACCTGAATAACTGCGATATATTCCTAATATGGTTGTACAATATGTCCGCCACAAAGCGATCATTGCGCCACGACTCCATTGCATGCGTAACACAGGTTTAACGAAAAGATCACTTGAGACGGGATCCTGGACATTAGACCCGGGGCTTTGTCAACGGGATCATGGACACAACAATTAAAATCACATGATATGAATTCCACACTTGTTTACGTGTGTATTCCTATTTTTCGAAAGTCCGAACGCTTTGTCAGAAACAAGTTTCTTATATATAACCATAAATTCCTGAGAAGTATACGAATTCGAAACTAGTTTACTCGAGTTGTAAAAAAAGTCAAAACGATTATTCAAAACAAAGCTTTTGCCATAAGTTCCTGAGAAATGTACGGCCACGAGAATAATGTAACAAGCAGAACTTCAGGTGTACATGGGGGTCGTCAAGTTTATCACCGAGATAAACTGGTGGGTCATGGAGCAAGTGAACGATCGTGGAATACCGATAGCGACATACGTGGCTATAGATAAACTCAATTATGTCGGCAATCAGAGCATGAACACCTGGCTGAGGGTGTAGGGGTATCTGAGTATCGTCGTCTGAGTCGAGGTGTATGGGGGAGACGGGGCGCGTCGACCCCGGTGTTGTCTGACGGATGACGCGGCGAATCGTGTGTCGCGTCTGTGTCATGATGGTGTGTAGACTGTTGCCAGGCACACATGGTTTGTGTGTGTGCTCACATCTCGCCAGAATCGAAACTATTAAAATAAAGTTATATTTATTTTAAGAAATGCTGTAACTTCTGAAATATTATGAGACAATTTGAGGTATGGCACGGCTCTCCGAGTCGTCAAAGGCGCTGAAATTCCCCTTGTAGAGTTGTCGTGATCCGATGACTGCAGGTTCGAATCCCATATTTGTCCTGATTATAATCATTTGTTCCTCAGCCCCATTATATAAAATTAATCGTCTAAGAACTGCATCACCCCGGGTTTTCCGCCTTCATATGGATGACACACTCCTTAAAAATATTGTTGGAATTGAACTACTGTTCTCAAAGCGGCTTAAAACATTTCTCACTCAATATAATCTGAATTCGTTGTATTCGACCAGGCCCCGGAAACTAAACCTTTTTTGTCTCACATAGCTTTTAACACATCACGGTATTGTCTGTATGCCATGTCACCAGCGTAAAGTTCAACAGAGATCTGGTATTTGCTGACATACAGCATTACATCATGTCAAGGCTTGTCAAAAAAAGAAAATGGCGGCAGGGTCGCCTTGTTGTTAAAGCGTTTGCTCGTCACGCCGAAGGCCCGGGGTTCGATTCCCCACATGGGTACAATGTGTGAAGTCCCTTTCTGGTGTCCCCACCGTGATATTGCTGGAATATTGCTAAAAGCAGCATAAAAGCAAAGTTTTAACACATTTACTTGCTCAAATAAGAAAAAGGAAAACAGAAGCAAACACCAACCGCTCTATTTCTGTTTGGACTGATTTTGGAGACACGCGTTGTTCTTGGCCTATTAGTCCAAACGATAAGGATCCGCCTTCGTGGTGTAGTGGATACAGCGTCTGCCCTGAGAGAGGAAGTTCGGTGGTTCGATCCCCTGGTCGCCATAAGAAAAGAGGGCTGTACGGCTCGGAGGCAGTATACTGTGTCTGAGTGGGGTATCCATGTTAAACTGCGGCATGGTATCTCAGTGGACTAGCACTATAAAATAAGCATTAGTCCGGACTAATACAAGCACACGCGCACGCATGCACGTCGCTACATGAATGAAATTGTCCAGAACGCGTGAAGGTCAATTTCACTTTATCACGCCTCCAATTATAACCTAACACGCCATGCTATTAATAATTAAAATGCGGTTCAAAGCTACATTCAAATTGAATTAAACAAAATTTAATGTTGCTTTACACGGATGCAAAACAATCGGATCCAGCGATATATTTTTATAACAATTAATCTTGATTTTATGTACCTAGGGATATTTTTGGAAACGGGGACTGGTCCCAGTCTATATAGCTGTGTTCTAATTTATGTCCCGACAACGACAAGTGTGTTGTCACATGGGGTGTTAATATTTTCTGCCACCTGCCATAACATTTCTGCCGACGTCTCGCTGGGCGGGCTGCACGAGACAGAACAGCTGATTCATGTGCGCACGGCTTTGTTTGTTTTTGTTTACCACTGCTATCAGTGTCTGGACTGGACCAGACAATGATTGACATCATGAGCATCGATCCCCGCAATTAGATACGATGACATGCATCAACCAAGTCAGCGAGCGATCCCATTAGTCTCCTCTTACGACAAGCTTGGGTTGCTGAAGACCAATTCTAACCCGCATCTTCACGGGGCCCATCTTTAAATTATGTAGTGGGACGATGGGGTGGGTTTTTTCGATTCCCACATGTGTAGTGGTATTCTCCGCCACCGTTTTTTTTTTACCAGTATGATAACGTCCGATATCAATAACTTATCTCGGTTCAATAGCGTGTACCAATAACATGACCATCTCCGTACCAGGGCGTGCTGAGTATGTTGTCGATAACGCGTCTATGTCCAAAATAGTGTCTAGATATGTCAACACGCTTGTACATGCACGTTCAGTTGTTGTGAGATATGCGATGTTGCATTGCCAAGGTCGATATCATATTGGTCTGAAAGCTGGAAATAGTTTTAGAAGGATTGCCAATTGGTAGGACTGGAGTTAAACTCCGTGAATTTACTTATTCCTTTCTTTACACAAGTGCAGCTTGAGTGGGAGAGTGACAATGGTTCTGCTCCACTTTTAGCCTTACAGCAATATCACTGGTTGGGCCATTTGTAACCTTAGTTGGGGTGGGGGGTGGGAGTGTGTGTGTGTGTGTGTGGGGGGGGGGGGGGGGGGGGGGGATAAGAAACCGGTATTAATTTTACTTTAACAACCAATTCACCATTTTCTCATGGTAGGATTTCTGTTTACAAATAAGTAGGGGTGGGGTGTTTGGGAGTGGGGTGGGGAGGGGTTTCCACCACTGCGTTCAAACATTGTACCTATGTGAGGAATCACTAGGCTACCCCACCGCCAGCAAAATACAGCTTGACGTTTACTGATGGAATTGAATAAGGGAAAGACCCGTGAAGATCCGGGGTAGAATGGGTCTTCAGCAACTCATGCTTGCGGTAAAAGGCGACTATGCTTGTTGTAAGAGACGACTAACGGGATCGGGTGGTCAGGCTCGCTGACTTGATTGATGCATGGATCGATGCTCATGATATCAATCACTGGATTGTCTGGTCTAGACTCGATTATTTACAGACAGCCGTCATACAGCTGGAATATTGCTGAGTGCGGCGTTAAACAACAAACAAACAAACGAATAAGGGAAATTAGTTTTAGATGGGTTCCGAGCCTTGTCTACCAAATACGTTTCGGAAACAATGCACACAAACACAAATCAAGATTTGATTCCGACATGCTTTGAATTTTGTATGCGCGACAATGTACCGACAGTAAAGCATATTTCCCTGTATTTTTCATTGTTCCCTTATTCGTTTACATCAGTATATTTACAACATTTAGAGTTTTACAATAACATGTCCACACGGTCCCGTCAGATATTACCTGGGTACAATTCCCTACATGGGTACGGTGTGGAGCAGTAGTTTTACAAAATGTCTGCTTATTTTCCTGTGAATAAATTCCTACTTCTTCTCCCCAGTATTCTGAGGTGATGGTCACCTACATGGGTATATTTGACGGCCACGCGGGGACGGGGGCGGCACTGACGGCATCTCATCTGCTGGAGACACACCTACAGGTGAGACATCGCCAGCGACATCGTAGAAACCAACTCGAGCCAATCCCACAAAGCTAAGGAAGCATGTTTGTTGGTTGGTTTGTTGTTTAACGCCGCACTCAGCAATATTCCAGCTTTATAACGGCGGTCTGTAAATAATCGAGTCTAGACCAGACAATCCAGTGATTGACATCATGATCATCGATCCGTGCAATTGGGATCGATGACATGCATCAACCTAGTCAGCGAGCCTGACCACCCGATCCCGTTAGTCGCCTCTTGCGACAAGCACAGTCAACTTTTACGGCAAGCATGGGTTGCTGAAGACCTATTCTACCCCGGATCGTCACGGGTCCTCTATATTAATGGGGCGGTTAGGCAGCCTAATGGTTACAGCGTCAAACCGACGAGCTAAAAACGGCGTAAAACACTACTCACTCGGAAATAATTGTGATGATTATTAATTAATACTGATATGTACAATGTGGCTTTACAGATTAATATGTTTACTAAAAGTGTAAACAACATACCAGATGTCAGAATTTGCCTGAAAGAGACAGTTACACCCGACATTTTATTTCCTTATTTAGTTAAATTTACCTCTGTCGCTTTCGAGAATAAGCAGGATTTCAAACTGACACGGAAGGAAACAAATGAATTGTTTTTAGCCTGACTGTTGTTGAAGTAGTATATGTGAGTTACATTGGTTGTGGTAACTATGGTAACTTAATTCCGTTTTCCAGGAGAAGCTGACCGAGGTGAGAGAAAGTCTGCTGGAACTTGGCGACGGGGAGATCGTGACGTCATTGTACCCAGCCATCACTGCCGACAGTCTCATCATTGGCGCCATGGAGGCTGCGTTCTGCTCGCTGGTGAGGCCCGAACATAGGCATGCTTCACAAGTCAACACAGTAGCATTTGAAACGGGTTTATACAATTTATTCAGGGATTTTAGCTTGTAGGAACTTAAATACATCAATTTTCGTCAATTTTGTCAATACGTGCAATTCATAAACTACTTTGATGGGGACGGGTGACAATTGCATAGAGTCTGTTTGTTGTATTGTAACAATAGGATATGGCTTAAAGTGGTCGAAACTAAATTAGACTTTTGATTAGAAATCGGATGAAACAGTTTTAGTTTGGCGGGTCTTCGTGTAACGACATCAATGTCTGTTGTCCTTGACCTTGCAGGATGAACAGATGGCAAGGGAGAGAACTACGTACGCCATTCGCGGTGGGTGCACATCTCTCGTGGCCATGTTTCTCCTCGATACTTTATACGTGGCGAATGCAGGAGATTGCAGGTTAGTATAAACAGGATGGCTTGGAAGCTAGCATGTGTAATTGCACATTGGTCACGAGGGTACGGGTGGCCCAGCTCTCCGAGGCTGTGCAGAGTTGCTTCCCTTGTTCGTGGCAGAAACCTATGATTAGGGTTCGAATCCCAGATTCGCCCTGATTTCTAGGTTTGTAAGCATCATACCCGTGCTCGTGGGTTTCCAGACCTGGGCCCCGTTCCTCAAAGCGATCTTAGTGCTACGTTGATCGTAAGCCTATGTTAAAGTATGGGACTTACGATCACCTTAGTGCTAAGATCGCTTTGAGGAACGGGCCCCCTGAATCATTTCGGCTTTCCTCACACATCAAGCTGACACGCCGTGATATAACGGGAATACTGTTCGGAGACTCACAACCCAACTCACACAAACATTGATCGGGACTGGTGCAACAAAAACAGTGTGAAATTGATCCATTGAGTCCATTGATTATAAAACGATGATTTATATTAAGACATCTAATATAACATATGTCAAATGTGACCTTCGTAATGAATTAATATTATGTGCGTGGGTTCAGTTATAGGTTTGATGTTAACATATGCTAAAACAATTTATTAACATCTTGAATTTTCATTACTTTTCACAGGACTCCACTGATGCCAATTTTCAGAATGTGTGTAAGACTAGGAGTTGTAATTAGTGCTGGAGACATTAAGGGCAAGTCTTACATGTGATCTAGTCGTGCAGAGTTGCGTCCCTTAGGCCTGCCAGAAATTTACGATCGGAGCTTCGAATCACAGATTTGCCAGAACCACAACTTAGACAAGTAGACAGCTGGGTCACTTACAGGTTCAAATGTTCGCTTTTTATGCCAAAGAGCTTGGTACGCATGGGTACAATGTGTGAAGGCGTCAAAAAGAGTTACTATACACAGAAGCGTTTGAACGAATAAAATGGTTTGGGGACTGCCATTTTGCTGTCCCTTTTCTTGAAATATCATAATGAGTGGATAATTGTTACACTGAATAATCGAGGGTGAAACGTTGCTGGCGAGAATGAAACCGGTTTAATTCGTATTATGTAAGAAAACGTACATGGTCAATCTTCAGACCGATTAAACCCTTTAAATCTTGATAATGATAAAGTGTTGAAATGTGGGTACGTTTCAGACTTAATACTGATTTAACACATCAATTGATGTACTTTTGTCTTGTGTATGGTAGTATACTGTTGAGGCGGTCGGGTAGCCTAGTGGGTAAGGCGTTCGCTCGTCACGCCGAAGACCCGGGTTCGATTCCCGACTTGGGTACAATGTGTGAAGCCAATTTCTGGTGTCCAAGGCCGTGATATTGCTGGAATATTGCTAAAAGCGGCGTAAAACCATACTCACTCGCTCGCTCACTAGTATACTGTGTCGATAGCGGAATAAGCTAAGTGGATCGGAGTTGGCTACTAGCGAGTTCAAGAAGCAGCAGGATTTCAAACTGACGCGGAAGGAAACAAAATAATTGTCTATACTCAGTTAGCCTTACTGTTGTGGAAGTAGTATATGTGAGCTGCACTGGTTGTGGTAACTATGGTAACTATATTCCAGTTTATGCATTCGGAATATCAAACTAACTATGCTGCACGCGAACACATGAAGGAAACATAGATAACTTTGACACCCGTGTGTTAGGCATTTGACCCTAGGAGCAGTTAAACGCCCCCAAAATAGGTGTAGGGAGAGGTTCATAATTATATTGATATTATATTTTATGTTATTATATTAACGTTATCAGAACAGCATAGCCCCGTTATAACGCCCGTTTGTGCCGATCGTCGTTTTGCTGAGCGTTATCAGGAGGGGTTTTCTAGAATCAGGGATACAAAGCAATATCAGATAAGATAAAATATTTGCGATAAAACTCAATCATGATGACTTTTGTAAGATAGCGTCGATAATTTTTTTTATTGGAATGGCTTTTGTGGGATGTTTTTTACATCAAATTGGAAATTCAATGTTGCCGACAGATAGCCATCTTTGGCTATTTTAAAAACCTTCAAAACTCTTCTTCTCCAACACAGAAGCCTGAAGCCAGCTATCTGGCTGGCAGCAGCCATATTGGAAATAAAAAAGAAATGTTTTGTTCCATCCTTCATAAACATCTTCTCAGAAATCACTGGATCCACCACTATTGATACCTAAAGTATGGACCGCCTCCGTGGTCTAGTGGTAGAGCGTCCGCCCGGAGAGCGGAAGGTTCTGGTTTCCATTCCCGGCCGCGTCATTTTAAGACGTTAAAAAATGGTACTTGTTGTTACCCTGTCTGGCGCTCGGCGTTAACGGGCGCTAAAACAAGGACTGGTCGGCTCGGGGTCATGGTATCTCAGTGAGCTAGCACTATAAATCAGCATCAGTCCGGACTAGCACAAGCAGCCACACAAACACACGTATGTCGCTATATAAGTGCAATAATCTTGGACGCGTTAAACATATTTCACCTCACCTCACCTCACCTAAAGTATGACACTTGAAAAGGGTTTTTGTTATGTGACTGTCGTTTTGTTGTGGACATTTTACCAGTTGACATACCCAGGTGAGCTACAGTGCCGTGGACATATTTTTATTTATATTTTATGTACAGTATAAAAGATGCAAGGTGTTACAAATCCTGAAGAAACGTCTCACGTTTATCATTCAGTTACCACCCTGCTCTGTGTGTATTCCCAGGGCCATCCTGCACGTGAACGATGACATCATCCCCATGTCCAGAGAGCTGTGTCCGGGTGCGGAGATGCTGCGCCTACAGACAATGGTAAGCGGTATTTAGGAGATAAACACTGAAATCTCTTACATGTTGTTGGCATTTGATGTCCGGGAAAATCATTTGGCGACGGCGATATATCTGACATACTCACTCATTCGGTATTTGGTATTTCAGGATTAACTTTTCTAACCTAATAAAGAAGACTGCAAAACAGTGTGTCGTTAATGCAAATTTTTGTGTGATCTTTTGGGTTTTTCAGCTCCAAAGTATTTGTAAATAATTAAAATATGTTTTTCAGGCATTTTCCAATCCCAGCCTTTTGCATAACGAGTTCAGTAACAGAGCCTTCAGTCGCCGGGTGTGGAAGGAGGATCTTGGGAAGAAGGTTCTCTGTCGGGAACCCATGTCCCAGGGCTGGTGAGTGCCGCACTTCCTTCTGTAGGGAACCCATGTCCCAGGGCTGGTGAGTGTCTCACTTCCTTCTGTAGGGAACCCTTGTCCCAGGGCTGGTGGGTGCCGCACTTCCTTCTGTAGGGAACCCTTGTCCCAGGGCTGGTGAGTGTCTCACTTCCTTCTGTAGGGAACCCATGTCCCAGGGCTGGTGAGTGCCGCACTTCCTTCTGTAGGGAACCCTTGTCCCAGGGCTGGTGAGTGTCTCACTTCCTTCTGTAGGGAACCCATGTCCCAGGGCTGGTGAGTGCCGCACTTCCTTCTGAGGGGAACCCTTGTCCCAGGGCTGGTGAGTGTCACACTTCCTTCTGTAGGGAACCCATGTCCCAGGGCTGGTGAGTGTCACACTTCCTTCTGTAGGGAACCCATGTCCCAGGGCTGGTGAGTGTCACACTTTCTTCTGTCGGGAACCCATGTCCCAGGGCTGGTGAGTGTCACACTTTCTTCTGTCGGGAACCCATGTCCCAGGGCTGGTGAGTGCCGCACTTCCTTCTGTAGGGAACCCATGTCCCAGGGCTGGTGAGTGCCGCACTTCCTTCTGTAGGGAACCCATGTCCCAGGGCCGGTAAGTGCCGCACTTCCTTCTGTGGGGAACCCATGTCCCAGGGCTGGTGAGTGCCACACTTCCTTCTGTAGGGAACCCATGTCCCAGGGCTGGTGAGTGTCACACTTCCTTCTGTCGGGAACCCATGTCCCAGGGCTGGTGAGTGCCGCACTTCCTTCTGAGGGGAACCCATGTCCCAGGGCCGGTAAGTGCCGCACTTCCTTCTGTGGGGAACCCATGTCCCAGGGCTGGTGAGTGCCACACTTCCTTCTGTAGGGAACCCATGTCCCAGGGCTGGTGAGTGTCACACTTCCTTCTGTTGGGAACCCATGTCCCAGGGCTGGTGAGTGTCACACTTCCTTCTGTCGGGAACCCATGTCCCAGGGCTGGTGAGTGCCGCACTTCCTTCTGAGGGGAACCCTTGTCCCAGGGCTGGTGAGTGTCTCACTTCCTTCTGTGGGGAACCCTTGTCCCAGGGCTGGTGAGTGCCGCACTTCCTTCTGTAGGGAACCCATGTCCCAGGGCTGGTGAGTGCCGCACTTCCTTCTGTAGGGAACCCATGTCCCAGGGCTGGTGAGTGCCGCACTTTTCTTCTGTAGGGAACCCATGTCCCAGGGCTGGTGAGTGCCGCACTTCCTTCTGAGGGGAACCCATGTCCCAGGGCCGGTAAGTGCCGCACTTCCTTCTGTGGGGAACCCATGTCCCAGGGCTGGTGAGTGCCGCACTTCCTTCTGTAGGGAACCCATGTCCCAGGGCTGGTGAGTGTCTCACTTCCTTCTGTGGGTAACCCATGTCCCAGGGCCGGTGAGTGCCGCACTTCCTTCTGTGGGGAACCCATGTCCCAGGGCTGGTGAGTGCCGCACTTCCTTCTGTGGGGAACCCATGTCCCAGGGCCGGTAAGTGCCGCACTTCCTTCTGTGGGGAACCCATGTCCCAGGGCTGGTGAGTGCCGCACTTCCTTCTGTGGGGAACCCATGTCCCAGGGCTGGTGAGTGTCTCACTTCCTTCTGTGGGGAACCCATGTCCCAGGGCTGGTGAGTGTCACACTTCCTTCTGTAGGGAACCCATGTCCCAGGGCTGGTGAGTGTCTCACTTCCTTCTGTAGGGAACCCATGTCCCAGGGCTGGTGAGTGTCACACTTCCTTCTGTAGGGAACCCATGTCCCAGGGCTGGTGAGTGCCACACTTCCTTCTGTGGGGAACCCTTGTCCCAGGGCTGGTGAGTGTCACACTTCCTTCTGTAGGGAACCCATGTCCCAGGGCTGGTGAGTGCCACACTTCCTTCTGTGGGGAACCCATGTCCCAGGGCTGGTGAGTGTCACACTTCCTTCTGTGGGGAACCCATGTCCCAGGGCTGGTGAGTGCCGCACTAACCTCTGGTTTACGAGTGATATACTACGATGTCGTAACGTCTTTTGAACTGGGTCCAAGAGAAGGACTTTGCATAACAATATACACATCTCAAATTATCTAGATCTATGATTTAAAAAATACAACGCCACACTGAATTGATATGTCCGATAAACTGATTAACCGTTTTGTGTGTTAAGGGTATACCGGGAAGTGACGTCAGACGACATCCGGTCGCCCCTCATCCGAGGGGAAGGAAAGAAGGTATCAGGATTTCATGCACCGCGACGACACTTTGTTGTAATCATTGGGGCTACGTGGGTCTTTATATTTGACAGAACCCGTTTAGCGTGGGTTCGAATTCAAGACTCGTCCTAATATAACTGAAACAGTGTTAAAATCCAACTGGTTTTACCTTCAGGCAACCAATGCGTGTCGTACGATGCGACTTAATGGATCCGGTGGTCAGCATCAGGGACTTGGCATCCTTTATATCTCTAGGGATAGCATTTCTAACGTTAGACCTAGTAGCGTAGCCAATCAAAATGGGAAATGCAACTCACGGGCGGGTAATTTGAGATCGCGAGTACCACGGGAATGGATCCCGGGGTTCGTGTAGGTTTGCGAAAATGCGAACCCTGGAGATACAGAGGACGGTGACTTGGTTGATTGCGTGGATTCGTACCCCGATTATTTAGCTGAAATATAGCTGAAATATTGCTGAAATATTGCTGACTTCGACGTCAAACAAAACAAGCAAGAAAAGGTTGTAAAATGAATGACATGTCCATTCTATACTGTTATGTATATAATCAATTGTTAACGGTGCAGCGACGCACAGTAGTGTCGAAACAGGGTAATAATAATGAGTCGAACCTCAAATCCTTTGCTTTTTTTCAACAGTCACGCCTGATGGACACCATCGGTGTCTCGCGCTGTCTAGGTGACCATGACCTTCTCGTGTTTGGCACGGACATCAGGATCAAACCATTCCTCATCCCAAATCCAGAGGTATGGCCCTTGACAACAGGTTGCTTGGAGACGCAACTCGCCCCTTAGCTGCCAGGATCCGCGAATCGTGGGTTCGAATCCCAGATAATAATTCTGGGCTTTTGTTACACGGGTTTCTCAGTTGTCTAAGGCCCTGTAATTCGCTAAGCAGAACCGTCACTCTTAAGCCTACAGAAAACCTTTGTTTCTAGGTTTGACAGTACCATGCCCTAATTCATTGGTTTCAAGTTTTAAACGTCTAAGACCTGCATCACTTCGGCTTCCCCAGAAACCACATGATTTTGGGTTCAATCCCGGTTCGCCCCGATTATGTTTCTAGGTTTGTCAGCACCATATCCGTGCTCGTGGATTTCACCGAAGTGGTAAACGTCCGAGACCTGCATCACTTCGGGCTTTCCTCCCACATCAAGCAGACACGCCGCGATATAACTGGAATAATGTTAAAAGCGGCGTTAAAACCAACTCACTCACTCCCACTTCAAGCTGACACACTGTGACTGAAAAACTCTTCAATGCGCCGTTAAACCAAACCCAGTGTGTCAAATGCCCAATTCTTCTGGAGAAGCTATCAGTTGCTGATATATTTTAAAAGCAGTTATATTTTCGTATATCCTCCCTGTTTTGGACGATCGTGTATGAGTAGAAACAGCACTGCGCATTATCCATGTTCGTTGGTGATGTAAATGCATCCTGACACGTATACTCTGTGTGAACATTAGTTAATAATGCTTTAAGAAGAGGCTGTTTTCAAATGTCACTTTAAGGTGAAGACTTTCAACTTCAACAAGATGTCTCTGACTGAGGATGACGTCCTCATCATGGGAAGCGATGGCTTGTGGGATGTGATGTCGAACGAAGACGCTGTCAGGATCGTCAAGGCAGTTCTGCAAAAGCACACGGCACAAGACCCACTGAGGTATTAAACTGGAAATACAGATTCTAGGACAGATATGAAGTAAAATCACTAGAAAACATATCGTACGATCACTAAAAAACCTCATTTCGTTCCCTAAACATAACTAAGTTTTATATTGTTCATATCTAGATATTGTTCACTCTAGATAGGAATATAGGATTTTAAGTTTTTGCAAGCGTTCGTTTTGTCTCGTCTTAGTAATATGGTAATACCTCCCCCATCTCCAAACTTAAGAAATTTAGATTTGTAACTATCTAACTGCTCCCTAACTAAAGCTTATCCTTAACCCGTGAAGATCCGGGGTAGAATAGGTCTTCTGCAACCCATGCTTGCTGTAAAAGGCGACTAAGCTTGTAAGAGGCGACTCATGTATTCATGTTAAACTGCGGCATGATATCTCAGTGGGCTAGCACTATAAATCGGTATCAGTCCGGACTAGAACAAGCAGCCACACACACACACGTGCATGCGCGTCGCTACATAAGTGCAATAATCTTGGACGCGACGTTAAACGCGACGATAAACCCCATTTCACCTCACCTCACCTTCTCTCCAGGTACACAATAGCAGCCAAAGCCCTGGTAGCCCACTCCCGGGGCATGGTGACTGAAAAGGGCTGGCGTATGGACGACGACGAGGACGCCTCATTCGACGACATCACCGCGTTTGTCATACCCTTGCACCACACGGTCAAGAAGATTGGTACCCGCCTCTGATGGGAGTGGCTGGGCCATAGAGACGTTTACAAAGATATGCCAGTTCTCCCGGACAGGTGGTCAACAGGAAAGTGTTCCCGAAGCTTTACAGCCATGAAATCCAGTCCTCCATGAAACAGTGATGGTGGTGGTTCAACGACGATAGGTCGTTTTTGTCTCACAACGTTATGCCCATGGACGTGCCTTCTTCTAACAACAGAAAGCCTTCCACAATGCCAATAGCATGCATATAGCTTTTAAGCATAATTGAGGTGCTGAAGATGTAACATCGGTATTGTGCTATTTTGGTACACAAAAAAACCTATACCTGAGATAACTCAGACTTAATATTGTGTATACAAATATACCTCATATTCGCATTGAAGATAAGCGTTGGAAAATGAGCTCAAAAGCGTGTGTGCATCTATTGTACGACTCAAGCCACAACGTTGTCTTCTGGTGCTTGTCACACTATATCCTACTTACCGAATACACATGGGGGTGTTATACAGGACCTGATACTGTGCAATAACAGACCTGTGTAACCTTGTATTTATTGCTGTGGCCCTGGACATGTCTATACTGTCAAGATTCAAGACTTTGTTACTGGCTGGAGGGAGTTAGACGGGAATGATGAAAATCCATGATGGACAATTGGTGTGTTGTATTTTACTAACTTCAGTAACGATTTGAAATGTGAATCTCACGGCGAGTTTTCAAGATTAAAGTCGACTTGAGTGAAAGGTGCTGAGTTTAGCGGCATCCCTACACATCGTGACAGGACTAAACTGCTGTTCAAAGCGACCGGAGTTGGCTCACCTCCGAAAATTGATTAGGTAAAACTGCAGTAACGAGGTGGTGGTGGTGGTTGGGGTGGGGAAGGAAAGGGAAAGGGAAGGAATGGGAGAAGAGAAAGGCAAAAATAGAGGATGTGAAAGGATGTGGGCAGAGAAGGAGGAGGTGGAAAGAAAGAAGAAGAGGGAGAAAAGAAAAGGAGGGGAAAGAGGAGGGGAGAGAAGAGGGGAGAAGGAGAAGAAATTAATGTGCCAATCAAGTTCGGTTGTATCAAACTTTTGATGAAAATATCCTTACATTATTAGGGATCTTTAACTTAGAGGTACTTTGGTTAACTAACAGATTATTGTGCGTATATACGTCCGATCAAAACTTTGTATTTTGCACTGAAAACTAAAAATACCCACGTAAATTACGTCATAAAATGAACGTCAGGAGTAATACATTTGGCAATAATAAATATGACTTGCCAAACTTTCGAGTCGAGAGAACTGCTACCACTTGGTAGATGACAGGAAGGAGAATTTGTGGGCCAATCATAGGGGAATACCCTAATTTTAAACTTACAGTATCATTAGCTTTTAACAATTTACTGTGACCCATTTTAATGTCAACACTTGTGTTGTGATTGTCACTTAGTTTTCTGTGTACACGATGCTAAAGGAAAGATTTGTCATCGTTCCCTAACACACTCTGTTTAACCTGGAATATTGCCGACAACATGACAAAAGCATTAACTTACACCCCACCCCACCCCCCCACCCCCCCCCCCACCCCCCCCCCCCCCCCCCACCCCCCCCCCGTGTCGCCTGCTAACTGATGTCGCGATGCCCCCTGTCACACAGTTTGTTACCGAACATGCCTACTCCGATGACGTCCACGTTTGACGTCGCCTGCTTACCGTTCCAGCGATGTCGCGATGCCCTGCAAACTGTTCCAGCGATGTCACGATGCCCTGCAAACTGTTCCAGCGATGTCACGATGCCCTGCAAACTGTTCCAGCGATGTCACAGGCTAAGCAGTGCCAGCGCATGATCCACCATCGGGATACGATGACATGCAGCCAGACAATACACAGAGCCGGACCACCCGATCCTCTTTGGGACAAGCATAGGTTACTTAATGAGGGACATTAGACGTTGACGATGGATGACGTCGAAGTAATCGTCAACGTCGTGAATCCACCTTCAATATGAAGACGGAAATTCCATTCCAGGAAGTCATCGACCGACATCAAAAGGCTGGAAGACCTAAAGTTAGACGTTTATATATGTCACAATTTAATCCCCTTTCTGCACACGACACCAGTGCCACGATAATATAACGTCAACCCAAGAGATCATCCACCGAAATAGGTTCCATTGGGCGTAAAAGGCAAAATAGTGGTTAAAAATATATGAATGGATCACTGAAAATCAGTGATGACACCAGGTGTTCACGAAAAGGACAAGTCTCGTTCTGGGATAAAACAGGGTTCGATGACTACCTTTAAATATGATTTTTTTGTCATGTGCATGTATTATTTATTGTCTCTCCCGGCACCAGGTTTACATCCGTATATTAAATGTATATATAATTATATCATTATAAAACAATACATAGGCATGCTTCAATCACATATTTGTAAGCACATTATGAAAAACAATAAAATATAAATACGAACATATTTGTTTCTACAATGTGATACCGAGGAAATATAATTGGTATTCCTTATTTTAATCAACACCAAGTCCTCGATATTAACTTTGAAAAGGGCGTGGACTGTCCAACCTTATCATAGCAAGTTCGGAAAGAGGAATATTTAAACAAAACGGTGGTCAATGTCCCCTGGTTACTTTTGGTTATGTTTGAGTGAGTGAGTGAGTGAGTGAGTTGGGTTTTAACAGTATTCCAGTTATATCGCGGCGTGTCAGCTTAATGTGGGAGGAAGCCCGAAGTGATGCAAGTCTCAGACGTTTACCACTTCGGTGAAACCCACGAGCATGGGTATGGTGCTGACAAACCTAGAAACATAATCGGGGCGAACCGGGATTCGAACCCACAATCATAGGTTTCTGGCGTGCCAAAGGGACGCAACTCTGCACAGCGAATCGCGTTGCGGTTATGTTTTAAAACATGGTTGTTTGTTTGTTGTTTAACGCCGCACTAAGCAATATTCCAGCTGTATGACGGCGGTCTGTAAATAATCGAGTCTGGACCAGACAATCCAGTGATTAATATCATCAACATCGATCTACGCAATTTGAATCGATGACATGCATCAATCCCAATTGCGTAGATCGATGCTCATCACACATTGTGCCATATCTAAGGGACAAACAAGTTCATATTCGAGCGGGAATATTTTTTTGAGGCAAAGCTTCAGAGTATCCAGTGAACGATTCTTTTTGTGGAATAAACATGAGTGAGTATGGTTTTACGCCGCCTTTAACAATATTCCTGCAAAATCACGGCGGGGGACACCAGAAATGGGCTCTTTATACATTGTACCCATGTCGGGAATCGAACGCTTTAACCGCAAGGCTACTCGACCGCCCAGGTGAAAACATTAGAGAATTATTCCAGCATTGTGGGTAACATAATATTTTTCAAAAAAAATATCCAACAGTCGGGAGTTGAACCAGACATAGCAGAGGCTGGTCAAAATAGCCGCCCAGGACAAAAACATAGTCCTTAATGCCATTTGAAACGGAATCACGAAATATCGTGATGATGTATGTACGATGCTAGCTGCATGTGTGCCAATCAGCCGACAAGGAATATTACTTACAAGAATGAAAAAATTGCAAAGTGCGCTTTTCAAGAAATGTTCATTTTCTTTGCGAACTTTCGCGATATTTCGTGATTCTATTTCAAGTGGCGAGGACTACACACCATAAACTATTCCGTTTACTGGTTGATAGTGGCGATATGTATGATATTTTCATAACGAATACATTTATGTTGATTCAAAGTTTATTTATGCTCCGGAAGAGACCTGTTCTTCCTTTTGAACCTACCGCCTCCGTTGTCTAGAGGTAGGGCGTCCGCCCGGAGAACGGAAGGTCAGGGGTTGAATCCCCGGCCGTGTCATACCAAAATACGTTAAAAGATGGTACGTGTTGTTACCCTGTCCGGCGCTCGGCATTAAGGAGCTAAAACAATGACTGGTCGGCTCGGAGACAGTATTCTGTGTCTGAGTGAGGTATTCATGTTAAACTGCGGCATGGTATCTCAGTGGGCTAGCACTATGAATCGGCATCAGTCCGGACTAGTACAAGCAGCCACACACTCACACACGCGCATGCACGTCGCTATATAAGTGCAATAATCTTGGACGCGACGTTAAACCCAATTTCACCTCACCTTTTGAACCTTGTCCTAGCCAGCCATTTGCAGGTTTCCCAGGTGAAATATCGAAACGTCTGTTACGCAAAACTAACCCTTCCCTTCAATGTGTGAACATGTCAGGCATACTGGGATAAGGAAACTAGTGTGGCAAAATGCACCAGCACTTGCCTGGTGTGAATACAAACATTCACAAAGACATTGAACGATTTCGGAGTAATGCACTGGGGAAGAGTGAGTGAGTTAGGTTTAACGCATCTTCCCGAGGCAAGAGAGTTAACTGACTTTAAAAGTCCAGTGTCCACCCCTGCCGAACAAGGCTGGAATTCCTGGGCTCTATCGTAGCGCCACCAGTGGCTATTACGAGTTATGTCCCTTCTGAGCCTCTCCTTTAGACCAATCAGATTCCACCTCTCGTATCAATTGCATTTGCTTGAAACAAAACAGTGGCGCCCAGTCAAGACGATCTGATCGATAATCAAGGTCTATGTTGTGATAAAACGAGTCTTACATCGCGCAATGCGTGAGCACCTTGATTGAAAAGATTTGGAAAATATCTGTTGACAACGAGTTGGCGGTGCACATGCTTTGCAAATCCTGCAATCCACCGAAATCTGCAGGACAGTTTACGAACCGGATTTCGATTTCGATGCACGATTGTGATTGGACTATGCATAGATTCGTTAGTCCAGCCAACTCCATAATGCCAGCCTAGTTCGGCAAGGGTGGAAACTGGACTTTTGTAGACAGTTAACTCCCTTGCCTCGGGAAGATGGGTTTAACGCCGGTCTGAACAGTATTCCAGTCATATCACGGCGTGTCAGCTTGATGTGGGAGGAAAGTACGGAAGCCTTTTAAGGCTATTTGTTGTTTTCTTGAAATTTCAGGATACTGACTTAAAATTTCAAGATAATATGTTGAAATTTCAAGATAATATGTTGAAATTTCAAGTTATAATATTAAAATTTCAACTTATTATCTTGAAATTTCAAGATCATTATCAAAATAAAATAATAAATGGCTCTACAAGGCTTCCTTAGGAAAGCCAGGTTGCGACCGCAACGTTTACCACTTTATCAGGGTCAACAGGGGTTCCAATCCAGGGACGCAACTCTGCACAGCCAATCGCGGAGTTTCAGACGACAGTTGTAGAGCATCCGCCCGGAGTGCGGAAGGGCGATCCCCGGCTGCGTCATGCCAAAAGAAGTTAAAAGATGGTACTTGTTGTTACCAAGCCTGGTGCGTGACATTAAAGGACTAAATCAAGGACTTGTTGACTCGAAGTCGCTATACTGTGGAATATTGCTAAAAGCGGCATAAAACCATACTCACTCACTCATCATGATCCCCTTCATGGGTGTAAGATGATTCTCAAGATCTGGAACAGCATATGCTCAAGATGGGTAACGTGGAAATTCAGAATAATCCATACCAAGCTGCTGAGTTTCCTTGATAACATTACAATCCCTCTCATTAAATCAATCTGAGAGTAAACAAGTACTAAAATATCTACCGGGTACCCATTTATTGCTGGTGAAACAGTGAGTTTGGGTAACCTGCTTTGAGCAGTTTGTGTGTTGTTTAAGGCTGCACCGAGCAATATATGAAGTGGCCTGTAAAGAATCGTGTCTGGACCAGACAATCCAGTGATTGAAATTATGAGCATTGACCTATGCAATTGGTATACATTGACATGCATCAACAAAGTCAGTAAGCCTGACCACCCAATCTGCCTCTTACAACAAGCATGGGTTGCTTAAGGCCAATTCTAACCCGAGACCTTCACTGGTAATTTGAACAGTATTTCAATTACAACACAGGATGTCAGCTTCATGTGATGCAGGTCTTAGATGTGAGGCACATCCATCTTTCAGAGATTTCACAATCACTGTACTACCCCAACTACCGGGTACCCATTTACAGCTGGGTGAAAGCTCAAATCACACCACTTCCATACAACCACAACCCATCCATTAAAAAACAACAAAACCATACAATCAGATAACTGAACTGGATTTAGTGTACTTTTGCACATACAAATAGCACATATTAATGCACAACATACACATTTATACACAAAACTGAAAAAGTGTAAAAACTCAGATTGTCAATATGAACAATCACTACAGTTTCAGTTGGGAATCAGTAGTACAAATATTACCAGACTGAGGACACTCTGGGTGAAAACATCTAAACAAGTCTAGCTGTTCCTAAGTTCAACATGATTTCACTTGGACTATTCCCAGTCACAAACTCTAGGACCAAACATCCTTGATACAAACTCAGTACCATACAAGCCGACAGGTGACAAGTCAAGATACACATTCTACCATCCAACTCTTCCTGGCCACAAGTCAAAGAGATTAAAGGAAGAAAGTGCAGAAAGTTGTAAGCTGAGAGTTATAAGCAGTCAATGAAGGGCTGATGAAGAAAACAGAAGTTGATGAGGAAGAAGAAACAGACTTGCCAGGGGTGACGCTAACCTCATATCCTAGGAACCAGTGATGCTAACCTCAGATTGGGCTACTTACTTCGAACTGATTGGGACGAACTCATTCATCCTTACAATTCTGCATATACTGCATATCTTGATAATTTTGTGATGTCAGGTGAAATGGGGGCTTCACAATAAACAATCACTATGTAAAGTGAGTTAAAATATTACGGGTCTTGGTCTGCTTAGCCTTACAAAGCTAAAGGACTAGGTCAGCTGGGCTTCACAAACGGATAATCCAGTGGGCATCATTTAGCTGAAGGACTAGGCCCAGTGAGCTCTTCAGAGCTAATAGTCTTTCTAGTGGGCCAAAGGACTTTGACTTTGTGAAGCTGGTGGGATGTACTGGTCCCACAGGGTAAAGTGGGATTGTCTAGTTGGATATAACAAGGCTATTGGACTTTGCCTCCTGAGCTTCATAGATCTTGCCCAGTTACGCATAAGGTAGCTTATGGACATCAAAACAAGGTCTTAACGGGATAAATGGACAACTGGGCTTAATATGACTAACTAAGCTAACTGGGCTAGGTGTATCCCACATTGCATCTCAAGCCTGGTTCAAGGGTACATGTAACCTCACCCCTGTGTGCAGTGACAGATTGTGGACGTGTATCGTGACTTGTGGCATCCCCGACGTGCATCCCGGACGTGCAACCCAGAGGTGCATCCCGGACGTGCATCCCCTGCAGCCTCACTGTGCACATTACAACTACGTTAGTCAAATATTTACAAAACTGAGTGAAGTGCATCACATGTACTTGATGATATTATGTAAACTAACAGAACAATTGAATGAGCTGTGAAGTGAACAATGAATCAACAGCAATGGCTGGCAAATAGGAAAATGGAGTTTTTCAATAATACCATATGAATTAAGGTTAGGAAATTCACAGAATATGAACGGATTTTAGATGGTGTTTTAACAATTGCGTATCATTACATAAATACTGAGAAAGTGTCATTTTATACTGTTTGCAACAGGGTAGCTACACATAAGAGACACATATCTACCTGTTAATCTCATACAACTACTTACAATTATGTTATAATCTGGCATTTGAAAATAGGAAAACGTTTCATAAAATGCCTTTGTTGTATTTTACATTCCTTGAAGGCAAACTAGCAAATTTATATGAACTAATGTGAATATTAACAAACATTCATCTTATGTGAGTGGTCCTGGAAAGGTTACAATAGTTCCCAGCAGCTTGATTCACACAAATCAACAGCAAAACTGTTAACAAATGATTGAAGCAAGAACAATAGTGTAGAAAAAATATGTAAAATTAAAATTTAGGTATTTTTCTTTTAAAATGCACAAATTCCAGATGATTCACAAAGTAAATTGACAAGAAAATAGATCTTCAACCAATAAAATAAATATCCCAAAGTTGCTGAGGATAATAGCCGAAAACAATAAATATTGCCTGGAACACCAACAAAGGGGTTTGCACACTGTACCCATGTGGGGAATCAAACTTGGTCCTTGGCCTGACAAGCAAACACCTGAACATCCGAGCTACCAAACTGCCTGTTCCGTTTAAGCTGACAAGTTGCATTTATCACTGCCTTGAACAGTATTTCATTAAAATAACCAGGTGAGAGAAAGTGAATTTGGTTTAACATTTGCAGGACATAAACGCAATGCCCGATGTGACAACAGGTCTTAGATGTCTACCACATCGGTGATACCAATGAACACGGGTATGGTGACAAACTAAGAACAGTGTCAGGTCGAATCTGAACCAACTCTGCCGATAAACAATCTCAAGTCAGATATTCTACTCCAATACAATATCTCTGTGTTAATACATGAGGACACCTCCCTTTGAGTGAGTGAGTTGGGTTTAATGCCGCTCTTAACAGTATTGCAGTTGTATCACGGCATGTCAGCTTAAGGTGCGAGGAAAGCCCGAGGTGATGTAGGTCTCAGACGTTTACCACTTCGGAGAAACCCACGAGCATGGGTATGGTGCTGACAAACCTAGAAACATAATTGGGACAGGGGTGTCCACAGCAGAGGTGTATCGTATCAGAGTAACAGATCTGATTCAATGAGCTGCTGGGCCACAAGTACCCCCAGTCACCAGTACAAGACCCCTACTGCAACCAACTCTGACCTGACCTGACCTGACCTGACCTGACCTGACCTGCCTAGCCTATGTAGAATATGTCAAAAAGAATCAGCATACAAAGAATAGTGTTGATGTTGATGTTTATGTTGATGTTGCTGCTGCTGCTGATTATATCGTTGATATTACTTTAAGTAGATTTTTCCCTCAGCAATCTGTGATATGATAATCAAGCGTGATATTGAGAAATGGTCTATGCTAATGCATAAGGATTAGTACAAGTGAGCCACTAATATTGACATGAATTCATTAAGTACCGGTACAATCTCAGGATATTGCAAATAAGAGAATCATCCGTAAGCATCCTCCAATCAAGTCTACAGCAGCAAGGTTCATCTGCCATCTTAGTCTACTCCCCCTGAATAAATAACCTGGAGCATGTGGGAATTGATGCAATATTGCTATCCAACAATTAGAACTAAGTTTTGTTCAGAATCATGACTTGAAATGAATTCTTGTTAATGTCTAGTTGATATCTGGATACTCAACGTTAGGTGCCAGCATCTATTCAAAGTCTTGTTTCCATGGCAACTGGGGGGTCAGGGGTCAGGTGCCAGTGTCCAGTCTCAATGTGAATTCTAGATTGACTGTTTACAGAAATACTGTGTAGTACAGATAGTTAGTCCACCAAGCAATCACAGCCCCATTGCCCCAAACACGCATGGTGGAACGTCTTTCTCAATTGATAGGTGGGCATTAGACATTCATGTAGTCCCTCACACGCCTCATTTGGAATAATGAAAGCATGTAAATGACAAGTAAATAAAAAAAAATAAACTCGAAACAATTCTAAATTATTTTGAACAATACACCATGTACACAATCTATAACACTAATTTCTGGCTTTCCTCGAATGCTTCAAATAAGACCACAAGCTTCCTCAAACCCATACCACCAATGACAATATTCATGGACTTTCAAACATGTGTATTGGAACAGATCATTTTCTAGATCCTTCCAACCTGCCATCGTAGCCAAGCTGAAGGACCCATCCTCAAACTTTCCTATTCTAAAATTTCAGAAATCCGGAGCAAAGAATGTCACCATGTTAAAATATTTGTAAATATCAACAGTACTGTGATAAAAATTTCATCAAACATGTTACAGAATTTACATTGCAATAATAAGGTAGAACACAAAATATAATCTTCAATGAAAGAAAAAAAAGTCAAATTACACTATACTAGAATACCACTCACTGCCTGTCTGGAGGAACTATAAGAACCAATCAGATTTCTTGCATGGGTATCTGTTTGCCCAATAAAAATGTATTCCCCAGAGTGTGTGGTGTGTGACTGTGTGTGTGTATGTGGTTTTAACTAATTATTTACATCTCAGCTTCAGGAGCTACATGTTGACACTGAACATATTGAAAAGTAAAGATATTTGAACAAAAAATATTTTGCTCCATGTTTCGAAGCCATGAATTTACTTCCCAGGTCACTTGGACATTTTCCAATACAGTGAAACCGTGTTAATCTGGACAGCACTGTTCCAAGGCTTTCATCTGGATCAACAAAAGTTCTGACTATAAAAAACAAGAGTGAGTTGGGGTTAACGCCACTTCGAACAATATTCCAGTCATATCACGGCATGTCAGCTTGATGTGGGAGGAAAGAACGAAGTGCTGCAGGTTTTACATATTTATGACATTTACTACTTTGGTGAAACACAGTTATGGTGCTGACAAACCTAGAAACATTACCAGGGCAAACCAGGTTTCAAACCCTGCACAGTCAATTTTGGTGCCTTAGACAACTGGGCCACCTGCACATCTGATCATGACAAGATCATGACAAGGTCATGACAAGGTCAGGGCACTTGAAAACTGGCTGCCACACCTCCTTCCTGTATCCTGTGATCCAGAAGAAGATTGAGATCCAAAAACAGGAGTTAACCAGTGAGGGCACCGACTAACAAGGCTTCACTGTACATCATAAATGAACAAAAATACTGAAGTGCAAATAAGATGTCCATTAGAATTCAGTATATCAAGTACAAATCAGGACAAATCTGAAATCATTTCAACCAGACTGAAAAGCTGAATTACCAGATTGGAGGTTCCATATGTCGCATCACATCTAAGCGTATGGCTGCAGCCCTAGCAAAGCCCCAGAACCCAGATTACTCCTTTGAGCCAATCTATCCCAATCTATAATACATCCCTCGATGCACACACCAGAAAATGTAGTGTAACCTTCGCCTCTACGTCAGGGAAAAATGTTCCTCATAAGAAGCATACTTTCAAATCGACATGGTTACCAGGACTTTCTTAGGCGTTACAACATGGCCGCAGCAAAGAAAGACAACTCTTTTTGGATAACCATAACTGGACAACCATGACAAACACAAGACCAGATTTTTAAATGGACAAAATCAAACACTATTACTGCTCAGAAAATGACTGATAAAAGCAACCATGAGAAAAGTTTGGTAATTTTAATTGGAAATCAGCATTCAGACATAAGCATTCACCATTATGTATCATACCATTATTTTGTTATCTTTTAATATTCCGAGCAAAACAATATCTGTTCCTTATGATAAAGTGAGTGGGAGGCACTACCTTAGTAGTGAGCATGGTTAACTGCTGCCCAGCACGATTTGCAGTTATATCACAGCCAGCACTCACCAAAGTGAGATAGGAAGAATATTCTTGATTTACTGTATTGCACAGAATGATCAATGAATGCTTATGTTTAATTACTTCCAATGTGGTCCCACCCCTTCAATCACGACTCAACTAAATATGCAAACATAAACTAGAAAGGGTCACCATGGTTACATCTAACCTAATTACACATTTTCACCAGATTAGAAAGAATACAAAAAAAACAAAACTTTTCCCGGGAATGACTAAATCATTTATAGTCTAACATGCCTGTTCAATGTGAAATGTAACCGTGACAACGGATGAAGGAACGTGGTCAAAGTCAAATTTTGATCTTAAGTATGAACGTGATGGATAACATATGGTATCAATCAGAGATGTTTAAGAATGAATTGCATTAGCAAATGTAAAATGCCATAACGCTGAAGAAAACAATTCAAGTTGTTGCAACGGTCTCATCTCTCAATATTACAGGACAAATGTTACCTGGAAAGGATGATCAGCCCTTTAAATGGATATATTACAATGTATAGAGTTAATAGACACCTATTCTGCGAAGCATATTTCCATCATCATCAACACTTCAAGGGTTTGATATACACTATGTTTCTCCATAAATATGAACACATACGGCTGCTATTTCAAACCAACGAATCAAGCAAGAGGGATGTCGTGATGCCTGGTTCAAGGAAGGGGGATGCCGTGATGCCTGGTTCAAGGAAGGGGGATGCCGTGATGCCTGGTTCAAGGAAGGGGGATGCCAGGTTCAAGCAAGAGGGATGCCGTGATGACTGTTTCAAGGAAGGGGGATGCCAGGCTTAGCTTACATCACACAAATGGCAATAAATCTCCCTTGATGTGTGCAACATGTTTCACAGCCTTGGGTCTGCCTGCTCTGCAAGTCAGACAGTGTTAAGGTTCACACAAAATTCATGTACAGAACAGGGCATTATAAATAGCCTCATTTCAGCTCTTACTGAAAGTAGACACAGGTCACTACTACACCGCACATCAGTTCAACATATTCGTGGGTGATGGAGGAACACATTGTTTACAAACCCAGGAAATAATGATGCAGTTCCATGTTCACAAACAAATGTCATTTGCTCCCCATGTGACTAGAGAGACCTATTTGAAACATCTTTCAGTATGTTCAGTTAACTTTGGGTACACAGAAACCATGGCAGATCAAAACCCGAACTCCGGCCACAGCATCTCGATCATAAAGAGCTGACCACCACTGTTGGTCATTTCGGACCAATGGTCATCACAGCAGTGTTTGAAACTAAGTATTTCAATCCAGAGACCCCTGGAATATTTAACTTTTAACATTAGGCTTTGACAGAGGCCCCTTGATCTTTATGCTTATTTTCGACCACTGCACAGCCTATGAATAAACGAATACCCAGCCTGCATCAAAAACCATTTCATGTACAATTACAAGTCTGCTGGCATCATTTCAACAGATTGTATTCATATCAGACATTTATAGCAAAGCTTACTAGCCCAAAGATATTTTCACTAGACTAGACTAGACTAGACTGATTAAGATGCAGACTATTCCACACCTGCTGTAGGGTTGATCAAATCCCTCACAAAGAATTAAAATAACAAAAATACACCTGTCAGCTTGAAAGAATTCCACTTAAAGTAACCTAATAAACAAGACGAGGAATGAAAAGGCAGGTTCGTAACAGCAGCGATTGAAAAAGAATCAGTCCCTTTTCATCCAGTAACTAAAACATGGTGATCACGGTTATGACTGTGGGTGTGTTGAGATTCTGTCCTGCCATCGGCCATGGTAACAAAAGGGTGAGAACTCTGATGGATGTAAGATGTACTGTGTGGGTGAATGATGCATATCCTGAGCTTGGCGTGCAGTCTTTGTGTAGCGGACATCCGCGTCTCCCGTTCTACAGCCGATTGTTTGCCCGAGCCGATTGTTCCCCAGCGCGGCGTAGGATCAATCCTAGTGTTCTGATTGGTCGGGCAACTGGGGATGATTATGGCCGAAGTACAGCTGCCTTTTACACTACAGTAAATCTCATGACAACATTTATCACACACACTTGGATGTATGTCCACACTCCAGGTGAACCGCTCAGTCATCAGTTACTGGTAACCAGAATGCCTGAAATTCAAAAGCATTTATTGTAAGTATATTTCCTATGCAGAGATTTCTCTATGATTCTTAACTAAGCGCACTTGGCCGGCAAATTGGAAAAATCCTTATTTTGTTCAAAACTGGGACTTTGTAAAAGTTATATATTTTTGTAAAATCAGAGGTATTTTGAGATTGCATTTAATGCAATAATATTAAGCAAAGCATTAAAACCAGTTCCTATTTATTGTTTGTTTGTTTGTTGTTTAACACCAAACTCAGCAATATTCCAGCTATATGATAGCGGTCTAAATAATCAAGTCCGGACCAGACAATACAGTGATTGACATCAAGAACATCTAACCACGCAATCGGGATATGGTGACATGCACCAAGCAAGTCAGCAATCCTGACCATCCGATTCCGTTACTCGCCTCTTACGGCAAGCATGAGATGCTGAAGACCTATTCTCTACCCCGATGTTCACAGGTCTATTTATTGGTCTTGCAATAAGTGAATACAGGTTACTTCTACAAAGCCATAAAATTAGCTATGAGTTATATATATATCAATACTTTGCAACATGAATTGGGAAATGTTTAGTTCCAAATTGGGAGTTGACATTTGCTGAAGACTTGGGGCAGAATAGCAGCCTCTGAGTAAGTCTAGATAGATCTCTGCTATATATATGTTTGTTTGTTTGTTTGAAGTCAGCAATAATCCAGCTACCAAATAATCAAATAAGGAACATAGGCTTACGACAGTTGTAAACGTACGATGACTTTGTGGAATGGGACCTAGGCTGGTGGATAGAATGAGCAACATTCCATGCCACCAGGTCACGATGACCCAATCAAACTTGTCACGGAGCCGGACCAACCGTTTAAATGGAAGCTTTGGACCTATTCTAACGCGATCAGTATGCATGAAAACATGGTCATACTCATAGTGAAGAAGGATGTAGCTATTATCAGTAGTTCTCCATCAGAACAATCAAAACAAATTACTGATCTGCCACGTCTAATAATAGTAGAAGGCACAGGTGACACAGGGGGCCTAGTCGTCTAAGTCGTCCCTTGGGCACACCAGACATCTGTGGTGGCAAGTTCATCTCAGTCGGCCCGGGTGTTTCCAGGTTTGTCAGCACCACAACCGCGCTCGTGGTAAATGCCTGAGACCTGCATCACTTAGGGCTTGCCTCCAACATTAAGCTGGCACACCATGACATAACTGGAATACTACTCAATTACTTCAGTTTACTCAACAGTTTCAACTGTTTTTATGCGGAAAAACCTAAAAAGAAATTTTGTTTTGTTTGTTGTTTAATGTCACACTCTGCATTATTCCTGATGTTCCTAAATGACGGCAGCCTGTCTGGTCTGGGCCAGACGAACAAGGAAACTCAAGGTGACATAGTCATAGACATTTTATTTTGGTAAAACCCAATGATGCAGACATACCAATGATAATCTAAGATTCAAACCCAAGCCCAGCAGATCCAGGCAGGGAAGGGACACAACTCTGTGTAGCAGACAGCCACACCCTAGACCACTGTGCCCCCTGGAGATCAACAAGTCAGTTTGACAGGCACACAGAACTCACCATATTTGTACAAGCTGTGGCAAACATCATGTATTTGGGGTTGAACTGAACATGTTGGATGGGTCCCGGATGATCCCCCAGTAGCTCGGCTATCTTCTTGCCTGTCTCTGTGCTCCAACAATGTATCTTGCCATCCGTTGAACCTGGCCACAAACAGTTTCAGGACATTCAAATCACATTCAAATCAATCACCATCAAGGTTTTAAATATGAACTTAAACAGGAAGTTCCAAATGGATATTGATGTGGATATTTTATGGTCATTTGAGCATCATGGCTTCTTCACACAAAGGGCGACAAACAAGGATAAGATCAAAATTTCCGAATTGAGGCAGTACAAAAATTAAGCATAATCTTTTTGGAATGAGTGAGTATGGTTTTACGCCGCTTTTAGCAATATTCCAGCAATATCACGGCCGGGGACACCACAAATGGGCTTCACACATTGTACCCATGTGGGGAATCCAACCTGGGTCTTTGGCGTGACGAGCGAACGCTTTAACCACTAGACTCCCTCCCCCTTTTTGGAAAGCTGACATGAGTGAGTGAGTATGGTTTTACGCCGCTTTTAGCAATATTCCAGCAATATCACGGCGGGGGACACCAGAAATGGGCTTCACACATTGTACCCATGTCGGGAATCCAACCTGGGTCTTTGGCGTGACGAGCGAACGCTTTAACCACTAGACTCCCTCCCCCTTTTTGGAAAGCTGACATGAACTCAGGGATCCTATATTTAGATTTGATGGTCAAAGTTCACTCAGAATTCACCTGACCTGACCTCCAATGGAAGTTTATCATATATTCAAGCAGGGAGATGTTGGGTTAAAGTAAAAGATCTTATTCTAATGAGATTGCAGAATATTCAAGACATCTCTCATTTCTCAAACCAGTGAGACTTTTGTGGAGGAATACATCAGTGTCAGCATGATAAGAGTGCAGGTACCAGCATGTGAACAGTTATCTGCCTGCAAGACTCAGTGATATATCTAGAATATATATCTAAGTGCTTTGAGCAGGCAAACTGGGGAGAAACATGTTATTTTGCTAAAAATTGGGATATTTTTAAAGTTCTTATTTTCAGAGGTATTTTAAGATCGTATTTCAACACTACATTAAATCTAATAATGTAAACTTAAGCCTCTTCCTCATTTTTGGTCCTGAAATCAGTGGACACCACGACCAAACCATCATATTTGTTAAGACTGTATTGACATGAAATAGGAACTTTTTATTCCCTTTTGGGAAGTTTTTGCTGAAAATTGGTTGAGTCTGGACTAAACAATCCAGTGATTGACATAATGAGCAACGATCCATGCCACCGCAATCAACCAGGCCAGACCACCTGATCCATTAACTCAGCTCCTTCAACCTGCATAGGTTGCTGGGGACCAGTGCTAATGCAATATTCAGTTCAGGATTACGGAGACCTAACCACTAGCATTAATCTTTTACTTTGCTAAATCACTCAAACAAGAAGCCAGAGGTTTGGCCAATTACTCCATGCTTGTAAAATAAGCTGAAATGAGTGGATATATTACGGGGAACCTATTGAAAATCAATCTGCAAATCAAGTTCAACCTGGAAAGCAGCCACTTTTGACTGAGGCTGTGACATGTGAGAACAGCTACCTACCACAGAAGACGTAGCGCGAGTCTGGACTGAAGGAGGCCTCTAAAGGCACCCCCTTTTGGTTGGTGATCCCCTGAAAATAACAACATAGCAATTAGCTGACAGTTCCATACATCATCAATAATTCACAGGTTTGAAGACAATACGTTTCTCCATCCCCCGTGAATACATACTTTTTTGTGCAGCATACGCCATGGGCTTTACAGTCTGCACATTGCTTCAATCTCAGGCAATGGTAGGTAGTGATGTCGCAATTCACCGCTACACTGACGCACCGTCGGCAAACTTTTCATGATATGATGCCCAATACACTTACTTTGGCATCGATTTACATTTAATCCAATAGATTGTCCACGCTTATCTCGCATCGACATCAATAAGCAAGTACAAGGAATTTTTTAAAACTTTTGTGGTCGTCTTTCGGATACGACACTAGCCTGATAAGACTGACCAGCTTTTTCTTGCTGCATGTCATCATACACTACCTAAACTTTGTTTCTTATTTTCTCATACAGAATAGTTAACTTCACTCATAAGACATGTATTAGTCAGTTCCTTATGAGCGAGTTCATGGACTCTATTCCCAGTCTAATGACTGGGTTTTCCGTTGAAAATATCATATATGCAGTATCAAGATATGTACCGTATCGTGGCTTCGGTATTGAGGTATATATTGTATCGTGTAACGCCTGTACCGTGACATCCCTAGTGGTAGGGCTTGCACAAAGGTTACACACAGACTTGGACTCATTTGAATTCATTGCATTAAACACAGCCTCATTTTGTGGTGTACAGAACACAAGTCACAATCAGGAAAATTTAAGTAACGTTGGTCGCTCGGTGGATGTGTGACCGCAAGGCTAAATCACATTTTACGGCTTCGGTCCTGCACCACATGTAGTGCCTCCAGAGATTTTGTTTAAAAACCTGCCTCTGCTCACCAAGCAGTGAGTGGGTGACCGGTATGATGAAATGGTAATGTGACTAAACTTTCTCGTGCTTCTCCCAGGGACTAAAAAATTGAATTTGAGTGCACACTGATCCACTTACATGGGTAATACTGTCTAGCAACTATGAGCACCTTTCCAAGTTGTACGTCAGGCACTTTATAAATGCATATTATATCATATGGGTAAAATGATACATTGGAGCACAAGTGCATCGTGAGTTTTCATGCGATGATACAGTATATGATCCATTTTTTTCTGTATCAATACAAGACGATAGACTTGCTAAAATAAATTACTGACTATTCGTTTAATGACCCCCAATGTTTTTGTCAGTGCGATATTGCAAAATGTGCTGTAATCAGCTTTTCAAGTTCACTAGAAAAAATAGCCGCTACGATCATAGACTTTTCTGTCTACAGATAGCTTTTCCTTTGGAACCTGCTCTGAAATATTTAGTCAAGAGGTTTCCACGTGATTTGGCATAAAAATGTGCATTGCAACACATGTTGTATCATGACCTTGTCATATAGTTTCACCCCTTTCATATCATATATTTATTACCTCACTAAACATAGACATTATCATACCTCCATGTCAGAATGATGAAATCCGATAGGTCCACCTGATCTTGATAAAATACAATATGACGCCTTGGAGAGAAATAAATTTCTTAGCACATTGAATAAATCCCTTATACCCTGCTTCCAATCAAAAAGCCCACTGAGATGACACTGAGATGAACATTATGAAGTTCAGAATATAGCACTATTTAAGAAGAGGAAAGTACCTCTGGAGAAGTCATGTTATTTAACAGCAATTACTTACTGCATATATTTGAAGAGGTGCCCCCTGAAATGCATCAATTAAGCGGAGTACAGATCCGTTCGTTGAGATGAGAATAAGCTTCCCATCAGGGCTAAATTTGAGCTGTGTCCAATCACAGTCCTTGTCTTGTGGCAGCCTGAAGGTTGTGAATGGGCCCTGCAAATAGATCAAATCTGCATCAACACAGATCACGATAATATAGTGAGCACTTGGCAATATTCCAGTTCCATGATAATGACAGCCTGTTTTGTTGGTTTGTTGTTTAATGAGGCACTCAGCAGTTTTTCAGTGTATGATGGCAGTCTGTAAACAATCGAGTCTGCACCAGACAACCCAGTGATTGACATCATGAGCATTTATCTATGCAACTGGGATAAGATGACATGCATCAACCAAGTCAGCGAGTCTGATACAGCATGTAAATAAGATTCTAGACAAGACAAACCAGTGATTGTTATAATGAACAAAGTTCCATGTATAACACACAATCAACTATGTTACCAACCAAATTTAGTAAAATCTAAATATTTTTTACATTTGTATACTTATCCTGCATTACTCCTTAATGCATTCACTGCTTACTTACGACAACTAGAAGAACAGCGCTGCGAAGGTCCTGGGTGAAGAAATAAAGTTGTTGTTCTCAAGTCCCAATCAGTGGCCTTCCGTCGCTGTCCTGTGACCTTGATGACACCTAAGGTCATCTTCACATCACTGCCTGTCGCCCAAGCTCTTAGAAAAACATACTTTTGAGGTTTCTGAAGCCAAAGTGGGGAGGCAAGTCTAACGACGGGTGGGCCTTAAGCGTAGTAATGCAGGATAAGTATACAAATGTAAAAAATATTTAGATTTTACTAAATTTTTTACTTATCCTGCATTACTCCTTAATGCATCTGTATCGGACGGTTTGGAGGTGGGTAAACCTTCAGAATACAGAAACCTCAATAATTCACACACTGGAATACGACACCAGTTGGTCGTTAAACCGTGAAGCGGAAAAGTTCAGACAAAAACGCCATTACGGTAGGGTTGTTCAAAAATCAAAAAGATTGAACATAGGAATTAAAGAGAAATTCCCTATACACGCTTAGTAATAAAGAAAATAATAGCTTTTCAGCTAATTCTTTACTTACTGCGTCATAGAGCCGTCGCTGACAAACAAGATTGTCTAATATTCTTCCACTGGTGGCGACTGAGTGACTGCACATGGAAGTTGACTGGCTCTGTATAGGGCGAATTCATTATTTGCGTCAGGGGTTGGCAATCTGCAGGATAACAACCAGAGGGCCAAACTTCGAACGTCTTCGACATCCTCGAGAGCCCCAACGCGAAGGTTATGACTAACGAAAATATGTGTCGAATCTCCAGAAATATCCTTCCGTGATTATTCCCAAACCACAATTGCCGTGTTGAGCCCTGGTAAGGCTGACACCTTGAGATCTTGAGGGTAATTCGCTCTCGGCGAGTTCCGTTTGATGATCTCGTAGGCCTGAAGGATTACTGCGCGTAACCATAGAGATATGGTGTTTGCGATTATGCGACTAACTTATGTCGTGGACGAACCACGCCTAGTCTTGGATCGTCGAATGAAAACTCGAACTGCTCGCACCGAGCCCAGGAGAACTTCACCATGTACGATTCCCACAATAGTCGATATCGGTGGGATGGTGAAGGAACGGTCGGGTTGGCCTGGTAGTAGATTTTAGCAATAAAATCCCAGCATAACCCTAGATGTCCCGTTCCGTGCGTCCCATGCTCAAAACGGATCCGGGTTGAGTCAATCACATGTAGTTCGCTCACCCGTACCGCCATTGCTAATGCCAAGAGAAACCATTGTTTCCTTGGTGATGTCCAAGCTCCTCACAGCGATAGCCCGTTCGCGGAGCTCTCTATACTATACCGAGAGTGTAACGAAGGTGTCACGCGCTGGGAAGGAGCTTGAAAATGAGGATGCAATGAGGGGCTCGAAGGGGGCCCTCGCAAACCTCGAAGTACCACGTTCAAGTCCCAATCAGGTGGCTGGAACTTGGCCTTCTGATCCTCAAACCGGAATGAGCATAATATGGCCTGTAGTTCCGTGACCTTAATCACACTGTGATTTTCCGGAAACGGCCAACACTAAGATAATTGCAGCCAATTACGTAGTAATGGTGCTACCTTCCAAGTGTTTTTGGGTACGCAATGTAGGAGGTATTCCTCTAGGAATTGTGACGCAATCGTAGGGTCTTGATTCTTTTCTTCCCTGTAAAAAGTCTCAAGTGATCCCCACTTGTCATCGGCGTCTCTTGGAGAGTAACGATGAACTAAAGCTTTAGCTTTGCTGCCCGTGTCGAAATAACCCTTCGCACTTAAACGCCTTTTAAAGACGAACCATGCGTGCAGACGTTGGGTGAGGCAATTTTCTGTTGAGGGTGGATGAGTAGGTTGGACCACTGTGAGAGGGGAAGTGAATTGTTTTAGATTTTTCCGAGCTTGACGAACTACCCTCTCGCCGGTTACCAGGGTGCGACCAAAGGAGAGATCGAGATACCTTGTCTCCTTGATCCCCTGTAGCACCTTGGGAAGTAAAAGTGGTGGCAGAAGAGTGCTAGTTCTTTGCCCTTCCCAAGTGATACTGAACTCGTCCACCGCCCAAGTCTGCGGATCCGGCAACGTCATGAGTTGGTGGCCTAGGCAAGTAATAAACAAGTCAATGTTTGGTTGCCTGAATTCCTGAAGCAGTAACTGGAATGCTTCTGTGAGAAATTTCCACTCGGTGGGAGCCACCCTGTCTGGACGTGATAAAGTATCGGCCAGTATGTTTCTACATCCGGGGATGTGCTGAACTATGAACCTTAGTCACAGCCGATCCACTAGATGGAAGAAATCTGAATGTCCTTAGAAGTGGAGAGTGGGAGTGTGTTGTTCCCCGATTGCACAGGCACCACACCGCAGTGCTGTTGTCTGTGGATATAGCGAGTCGGGCTTACTGTAGTTGATTCTGCCAATGTGATATAGCCAGAATTAAAGCTTCCAACTCCAAGTAGTTTATGTGCCACTTCCATTGTGCGCCGGGCCATAGCCCTGAGCTTATCTGGTCTTGTAAGTGAAGACTCCACCCCTGAAAGGGGACGTCCACAAACAGGTGTGTATTCGGGGTAAACGCGAATAAACAGACTCCGCAGACATTCAGCGCCACAAATTGAGGCAAGGCTCTAGCTTAATCGGTAGAGTGATGGCCTTGAGTGGATCCTGACTCCTGATGTAAGGGTTCAGGAAAAAATTGAATTGGTCGCAGTTGTAAGCAGCCCATGCTAGTTAACTCCTGTGCCGAGGTGATTAACCCTAGCAACACTTGCCACTGGCGAAGTGTGTGTGGTTGGTGTAGAGTAGATGACAAAAGAAGTAGAAACTTGTGCCATCTGTCCCTCGGTACAGATAGGATATCCTGGTCTGTCTTAAACAGGTCTCCTATGAACTGAAGTCAATAGGAAGGAGAATACTCCCGACTTCGCCTCGTTGATTGTCTATCCCAGTTATTGACATGTGTTGATGATACAGTAGATCGCCCTCCATCTACGACTCGAACCAAGTGTTCGTCACGTGTAGATAGTTATTGGCTTCATTACTCCTGTAAATAGCCATAAGTGTCACTGACATGTCAAATGGGAAATACTACCATTGGTAGTGAACCCCAATGAACTGGACCTGAAAAGTCTACGGTTGGGATGGATAGTCGAGACTGATGAATAATCAAACGTTCGTTGAACACAGAGATTGTGGATCATTCTCATCTTGTCTGGGTCCTTCATGAGTACCAGGTACGTGTGAGGATAAAACCCCGGAGTAAAGACTGGGTTGTGAACCCACTCTACAGCTCTTCTTACCAACAGTATGTCTATGTTGGATTTTCCCAATCAAACTGGTCAACGGTGGGGTTATCTCTACCCTTATACGGACACCATGATATAGTGCGATAAGTACGAAATCGTCCTTGAGACTTGTCTCTGCCACTCCCTTTCTCAGTAAGGGAATGCTGGTCTTCCCTGAGAAACTCGCGTCTAGGCTTATAATTCCCTGACTTGCCAGCCCGCTTGGACTTTCCAAGCTTTTTGGGAACTTGACGTGCGTGTCTGCGATCTGTTCGTTGAACAGGGGAGTAGATGATCAAGGTTGACGTAATAGACTGCCCTTGAAACCAGCATCTCAGTTGGAAACGCTATAAAGTCTTGGGTGTAACGGTAATCTCCGTCAGAACGGTCTCAAGATGAATTTTCCTGTGGTCAAACTGACGCTGTAGGAAAAACACCATAATTTGGAAGTGATCTAATCAGATAGGGTTATCCTCTAATAGATTCTGATTAAATGCAAACATTGACGATATTGGTCGCTTAAATCACGGAGCAAATGTGAGTTTTGGAGAAGTCTTCCTCCAATGACCTCGTGGTGTCCCTCTTCTTTACCCTGTTATCAGGGGAAGGCGTTACTGACACGAGATGGTCTGCTTCCCAATCGGGTACATGTGCTAAGCTGATCATGTGCCGGTTACATAACCGAGTACACTGTAAGCCTTGGGCTAACGTCATTGTAGAGACCTTGATTGGTACGCAGACGCTGCGCTCAGCGCAGGTCTGGAATGTTGGAACAGCGCTAAGCTGATCGTGCGACGTTTGCGTAATAGGAGCGCTTTGGGTAGCAGTCAGACGCTGCGCTCGGCACAGGTCTATGCTGGATATGTTGGAACAGCACTAAGCTGATTGTGCGACGTTTGCGTAATAGAAGCGCTTGGGTATCAGTCAGACGCTGCGCTCGGCGCAGGTCTATGCTGGATATGTTGGAACAGCGCTAAGCTGATTGTGCGCCGCTTGCGTAATAGAAGTGCTTGGGTTGTAGTCAAGTGCTGCGCTCGGCGCAGATAAATCAGACACAAAGCTCAAAAGTATTGACTGGATCAAGGCTTGCGTCTAATCTACCCCCATCATAGCATCTTGATATGCTGGTGCTGGTGCTGTCGCCGACGTCACAGATTATCATACATGTATCTGGAAATGTCCGGCGGCTGAAAAAATAGGAGCAGTTACGATACTCACAAAATCCTCCGGTATTGTTGATTTCGGTGGATGGTGTACTTCTGCAATCACAGGCGTCATAATACCTGCCGTAAATAACGGTTGGGTAGTAATGACAGAACCATATGTCATTCGCTATTCTGCGATAGTGACATTCCTCTCGTCTCACGACGGCATAACTGCAAAATATGATTGTGAGTAATCTGCTTTTATATAGTAAACTCGTTGGATTAGAGATTTACACAAAAATTACATTTTGAATTTTGGCGAGCACATCTACGTGCATGCCTATGACCGTGGATAAAGAAGTTTGGGCGATTATTCCACGACAATATGTACACCACGCAAACATAAGTTACGCAATTAACCCATTGAAGAAATGGTACTGAAAGAATGCCGTAGAATTGAACAGTAATCTATCGGCAAAAATACGAATTGCAAGGGTATACAATATTTTTATATACGCAATTCAATGTAAACCAAGGCTATTTACATTTAGAGATTGGAGAGCACATCCGCGCGCAAACCAACCAACGTGGATGATAATCTTTGTAAGGTTTTTTCCACGACAATTAGTACAATGCTCAAAGGTATGTTACGCAATTAAACCCTTGTTGATGAGACAATACTGGAAGAGTGCCGAAGAATTTGAACACTAATCTATCGGCAAATTTATGAGTTGCAAGGGTATACAATATTTTTGTATGCGCAACTCAATGTAAACCAAGGGTATTTATATTTTCATTTAGGGTTTGGAGAGCACATTTGCGCGCAAACCATACAACGTGGATGATAATCTTTGTAAGATTTTCCCATGACAATTAGTACCACAATTACACAATTACGCCATTGTTGATGAGGCGGTACTGGAAGAATGCCATAGAATTGAACAATAATCTATCGGCAAAAACTACAAGTTGCAAGAGTATACAAAGTTCATATACGCAACTCAATGTAAAACCAAAAATACCAACAAAAAACTATTTAATCGCATAAACAAAGGTACGCAATAAAAGAATTGTTGATGAAGCGGGACTGGAAGAAAGCCGTAGATTTGATATTAATCTATCGGCAACCATATTTTTAACGAGTTGAAAAAGTATACAATAATTTTAGTATACGCAACTCACTGTTACGCCAAAGCTAGTAGTATTTAAAAACATAAGAATATGTTATACATACGTAGCTGAGAATTGTAAACAATATGACTACCTTGGCAGGCAAACAATTGTAACACAATTCAAAATGGCGGCGAACAACAATATTTTGGCGGGAAAAAAGACAAGAGTCTTTTCACGCCTAATTAATTCACATAAAACTACACAATCATGGTGAAAGTAATATGAAAAGAATACATCACCCATCGCAGATCAATTTTTAAGATTGTAGACAAACTGAAGGTCTAAAATTAATCCAAAAGGAGAGCTCCGCTTGGACACGTCCTAGCTGTGCTGCGACAAGCAGTGATGTGAAGATGACCTTAGGTGTCATCAAGGTCACAGGACAGCGACGGAAGGCCACTGATTGGGACTTGAGAACAACAACTTTATTTCTTCACCCAGGACCTTCGCAGCGCTGTTCTTCTAGTTGTCGTAAGTAAGCAGTGAATGCATTAAGGAGTAATGCAGGATAAGTAAAAAATTGACCATATTTACATTATTTCTTGCATTGGAAACACATCAAAAGAAGTTTTGACAGGTTTTAAGAAATTTGGTAAGCGAAGATTTACTGGACACAAACTGTTGCATATGATACAGCTGTAAAAACACAAAGTGTCCACATACAATTCGTATCATGCCCCATGTTGCCAGTTGATAGTTAACCCTGTGGGAATTCCGGGTTAGAATGTTTCCCCAGCAATCTATGCTGGTCAAAAAGGCAACTTCATTGACCGGGTACCTTCTCAAACCATCTCAAAACGTTCCCAATGGTCAAGATGAGATTAATCTCAGACCAAAATGGCAACCAACGTTTTTCAGTTACTTTCTACTTCTAAGTTGAATTCATCCCGTTTAATCAGCAAAACATGCTAAAGATCATCCGCTCTATCTCCAGGGCTAGCATTTCAGTAAACCTACACTAGCCCCTGGATGCATTCCTGTGGTTCTCACAATGTTAATTACCCGAAATTGATTTCCATTTGCTAATTTTATTGGCTCTGCTACTAGGTCTGACGTACCAATCACAATGCAAGTTACAAACCAGCCTCAATGTTGGGTTGGCCAGTCATTGGTAATGATTGAGTTTGCGAGAAGGTGAACATTGAAAAACTGACTCACACACACACACAAAGCCCTCAAACATCTTTTTAATAAAAGGATGTCTTCATGTCCTTTAAAACTTGCAGTGGCTCTGGATTCTAGGTAATATGAGTTACCTCCCTAACCCTCTCCCTTCTGTCAACGTTTGATTCGTCTGTAAAATGTTAATGAAAATCAAAGGGAGGTAATTTGCAATGGCAAGATCCACAGGAACGGATCCAGGGGTTAGTGTAGGTTTACTGATATGCGGGCCCTGGAGGCAGAGGATGGCTAGAGATATATGATAATTGCTTCACCGCTCAGTTCTCTCTTACCTTGTCAAATGAGCGAAGATCATACAACTTCACACTTTCAGAATTAATTCCGGCTGCGAAAATTAATCCTTCTGGGTCAAATGCTGCCACAGGTCGCCCAGATAAATGCATCAGTCCCTGAAACAAGGTGTGATCTTATGAAGGTGTGATAACAAAGTATAGCACTTGGACGTAACATCTGAAACAAAGTGATTTGGTGAGTGAGTATGGTTTTACACTGCTTTTAGCAATATTCCAGCAATATCATGGCGGGGGATACCAGAAATGGGCTTTACTCATCGTACCCATGTCCGGAATTGAACCCGGATCTTCGGCGTGACAAGCGAACGCTTTAACCATTAAACCAACCGCCCCGATGTAATTTGGACTTTCATCTGACCAACCAGAGCATCTCTTACCAGAATGAGAAAATGAAAGTCTGAATGTCTTCTCTAATCATGCAACCTCAAACAGGTTTACAAGGGTGCGGTCTGAACAGGTTGTACAGCTGATACTGAATGCTAGCCACTAGGCTGGGACGAGTCCAAATTTACTACCCGGGTACCACTGTAGGTCTCAGGAGATGCCTCAAAATGTCCGATTGGGAACTTTTTTAGCATAGCCCTGGCAAAACATATTTACATACATGTATTAAACAATCTGGTCATTCATACACTGAAGTTGACTTAAGTTATATCTTTATTCAACCATATGAAAAAACAGAAGGAATGGGTGCACAGTCAGAAAGAAAAGAGAACATTAGTGACCTGTAGTGTAACCATAGATTTCTAGATAATTTTAGTCATTAGACAATATATCACATGACTAAGCACGGGTCAGGGTAATCCTGTGGGTACCCGGGTCCTACTCAGCACCCACCCGACCTAGGTACCCGAGTTATTCGTCCCAGCCCTACTAGCCACTGTCCATCTCTCGCTTCAATGTGATAAACATTTAAAACATAAGAGACTTTCCATACTGACCATAGTGCATGGGAAGTATTGCCATACAATCTCGGCCATCTAATAGACATTCCAGAATTTCCTGATGTTCAGTTTTCAAATTTTGAACCAAGAACTATGTCAAAACAATTTTCAAACAATTTTAATGCGGTCTTCCTTTTAAATCATTTTAATTGGTCGATCAAAGATCATTCTGATGTGACCAGCAAGGGGATGTTCTGAGATGTTTTGTGTAGGAGAAGTGAGCACTAAGACAAGATTGTAGTGAGATAGCCTATCACTGCAGCTGTACATTCCCACAAGAGAATTAGTTCAGCAACCTGTCATGGCAGTGCTTGCTTTCCCTAATGTTGAGTGGTTCAAAGCCATTTCTCTAGGCATATAATGATATAGGTACAAAAGATACATGCCCGATATTTGCAGCCTGTATTGGAAGTTGTTCTTTCAGAATACAAAACTACTTGGCGAAACCTTTGAGGCAAGGAACTTGATCATGTTGATAACTTGGATAACATGTGTTATTTTGGTGTTTCTTCATGAGGTATTTCTGCAGGGTTCACTCTAGGAATTTTCTGACATGGGCCCTTTATGTGAAAAATGTCATATATTCCAGAGGTACGTCCATGCAGCACAATATTAAAATGTCCCATTGTATTTGAAAATGTGAAAAAAAATCAAATATAGGGGCTAAAAGCACAAGGCCTCATCCTAGAATTATCCCTGTTTCTGGATTGTATCTTTATTTAATGTATATAAGAAAATATGTTTTCAAACTGCTTTTCACTTTTTTATGTGCCAAGTCTTACGGGCCTGCTTTTGCGCAGGATTTGCAGCCACCTACCTGACAATTTTGCGATCGCAGATCCCACAGACGGATTGTCTTGTCCATGGACCCAGACAAAAAAGTGTCGTCTATGGGGGACATGTTTAATGTCACGACTCTGAAAACAGAAGATAACAAACATAACCACCATTCCAGTTGTCATCCGGTTTGGAGTGCTATAACAGCAGGTGCTCACAAATCTGACTAACAAATTCTGGTAAAACTGATCGACCTTCATCATGTTTGTTTTGTTTGTTTCTTTGTTGTTTAACGCCGCACTCAGCAATATTCCAGCTATATGACAGCGGTCTGTAAATAATCAGGTCTGGACCAGACAATCTAGTGATTGACATCATGTGCATCGATCCACGCAATTTGGACCAATGACATGGAACAACCAAGTCAGTGTACCTGACCACCCAATCCTGTTAGTCGCCTCTTACAAGCAGTTGCCTTTTACAGCAAAGCATGGGTTGCTGAAGACCTATTCCACCTAAGGTCTTCCCGGGTCTCATCATGTTGGTATTTACTTGGCTTATTTGTTAAGTTATAGAACAATTAGCAATACTGAGAGGAATGAGAGTTGGAATCAGGGTTGTAAGGTATACACTATGTTCCTCCATCACCCATCGATACAGAGCCATTATGCAGCGTAGTACTAGTAGTAACACATGTCTATTTTCAGTCAGCTCATGACATGAGGCCATTTATTACTCATGGAAGTCAAATGAACCTAGCTCCATGCATGAACTTTGTGTGAACCCTACCATTGCCTGACAGTAAAGCAATGTGTAGAGCCGATATGACACATGTTCCCCAGGGTTGGGTGTTAACTGACTTAATATGTGTCAAGTTTCCACCCTTGCCGAACTACGCTGGAATTTCTGGGCTCGATCGTAGCGCCACCAGTGGCTATTACGAGTTATGTCCCTTCTATCTCCCCACTACTGACCAATCAGATTCCACCTCTCAAATCGCTTGTATTTGCTTCAAAAAATATGACCGCACCCAGTGAAGACGATCTGATCAATGATCAAATTCTTTATAAAACTGGTTTTACCTCGCGAAGTGCATTAAATCACTTGAGCATCTTGATTAAAACATGAAAAGATTTGGAAAATATCCAAAAATCCAATTGACAGTACACATCCTCAGCAAATCCTCCAATCGAACAAATATGGCATAGTAGTTGCCATGTTTATGAACCGGATGTCATTTTGTTATGTGGTTTTGACTGGACTATGCATAGACTTGTTAGTCCAGCCAAAATAGGACTACATAATTCCAGCCTAATTCAGCAAGGGTGGAAATTGGACTTTAAAGTCAGTTAACTCCCTTGCCTCGGGAAGATGGATACCACAAGACTATTGGTCTCCCTCTTGCTGGATGCAGGCCTTTACTTGATTCGTTGGTTAAATATAGCATATACATGGCATATGTATTCTCATGTGATTCGGGAACATAGTGTTTACAAACCTGGGAAGTATTGATAACGAGCTGGAATATGAGAGATGGCAGTAAGTTGGAAGGAATTAAGTCCCTTGGGCTCATGTCAGGATGCAACACTTGCAAGTCAACATCTCTCTGTAAATATCAGTTATTTTTATAGAAAATGTTGTATACTTACTTTTTTGTGTGCCCTGGGAAATACCTGATGTATTTGTTGTCATGTAACGATAAATACCGTATGGTATCTGAAAAAGAAATTGCCATTAGCTGGTAACTTTTCTGTCGGGCTGGGAGATTTTATCCTCGACCTGCCCGACTGTCTGGCACAAAATTTTAAGCCAACTTACATATTCAGTTTTATCATAACTCCTCGTAGATTCTCAAATAATTGTCAGCATTATTTCAACTGAATCAACATGCAATTTATGATGTTGGAAGGTAACTTTGAAGATGGGCAGGCAACATTTATGGGCCACCTGCCCTACTGTTGGGTTCCAAAATTATTTCAAACACTGCCTACAAACATGTCAGCCTGCACCAAACAATGCAGGAATCGATATTATGAGTAACAACCCACACCATGGGGGTACGAAGACATGCAACAAAACCAAGTCACTGAGCCTGACCACCTCATCCTTTTGGTTAGTGTGGGGGCCTATTCTGACAGAGAACACCTACACTTCCCCCAGTAATGCAACAGCCCACCCACCCCTATCATGCCTATTACTGTCATCTCTGCAACATATCCAATACTGCCCCACCTCAGCTTTGAGCCACTAATAATTAGGTCAAATGGATACTTGATCAAATCGTGATTAATAATGTGCACATGGATCTATATACACATGCTCAGAGGCCGATATTCGGCCTCAAGTATACAGCAAATGTCATTAAAAATTCCCACATTGGAATCAAATATTTCTCAATTCATGTGAATATAGTAAGTGAGTGAGTGAGTATGGTTTTACGCCACTTTTAGCAATATTCCAGCAATATCACGGCAGGGGACACCAGAAATAAATAGGAAGAGGTTTTAATGTTTAGTTTTACATTATTGCATTGATTGTAATATCCAAATAGAATGCTATAAAACGCAAAATTTCAGAAATTTGGAACAAAGCAACAATGTTTTTCACAATTTGCTCGCCAGGGGCCCTTAAGTTTACAATCCTGGATAATCCCTGGTGTATTTTATGGTAGGAGGAGGCACAAGGAGGAGAAACTACAATCAGACCGCCTCTGTAGCCTCGTGGTAGAGCATCTGCCCAATGAATGGAAGGTCAGGGTTCGAACCCAGGGTGTTTCATACCAAAAGACGTTAAAAGGCAGTACTTGTAAACCTGACTGTGTTCGGCACTAAGGGGCTAAAACAAGGACTGGTTGGCTTGGAGTCAGTATACTGTGTCCAAGTGGGATATTCATGTTAAACTGCAGCATGGTATCTCAGTGGGCTAGCATTAAAAAACTGCCATTAGTCTGGACTAGTACATGCAGCCACACACGCATGCATGCCCGTCACAATAAACGTGCAATTGTATTTAATGGGACATTCAACCGAATTTCACATCACCTCACCCACACTAAATGAATCAAAGTACTTTCCAAATAGTATATCAGCATTGCTTACCATCGATTTTGGTTGAACAGTGCAAGGCTGTATTGACTGCATGGGTATAGCGTATCAAGTCCACTCCATATTTTTTGCTGTTCAAGGTCCTTTTAGGTCTGAAATGGAAACACTTCCCTCATAATCTTTGTTAAAGCATACTTCATTGACTATTTTTCAACCAAATATGGGGGCCCAAATATGTAGTAGTGCTGATGTGTGAGTGCATATAACTCAAGCTGGTGTTATGATTGTCTTTTATGCACACTAGCTCACTCAAATGTGTTGTAACCAAGCCAAAATAATGATATTGACTACTGGGATATGTTTTGTTGGACCTGTTGTATTTACCAGCACCAATTCATAACAGTATACTGTTTTCATTACCTTCATTACAAATATATATTTACACCTGTTAAGTCTAACATATTATCCAAACATGTCCATTACTTGAGCCCATAACGCAGAGGCAATTACTCAAATTCAAACTATTGAAACAGGAAGGGGCAGAATTCACACTTTTTTTGTAAATAGGTCACACCATTTTCGTAGTTATAGCCTAAAATTACTATCAAACAGTATAAATATCCACCTCAATTTAATTTCAACGCAATTGGGGAAGATATTGTGGATATAAAAAGAGTCTGTTATGTGAAATACACAGATGTGGACTGTCGAATGTTGAAATCAGAAGTCGGCTACAAGCCCATAAGGTCAGGTGAACTTTCGTTTTTGCAGTTCCCAAACCACTTCTAAAATATTGTTTTTGCATGCATCAATATTGCCTGCCTTTTTCTTCTCGAAATTACATGGTCGCTGGGACAGTAAGCGTTACTAAATATCTAATGTTAACGTGTGATGAAGGGGAATAACATGTAAATAAGGGAGTCAATGAATAGACTATTGTTTTGTCTCGGGGAGAGCCGGTGTCAATTTGTAGTCTTCACTTACGTTCCGTTTAAGCAATCATATATGACAATAGAATCATCGTCACTGCTTGTTATTATTGTTTCGCCATTAGTAGCGAAATCTACACTATTTATTCTATCCGTATTCTCTCTGAATATCTTTGCTACTTTGAAATCAATGACTGTACGATCAGAGAGCTTCATTTTTCCGAGGTAGCATGGCGGGCTACTAACAAGTGCGGACCTGTCCTGTCAATACGTAAATAGGTCATAAAACTGAATATCTGCATATAGTGGGTCCGTAATTTTTTTCATAGGATTTAAATACTTTTCTAGTGAAAACAAACGAGATTGTGGAATTTTTATCTAAAGCAAATGTTTCGTTTTTCTGCGGAGTTATTATCTTACAATCTTACAATCGACACACACTCTACAATACAACAGATTCCTCGGCTTAAACGGGAACTCCCGAAGTGAACAGTGTTGTAACTCCTTTATCCATTCACGTTTTAGTAATATTGGCTGGATATGGAAGTCAGCGAGTTGCAGACGACGAGCATGTCTATGTTGACAACCATAGAAGTGATCAACCAATGTGACTTCTCACGTTTGGATATTTACTGACCACAATGACCATGTTCATGTAAGTCAACATTGACTTATTGTTGTTTTTGGAATTTTGCTGTTTGGGTTTAGAGTTTGTTGTTTTAAAGCTATAAAGACAAAACAGCATGGCCTAGCCACAATTTTGCGAATTTGACATGGAAATGGGAACCATTTAGGCCTAGCTTCAGTTTCAGGCAAGATAACAGTTTCATCTTTGGTCAAATCGTCTTTGTCTGGTATTTAAAATAGGCCAAGTCGACATTCGACATGTGCTTCAGAGATAAGGTGCCTCACCTTGACATTGTCATTGTGAACGTCGTTGATGGGTGAATGTCCATCGCCACCCATCTCGCCATAACATTCTGTAGGGTACACTTTTTAAGATTCTTGTATTTTGGGATTGACTTTGTGCTTATGATGTGTGTATGCCACTATGTGTGTGGGATGGGTGGTGGAGGGGCTGAATGTCACTTATTTAATAAGTTTACAAGGTTTTCTCTGAAAATAAAAAACGATCTAAACATTTCACTCCAAAATGGCATTTTTACCAAGTGCCAACAACAGTTTTTATGTTTGTTTTTTTTTAAACTAAAAGACAGCAACTAGATAATTGTTCATCTTTCAGAATGCTTTAAATATTGGTAGTCATCTTTGGGTGTGGTGTCTTCTACTTTAAAGGGACAGGTGGTAAACAAAAGCCAACAACTTCCAAGCTTACTCCGTTCTGCTCGCCTTATTCCACCAGAGAATTTTCTGCTCCAGTGACCTTACATGGGGAATAAGCTTATCAAGCGACCAGACTGTTCTCTTGTTCATAAACAAACACACTTATTCTGAAATAAGAACAGATGGGCCTAATGCAAGCCTTTCCGTGTGCTTTACATATTGTTGTGCATAATTATATAGACATACTAGTAGAACTGCGACAGTGAGGTGTATGACAGGTCTCTGTGGGGCTGTGACTGCACAGGGAGGATAAATGTGCAAATGGAAATAGTTTTTCACGTTTTAGGATATTTCCTCAATGAAAGTTATGTGTATGTAAATGTGTAGACTCGTCCAAAATGAAACGGATAAAAAACACATGAATGAACTGTTTAAGATGTGACAATGTGAAAGAGGTTCGAGGTTGGCCACAAGGAAGTTCCAGGGTTGGAAGTAAACTCAAGTTCAAACCCTTCCATGCGCACACACAAATGGGCAGTGGGGAAGCCTAGTGGTTAGAGCATTCACTTGTCATGCCAAAGACCTGCAAGTGGGTTTGATTCCCCTCATGGGTACAATGTGTGAAGCCCATTTCTAGTGGCCCCCTCAGTGATATTGTTGGAATATTGCTAGAAGCACAGTAAAACAAAACTCACTCACACACAAGCACTCACACTCACACTCCAGGGCCGTAGTTAACTTTTTTATCCCCCTGGCATATAATGCGGGGGGATATAGCGATCAGCCAGTCTGTCTGTCCGTCTGTCTGTCCGTCCGTAATCATTTCCTTTTCCAGGGCAGAATTCGAAAACCATTCAGTGTATTTGATCGAAACTTGGCAAATCTATCAGGCACATACTGAAGTGGTGCCTTTTGACATTTTGGGATTTTTCTAATTTTTATTTTTTTAAATTTTTATGGAATGAAGTTTGACATAGACTCAATTGGGGATGGGGTTCGTTTCCGGGGCAGAATTCGAAAACCATTCAGTGTATTTGATCGAAACTTGGCAAAGCTATCAGGCACATACTGAAGTGGTGCCTTTTGATATTTTGGGATTTTTCTAATTTTTATTTTTTAAAATTTTTATGGAATGAAGTTTGACATAGACTCAATTTGGGATGGGGTTTATTTCCGGGGCAGAATTTGAAAACCATTCAGTGTATTTGATCGAAACTTGGCAAAGCTATCAGGCACATACTGAAGTGGTGCCTTTTGATATTTTGGGATTTTTCTAATTTTTATTTTTTTAAATTTTTATGGAATGAAGTTGGACATAGACTCAATTGGGGATGGGGTTTATTTCCGGGGCAGAATTTGAAAACCATTCAGTGTATTTGATCGAAACTTGGCAAAGCTATCAGGCACATACTGAAGTGGTGCCTTTTGATATTTTGGGATTTTTCTAATTTTTATTTTTTAAAATTTTTATGGAATGAAGTTTGACATAGACTCAATTTGGGATGGGGTTTGTTTCCAGGCAAGAATTCGAAAACCATTCAGTGGGTAAACAATGTATGCTTCTTAAAGAGCAATCAACTGTTGACTCATTACATACAGAATTGCATATTTACTAGTGGTTACTTTACAGACAGCTGCCGGGGGATATGTCATCTTTCTGATGACTCTTGTTTGACAGGGGGGGGCAAATATTTGTACAAGGATCACTTGTCCCCAACTTGTATTTTCATGATTCAAATAAAACTGTTTTCTAAAAAAAAATCCAGGAGGGAAACTGCCCCCCCCCCCCCCCCCCCCCAGGCTGGCTACGGCACTGCACTCACAATGAGATTCACCAGAGGCTGTCAAGTCGTAAAGACCAATTCCAAGCGGGATGAAGACTCCACTTGAGTTCCTCACTGCTTCCTGACATTTAACTAAGATGGACTAGTTATCCTAATGACTGAGAATGTGTGTTGTTGTGTGTCTAAAAATGTCACATGAATGGGAAATATAAAAAAAAACATCCTTAAAATTAACCTTTTTTAGTGTAAGAATATTAATGTAGGCATGCATCCACCAGACCAAGCAGGACTATACAGATTACATTTCAAGGTTGAAGGTTGTAATTGGAAAAAACTGGTGCATAAATTTGTTTATTGAACACTGTAGGCATTTGTCACAGTAGACTTTTGTACCCTCCAACGATGTTGCTGGATTATTGCTGACTGTTGCTGAAACAACACTCCCTCACTAACTCTCTCTTGTACAATGTTGTAATTGGTTTTCAATACCCCATATAATAATATATATGATGATTTTGTTTATAATTCAAATCCAACTTGAAACATGGCCACCATATTTCTTCATAATTCAGGTGAGCTACAGAGCCTTGTGGCTCTATACTTTTTATATAAAACTGTCTTGTGGTAATGTTACATGAAGGCAGTGATAAAAGGAGGATGCGTGGCTTCTGCAGCCAATCAGATATCATCTTTTTAGAATGATTTGGCTTCATTTCTTCACCACCTTGATTCATAAAAAAACAGAACACAAATATACTATCAACAGAACACCCTTTTGTGTGTGCCCTTGCACTCAGAAACAACAGGGTGTATATAATATCCTGAACAATATAATAGCACAGGTTCACTTTTTTGCATTCAGGACTTGCTGTTTATATTCATATTTGGTTTCGGGGTACAGACAACAGACATGCAAGCTTGAGCGATTCACTCCCGCTTACCGAGAATTTAAAAGCTGTGATGCTTGGTAATTTCACCTGACTTGACTTTCTATGGATGTGTCCTCAGATCATTCTTGCATAGAGGTATCATACAACCTGATTTTGATGAGATGGAACTGACAAAGAAAACAGAGATATATGAAATGTCTTTCTTGGTTTTGCTTCTCCTGCCATCTACAGGCTGGAATATTTCACACAAGAAATCTGTAAACCACAAACATGAAAAAAATAACTCTACATCAGGGTTAGAAACTAACATGTTTAGTCTACTAGTCCTTACAATGATAACATATAGCAAACCACTCTAAAAATGGCAAATTTCTACTCGTCCTTATGATACCTTAACTATTGGGCAGATTGGCAAGGACTACAGGACCAGTGCCAATTTCTAACGCTGTTAACATAGGGAAGTGCACTGTAAAACGTTGAACCTAATTCATACATCTTAGTAAACAATGCTCTCTGTATGGTGAAAAGTATGACTGATAAGGTTTAACATTTGGAGGTTACAGTGGGACAGTTGGAGAGATATTTACTTTAAAACTAGGTTAGGTCACATCTCCACATAGGCCTGTACACACAACAGTCTAGTGTATTAGCAGTCATCAGGTATGCTACACATGGGTAGATGATATATTTGTCTACATATTCTGTTAATTATTAGACAACAGGCTGTCATGCATACCTATTCCTTAAAACCTGTTAACCAAAGTATTTCTGTTTCAGTTGGGGATGTGCATTTTCTTCAACAAGGTTGCTAACTAGGAAGGCATTTAGACAACACGTTGTGTCCCAAATACGTAATATTGACACCCTGTCAAAAACAAGATCTGTGTTGAAGCCAAATATTGCCGGACTTAGGACTAGAACTGTATCTTCAACGCTTGTCCGAAGTTTTGATCAGACAAGAATTATGGAAGCTGATCCAGGAGAAGCAATGGAAGGTGATGCGAGACAAATATTCCAGGCTGCTGTTGAGTCGGTGATGCCGAGACCGATGCTGGAGAGAGAAGTGACGTACAGAAAGGAGACGAGGACTCTGTGTGTGGGGGGCAAGGAGTATCAGCTGCAGAAGAATGTGTTTGTTGTTGGCTTTGGTAAAGCGGTCAGCGGTATGGCGCGAGTTGTGGAGGAAATGCTGGGTGATCACATTGTGAAGGGCATTATTAGCATTCCCATTGGGGCAACAGAGCAGTTAAAGAAGTTAAATAAACAGTAAGTTTGACAAAAGAAATTATTACTTGGTTTTTGGATCTGCTGACCCTTAATTTCACCTACCGTATGTGCAATAAATGTTTTTTTTGCTTCTGCCAAGTCTGTTAAAATATTTCACTGAACAAAAATATTCTTGTCACTGGCACCATGGACACAGACCCATTTTTCAGTTCATACCATTTCTCATTTAAGCATTTTCTCGCTAAACAAAGATCTGAAGACCTCCCATTACAATTTACAGGCATCTTCCCAATGCAAGGGAGTTAGCTTTGAAAAAAATCTATTCAAATTTGCTTCTGAATGAAAAAAATTCTTCAAGGTCTAATAGCTGTACGAGATTGTATGGCAGTAATTCCCACTGACTGTGGACAGTCTCTTCTGTTTCAAAAGTATATCCACTGAAGCGAAAGACAGATGGTTATTTAGTCAGAATATGTCGTAGTAACTATAGTTCGGAATATCCTGTATTAACCTTTTGAAAGTTTGCATGATTAGAGAACACATTCTGACTGTCCCTTTCCCAATCTGGTAAGCAACGCTCTGATTCGCCGGATGAAAGATTCTGACATGGCTCGTAATGGGATGTCCTCCCATCAATGTTAACTGTTGCTGAACTAAGATTGGATTTTAATGAGATTGATGGTTTGTAAGAGGGTATGTGTAATAATTGATACTTTTTCTTACAGTTTCCAGTATTGTTTTGATTTAATAGTTGTCAAACTGCTCATCTAATTTATCTGACCATACCCTATTTACATCAAAGTTTGTATTTGCATGCAAGGTTTCTAAATTTGACCACTAATACTGTTGTGAAGTGATATTATCCTTATTAGAAAGTCGGCAAGTTGACATAGGTGCCATTTCAAGTGTCTGACAAAATTTGCTGACAGAATTAAAGAAAGTATATGGATTTATGACCCTGCTGTCATAGCAACTGATTCAGGACAACCTTTGTCTGAATGGACATTTAATTCCAAAGGCTAATTGTCATGTCGTCATGACGTGAACGTAACTGATACCATTGTATACATTGTGGATGTGACTAGAATCACTCAACTGCCACTCAACTTGAAAGATGCTAATCTATATTAAGCGATTAAGCCATCGTTAATCCTCATCACCTTTGTATTGTACATTTAATGTCAGTCAGCTTGAAGGAGCTGTGCAACAGTGTCACTTCTCATAAATAACTGTCACGTTTATGACTTAATCCATGTGACCATGGCTATATAAGCCTTGGTCCAGATAGACAGAGAGTGAGATATCACCCTTAGTCTAGCTAGGGTTAAGCTATGTGCTCCAAGGCACCAACATCATCACTATTATTATGTGCTGACTCGGCACATGGTGCTTCTTGTATATATCTACCAGTATATTGTATATATTTGTATATGCTGCAAGCTATCAACTCAATGCTGTCACTTCCTACGATTTGTTGTTTAATGTCACACTCAGCAGTATTCAACTTTATGATGGCAGTCTGTAAATAATCAAGTCCAGACCAGACAATCCAGTGGTTGACATCATGAGCATCGATCTACACAATTGGGATCGATGACATGCATCTACCAAGTCACAAAGCCTGACCCCGTTAGTCACCTCTTACAACAAGCATAGTTGCCTATTACAGCAAGCATGGGTTGCTGAAGACCTATTCTACCCCGGATCTTCACGGATGACTTCCTACTGGGAGTCGCTCATGGACCCCTTGTGTACAGGAATAGGCAAACGATCATTATCAACGTAACAAGCATCGCTAACCCATGTGCCAACAGGGTATTACTGCTATAGCCTTACTTGTAATCATCATGACACATTCATACTGTTTTGTAGTATCACTTCTGGTATATATTTTGCATTTTTCATGTTTACAGAGATGTGTGCAAATTTTAAAACATATAAGATACCAAAACATTCTGCTGGAACATCAATGCCTCATCATGCTCATGTTAGTGACATGGTGTCCGAACATTAAAATCAAAGTGCCCTTCATGAATATTGCTTTGTTCTCATTAAAATCTGATCTTTACAGAGAAATGTCATGTCGTAGATCTGATTTTAATGAGAACAAAATAATCTTTATTAAACGCACTTTGACAATGACCACAAGCAGGTCTACCTCTCAGCCATGAAACTTTACTAATCATCTGGGCCCACTTGCACAAAGTGATCTTAGCGCTACGACTATTGTAAGCCTATGTTAAAGTATGGGAGTTAGTGCTAAGATCGCTTTGTGCAAGTGGGCCCTGGTACCTGTTACATGTGATGCCAATATAACATGACGTCATAGAAGGACATATTGGTGGGTAACACTGTCATTCAACTTGGTCTAGATAGGTGAATCCCCAACTGTCATATTTACTGCGTTAGAAATTAGCACTAGTCCTATAGTCCTTGCCAAACTGTCCAATACTTAAGCTATCATAAGGACTAGCAGATATTTGCCAATTTTAAGGGTTTTTCTATATGTTATCATTGTAAGGACTAGTGGACTATAACTGTTAGCTTCTACCCCTGATTTATAGTAGCTACAATGCACAACATACATATTCCTTTCTTATCATGCTTACCGTATTCGACATAATAAGCGCCCCGCTCTAATATGTGCCCAAGGCGATATTTGCTAATATATTGGCTAGTGAACAATTCAAATTCCTTATGATTGATCAATGTACACAAGACTTATTTATTTGTGTATAATACACACTCGTGTGTTATATGCACCCTTAATTATGGACAATTAAATTCTGGAAAAATATATCTGTAGTGTATAATACACACAAACTTTTCTTTTGTATCATTTCAGGCTGTCAGCATAAACCACGAAATTTACGATCTTTCAACTCTGATATTTTTTCACCAAAATTATATTCTAATAAGAGTTCCCTATTTCTAATTTTGGAAGCGCCCTGGGCGCTTATTATGTCAAATACAGTATTAACAATAAGTTAAAATTGTCAATAAGTGATACCAGTAAGATCAGTAAGGGATTAATTGTTTGCCATTTTAACTTCTCAAAAATGTGATATTTGTGTCCTCTGCCCAGTGACATGCTGTTGGAGGCGAGCAGTAAGATCACAGTGTACGAGGGAGCCAAGGATAACCTCCCAGATGAAGACTCTCTCAAGGCTGCTGAAGAAATCCACAAACTGGTGTCAGCATTGGGAAAAGATGACATTCTCATTGTGCTTGTATCAGGTGATTTTACAGTTTAACCATTGTCAATACTTGAGAGGTTTGTATACAAGTCATTCCTCCATCACTCGTGAATACATAAACCTGATATGTGTTGCCGTAATGTCTATCAATAATAAGCTGTTGAAATAAGGCCTTCTTTTACTCAGATGAGTAGTGTTGAGAATTGGTTGTAAAACCATTATTGATGATTGGCTCCCAACCAGTCGTTTATCAAATTAATTGGTAAGCAAAATGTTGCTGTTTGTGAATGTTAAGTTAAAGAAGCACCAGGCACTATAATCATCTATAAATATTGATGAATGACAGTGAAATATATCAGTTTTAAGGCAACTAGGACATGACTTTTAGCCTTGAAAAGTGTGATTATTGCCATGAAAGAGCCTTAATAGGCCATACATTTGGTGGCTCAAGTTTTAATGAGCCATGTTTAACCCAGTGGGTCGTTTTTCCTCCATCTATCCCTAGGTGGCGGATCAGCTCTGCTGCCTACCCCATGTCCCCCTATATCGCTGGGGGAAGAGATGGAGCTGACGCGTCTACTGGCCAGCAAGGGGGCGACCATTCAGGAGCTCAACCTCATCCGCTCCAACATCGAGGTTCTCAAAGGTGGAGGACTTGCTCTGGAAGCCAGACCTGCCTCAGTGAGTGGTGTTCACACTTCTCCATTCTCCTTTGTTTATTTCAAAGTACATATATTTTCCAATTTCTAGGCATCATCTGTTGTCTATTTGATGGTGGTTAGATCCAAAGTCATGATAGTTAGACCTGCCTCAGTTTCTTTAAAAAATGTTTTCCAAATCCTTTCATGTTTTAAGTCAAGGTGCTCGAGTAATCGGATGCACTTCGCAACAATATAGATTTTGATTATTGATTGTCTTGACTGGGCGCATCCAATTCGTTTGAAGCAAATGCAAGTAATATCATAAGCAGAATCTGATTGGTCAATAGGAAGGACATAGACTGGACGTAAGTCAAAATATCCACTAGTGGCGCTACGATTGAGCCACAAAATTAAGGTGGAAACTGAACTTTTAAGGTCAGTTAACTCCCTTGCCTCGGGAAGATGTCCCATTTATTACATAGCTCAAACATTAAGGAATTATATGGTACAGCCAACAATAACACATGTTTCTAAGGCAAGGTAGTTAACTGATGATAAAAGTGCAGTTTCCACCCTTGCTGAACTAGGCTAGAACTTCTGGAGTTATCGTTTGGCTGGCCTAACGAGTCTATACTTAGTCCAATCAATATTGTGTAATTAAATTTAACATCCGGTTTGTATATAAGATTTTGGTTGATTACAGTATCCGCAGAGCATGTTTTCTGTCAACTGGGTGTCGACAGATATTTTCCAAATCTTTTCTTGATTAAAAAATGGTTTGATGCACATCGCGTAAGAATCGTTATATTACAATATAGATCTTGTTAATCAATCAGATCTTCTTGACTGAGCTCTGCCATTTTGTTTGAAGCAAATGCAAGTAATATGAGAGTTTGAATCTGAGGGATTTAGCCACTGTTGGTGCTACAATCGAACCATGAAATTCCAGCCTAGTTCGGCAAGTGTGGAAACAGGACTTTACAGTCAGTTAACTCCCTTGCCTCGGGAAGATGGCAATAACACAGCCTTACGGGTATGTCTTATTGTGTATTGTGGTATTTCAACTTTGACCTATAAATACTGCTGTGGCTACTTATAGTGCCTTTGCAGTCGTGATGGCCCTCTGCAAGGTATGCATGTATCATTGTGTAATTCATCTTCCTGAGGCAAGAGAGTTTACTGACTATAAAAGTCCAGCTTCCACCCTTGCGAACTAGGCTGGGTTTATGGAGTTACATTTTGGCTGGACTAACGAGTCTATGCATAGTCCAATCAAAATCGTGCACCGAAATCGAAATCTGGTTCGTTAACAGTCATGTAGAGTTTGGTCGAGTGCAGGATTTGCAAAGCGAAGTAAGAACTGTTTTATCACAAAATAGATCTTGATGGTCAATCAGATTGTCTTGACTGGGCACCACCATTTTGTTTGAAGCAAATGCATGTGATACAAGAGGTGGAATCTGATTGGTCCATATGAGAGAGGCATAGAATGGACATAACTTGTAATAGCCACTGGCGGCGTTACGATCGAGCCCAGGAATTCCAGCCTAGTTCTGCAAGGGTGGAAACTGGACTTGTAAAGTCAGTTAACGCTCTTGCCTCGGGAAGATGTGTGTAATTGATGAACATGCTGTTACACCTGTATGGCCTTCCTTATCTAATGGGAGTGGTGGGGTATCCTAGTTGAGCTAATGTGTTCGCTCATCACGTCCCATGAAATTTCTTTTGGAACTGCCAGCTTCATCCTGAATTAATTTCAAAAGAACTATCTACTTTTATCTATTTTATGAATATTAATGTATGATGTAGGTATATTAATAGTTCTGAATGTTGCAGGTGATATCTCTCATCCTGTCCGATGTTATTGGAGACCCCCTTGACTTCATTGCCAGCGGTCCCACTTTCTTCAGTGCCACTGATGCCAGCCAGTGCATGCATCTTTTCAAAACATTCAACATTACAGACCAGGTTCCCAAGTCAGTCTTAGAATTCTTGGAGCGACGGAAGAAAGTGAAAAAAATGCCCATAACAGTTGACAGCCCTGATTTTGAACATTGGGCATGGGTTCAGAACCACATTGTTGGAAACAATACCATAGCAACATCTACCGCAGGCAGCACAGCTAGAAACCTGGGTTACCTCCCTTTAGTTTTGTCAACATATTTAAGTGGGGACACCAGAGAAGTTGCAGCCATGTTTGGGAAACTGGCCAAATATGTCCTACTGATATTCAGACGGAACTCTAAAGAATATAACCCTGTGTTGGCAACGCTGGAAGTTGATCTGGTTCGAACAGGAATCAGCAAAGATAAACTGAATGAGGTTGTCACTTTAGTGGAGAAAGGTAAGAATATGCAGAAAGGGGTTTGTATTATAGCAGGAGGGGAGACAACTACCCTGGTGAAGGGCAGTGGCCTTGGAGGAAGGAACCAGGAGATGGCGCTGGCTATTGCTCCATATCTGGCCGCCCTGAAAGGAGACTCTGTGTTCAAGACATATAGTCAGATCTGTTTCCTGAGTGCAGGCACTGATGGACTTGATGGACCCACAGATGCTGCAGGGGCGGTGGTTGATATGGATTTTACCCAAATCCTGGCTGAGGAGGGAATGTCGCTGGACGATTTCTTGCAGAATAATGACTCTTATAATCTGTTTCGTATAGTCCGAAATGGGTCCAATCACATTAAGATTGGCCATACTGGGACGAATGTAATGGACATCCAGATATTGTTGGTGAAGCATTAATTTTAGTGGCAGGATTGATTGTGGTTTTCCAGACTATGTCATGTTTATTCCAGATTATGTCAAAGAGGACAGGGATTTCTTTAGTGTTTGTGTTAGGTCTCAGTTCAGTAATGTTCTTCCCCTAAACTGCCTCTGATGTGTGTGAGTGAGCAGGGTTTTATGCAGATATTTTGGCCAATGTTGTAATGGCATACCCTCTGGTACAAGGGTGTCCCAGTGGTCAAATTCTCTTTGCAGAGTTGGGTCACTTTGGCATACCAATAATTGATGATCATGGGTTCGAATCCCATATGCAACCGCATTATGGCTCTGAAACTGTCCCCATCACACCCATTGAGACAAAGTATCAAGTTATCTGAACTTTGTTTAGGTTTTGTGCAATGTCATTGTCACTAGAATGGACAAGGGCAATTTATTAAGAAAAGAGGAGGATTTTGTCCAATACAGCTTTAGAAATTGGCACTCGTCCTGTAGTCCTTGCCAACTGCCCAATTGTTAAGGTATCACAAGGACTTGTAGAAATTTGCCCTTTTTAAAGGTTTTGCTATATGTTATCATTGTAAGGACTAGTCGGCTGAAACTGTTAGTTTCTGTCGCTGCAATATGATGTAAAAACTGTATAACAAACAACCAATCTCAGTAAGATCCAATCTCTCACTTTATAGGATATCTCTTTGCATGAAGATCTGACAACACCTCCATATAAGGTCGCATCAAGTGAAACCTGAGTGATCTTTGACTGCCCAATGTAAAGAAAGGATGTATGGGTTTTTGAGACAATCAAATCTCAGATTTCTGAAACGATTAAGCTTCATTTCTTTACAACCACGATTCTGAAATTTCCACCAAAAAAGAAGACCACCACAGAATACAATTTGTCCCTCTATTGTAACCCTTTGGGGTGTAGATGCCATGTTGCTCAGAAATGAGAGTATGTATTCCATATCCACAATCAAATAATAGTGTGGATTGATGTTTTTGCATTCAGAATTCCCTGATATTATTTGTTTTCAAGATAAAAAATCAAATATGCTGGTCTCAATGCTACTGCGAATTTCAAAGCCTCAACGATGGTTGGCTGATTAGAACCAATCATCTGATGCGGCCTCCTTTGGAGGATTCATGCAAGGAGGTATCATATCTTTGTGAAAGATCTGATTTTATTGATACTGACAAACAACAAATGTAACCAGTGTATTTAGCATTCTTGTTGAAGTCATGTCTTTGGGAATTGGCAATGACTTATCCTGGATCTGACTGTCAATGGTTTGTGATAATGGTCAGAATCTATGGTGCTATGTTTGTAATCATGTACTTCCGCTGAATATTTTCGGCTAACAAATTTTCAGGGTAAAAAATCCATTGCTAGCTTCCACTCATAAGCATATATATATATACCCAGGAATACATGATAAACATGCAAAAATAAAACAATGATATTAATGTCATCATTATAAATGTTACAGCTAACTTTCGTAATGTACAGTAAAACCTTATCAATTTTGATTGTTTCCAGCAAGAAATGTCCAGATTATTAAATTTGCAGATAAGAAATCATGGTTCGCCTCTATTATGTTTCTAGGTTTGTCGGCACCATACCTGTGGTAAATGTCTGAGACCGGCATCCGGGCTTTCCTCCCACGTTAAGCTGACATGCTGATATAACTGTAACCCTGTTAAAAGCGGTGTTAAACCCAACTCACTCACTCACTCACTCACTCACTCACTCACTCACTCACTCACTCACTCACTCACTCACTCACTCACTCACTCACTCACTCACTCACTCACTCACTCACTCACTCACTCACTCACTCACTCACTCACTCACTCACTCACTCACTCACTCACTCACTCACTCACTCACTCACTCACTCACTCACTCACTCACTCACTCACTCACTCACTCACTCACTCACTCACTCACTCACTCACTCACTCACTCACTCACTCACTCACTCACTCACTCACTCACTCACTCACTCACTCACTCACTCACTCACTCACTCACTCACTCACTCACTCACTCACTCACTCACTCACTCACTCACTCACTCACTCACTCACTCACTCACTCACTCACTCACTCACTCACTCACTCACTCACTCACTCACTCACTCACTCACTCACTCACTCAAGGTCCCACACTTGGCTGGTCAGAGTTGCTTCCTTTATGAGTGCCAGATATGGATGATCCTGGATTTATATCCCAGATTGTTGGTTTGTCAGCATCATATTATCACCCAACTGGTGATTACTGGCAGACAAGTGGTGATTACAGAAATATTTTCGAATTTAACCAGTTTCACTCACTCACTATGACATGCATGGTATACATGGCATCTTTGTAACGATGAAGCCCCTTTCTGCCCCTCTCTAAGGCCCGACTGCCTCCATGGTCTAGCAACCTTCTGGGTTTGATGCCCGGCAGTGTCATACCAAAAGACGTTTACAGATGGCACTTGTTGTTACCCTGTCTGGCGCTCGGCATTAAGGGGCTGAAACAAGGACTGGTCGCCTCGGAGTCAGTATACTGTGAGGTATTCATGTTAAACTGGGGCATGGTATCTGAGTGGGCTAGCACTATAAATCAGTCCCAACTAGTACAAGCTGACACACACGCACGCATTCACACACACACACGTGTATACACGTTGCTACATAAGTGCAATAATCTTGGACGCCACGTTAAACCCCATTTCACCTCACCACTCTTAAAGGGGAAGTGTACACGCAAAAATTACTTTTTATCTTTTTCTAAACAAAACGCAATTTTAGAATTAATTAGTATCTGTGTTTGAAAATATACACTCATTTTTTTCACAGTGAAAGTAGGAAGCTCACAATAGTGTGAAAATGATATGCCGTTATGAGGCCTTCCTTTTTCGAGCTAAACAGGCCTGAGTTATCCCCCTTAGATTATGACGTAATTGGTGCCAATTCAACTGGGTCCCTCTCTATTCTCAACGCAAAAGATATCAAGTACCAGTTTGCGGTAAAACAACATGGCCTACGACACATTCCGGCGCAGTGGTGACTCAGCATAACACTATGCTGGCTGGCATCTGAGACGCTAGAATCACACACCTGTACCTACACCACGTGAAGCGGCTCTAACAAAGCATGATGACGTCATAATGTTTATCAATTGGCACCAATGACGTCATATTGCAAGGGGCATAAGCCATGGTGTTTTTGTTGTGGAAATAGAACACTTGGTAAATGTGAAAAGTATAAATCGTTTTAATGCGAAAAATATGTTAATTAATTGTGATATTTTTATATTTTTGTCTATGACACTTCTAGGTTAACACTTTTAATGTGGAAAAAGTACAAGAAAAATAGGTTCATTTCCGTGTGAACTTGCCCTTTAAGGCCCAGGGCCCCATCAGTGATCTTGGTTGTACCGCCGTTAGTCTATATGGCTCATGGAAATAAGTAATCCGAAAATATATTCACCTGATATTTTCCAAATAACCATTAGGATGTCTGCCAGTAATAATTTTAAAAGGTGTTGGTCTCCGGTCACTGGGCAGCTATGACATATTTGAATGAGGTCATTCAAACAACTTTTTATGCCAACTCAAGTCCACATCCTACATGAATGCAATGTGTGAAGCCCATTCTTGTTGTCCCCCGCCGTGGTAATGTCGGACCAGGGCCAAATCATCAAAGCGGCATTACCATATTCTCCCACAATTTGAAACAGGAGCCACTGGCATACATATACATGGAGACAATTCCGACTACGAGTCTGAACATTCCAAGGGAAATTGGACCTCGTCAAATTGTTCTAAGTTGGTTCGGTTCACGTTTTGGTTCGTGTTTTTAATCGCCATTTAATTGCCCCAGTTTCACCCACGGCACTAATTACAACGTCTAGACCTAGACTGACCATGAGCACCAGACGAAGAGCGCAATCCCACTTGCAGTGTTAGATATATGTATTTCTGAAGGATGATAGAAAAAAATGAAACAGACAAAAAAAGAATAGAGAGATTACTTTCAAGTGCTGTAACTTATTGTAAGTGAATGGATCGTAAAATATCCAGTGTTTCGACATCGACTACGTGGTGCTTCGTAACTGTGGCGACACAAGTATGTAGACTCGGGGTTTTCCATCGAAAATACAGCTTCTGAACGCTAAGCAAGAAGACCACAGGATAGGGCGGCAAATACCCTGAATGTTTTCATTTGATAATTAGTTTACTCTGTACAACAACTAAAGGATATCTAAAGACCACACACGGGTAGAAAATAGGTCTTCAGTAACCCATGCTTGGCGAAAAAGGAGACTAACGGCATCGGGGGGGTCAGGCTCGCTGACTTAGTTGATACATGTCATCGTATCCCATTTGCGTAGATCGATGCTCATGATGTCAATCACTGGATTGTCTGGTCCAGACACGATTATTTACAGAACCGCCCTCATACAGCTGCTATATTGCTGAATGCGGCGTCAAACAAACTTAAAACCAGTCTCGGCTCAGCAGCCTCTCTTCCTGTATTACTGTCATCTTGTCGCTATTAAATCCAAGGAAGGAAAATAGAATTGCGTGTACCAAAAGAAAGTATCTGAATCGGGGCCAAAAAGGAAGAACAGTTCTATGATTAGAACACAAATAAACATGGCAATGTCAAACCTTTGCCTATATACTCAAACGCCGGATATATAGTAGTTCACCACCAAGTGACCGTGGTCTAGTGGCAGAGCGGAAGGCCCGGGGTTCGATCCCCGGCCGCGTGTATACCAAAAGACGTCAAAAGATGGTACTTGTTACCCTGTCTGGCGCTCGGCTGGTCGGCTCGGAGTCGGTATACTGTGTCTGAGTGGGGTATTCATGTTAACCTGCGGCATGGTATCTCAGTGAGCGAGCGCTATAAATCGGCATCAGTCCGGACTAGTACAAGCAGCCACGCAAACAAACACGTACATGCACGTCGCTTTTTAAGTGCAATAATATTCGACGCGGCGTTAAACCCCATTTCACCTCACCTCACCTTCACCAAGTCGTACCTGTTAGCTGTTAAAAACATACAATTCACTCTACAAAGCCGTGTTAAGATTTGTACCAATAAGAAAAGTTTAGGATTCGTTTTCAGTTGGAAAGATCTGTGCCTTCCGATTCCTTTTTTTTTTCGCTATTTCATAGATGTTTATATGAGAAGCAGACGTTGCAGTCTATACACTTGCAGTCCCGATTATAATGGCCAATTATACTTCGTTATTAACGGTATTTACATGATGCTGAAATATAGAGGATAAGATTTCTGGACGGGGCCTTTTGATGTGATAAAGACTGGAAGAAAATCCTAAACTGTCGGCGCAGAAGCAAACGACTAAATAAAAGGAAGCAGATGCTCCTGGTTTGAGGGCCGTTGTCGTGGTTTCCGGCGGTGATAAAATGAAGGCTGGGTTGTGTTTGTTTTGACCGTAAGTATTAACTGGCTAACTGGGGAACGTATCTAATTGCTGGCAAAGACAATTCATCCGACCTGGGAATGGCTGCTGGTGTGTAGCTCGTGATTCAAGGTTGCCGGTAGCTGCACTAATTGCTGCTGGAAGACAAGCTGCGCAATTCGTCTACTAGGTTCGACTACAGCCAATCAGAACCAGTTGTGACTGTGCCGTTTTCGTAGTGAGTCTTCAATGCAGATCGAGAGATATCTGCAGGCTGTGCTTGGATGATATTGTGTAAGATGTTTATGTCATTTAAATGTACATCCATCCAGTTATTAAAACTGACCATGTTTTTCTGTAATTAGTACTTTTTCAACATGATGACTTATGTTTGATGTGCCCACAGATATTTTCAAGTAGGTGACATTTGGCGCGGAACTGGGGGTAGTGTGTTTAGCTTCCTGTACTCGGAAAAGGAGCTGGCTAAGCAAGTCATTTTTTTGTTTTTATTGCTGCTTTAAGACCAGACTGTGCACATGCGTACAGGTAATAGCTGTTAAATGCTTAACTATTTTTCTTTAAAAATATAACGTTATTATAGAAGTCTGTTGGAAAACATTTGGTTGTGTGTAAGCACTAAACTCGCACTAATAAGCCGACAAGAGTGGTCTCCCTTTGCTCATTGGTCGAGAAGACGCTGGATAAGGGACCGGTCCATCCATTCCCCACAAATACACAGGATATATAAGGCTAATTAACTTGCCTGTGGCATCACTTTGTTTATTGTATTCATGATTCGTTTAAGAATTTAACGCCGGCTGTACATAATATTTCCAGCTGTATTACCGCTCATCCAAATGCCAAGGTAGGGTCTCGGCTGTTTAACGAGTGCCAAGCCCCACTCCCCTGAATCCCGAAAACCATCCCGAGTCTCATTGCTCAACCCTGAATCCCGTATACCAAGTACTTAACACAAATATCAAAGGCACTGACAAAAGGGCGTGGCTTGAGGTTTACTTGCTAAAAAAATATCTATAAAAAATTTAAAATATAAAGGAAATATTTACGTGCACCATTATGTTTATTTAAATGTTAAATCTGCGTACCAAATGCGATTGTATTTGCGTCCCGCGTACCACACTGCTGAATCGCTAATAGCCTCTAAATGGACCCCTGAATCCCGCGTACCAAAGGGGATTGGCAGCCTCTTTAATTGTAAGGCAAAGTACGTGTTCACCTGCTCGTAATGATTTACATGTTTTGACATTCAGCATTGGTTGTCCGTGCATGTAGTTGGTAAGTGAACCTGATCTACCATCTGATCTACCTCACTTTGACTTTAAGCTTCCCTACTTTTTAAATCAAACATGATTATAGGTAGGCCGTATATTTATACCGCTACTAGTACTACTACTACTACTACCACCACAATTACTATTACTACTACTGTTTACATTATTAGGTTGTTCCGTCCAATATACAGCTACACGCTGTTAATCTCCCAGGTCGACATGGAAGTAACGTGTCCCTTCTGTTCCCACTCACTGTTCAAGATGAACATACATGAGGAATAAAACGTGAGAAGTCCATTATTTGTGCTTCCCTGCCGCGAAATGGGGGAAGTGTTGCTATTAGGAGCGAACGATACTCACTCACCCACTTATTGACTTTGGAGTCATGGGGGGCGGTGGGGTAGCCTAGTGGTTTAAAGCGTTCGCTCGTCACGCCGAAGACCCGGGTTCGATTCCCTATATGGGTACAATGTGTGGAGCCCATTTCTGGTGTCCCCCGCCGTGATATGGTTGAAATATTGCTATAACCGGCGTAAAACCATACTCATTCACTTGGAGTCATGGACGTGCATATGCATGGGGATATTGGGATTTTCGTGTCTAAACATTCAAGGGGAGACTAGACCTGGTCAAATTGGCAGTCCTTGTCGGTTTGGTTTAAGTTTTTCAAACATAACTTTGTTTGCTTGATCGAATTGTATGTAGCCTATATCTATCTAAGAGTTCATGAGTACCCTGATTGTCCCAGTCTCATACAAGGCACTTATTTTCTACGTCTATACCTGGACTGAAAAATAAGCGCTAGTCGAGGAGCAAAAGCCCCCTTTTATTCTTAAAATATATCTAAATATCTAAAGACCCGGTAACGGTAAATCAGTCACAAACAGCGAAGGGAGACTACTCTCAAGCATTCACGTTTTCATGAAACTTATAGTAAGTGAAGTGATCGTAAAATAGCCAGCGTTCCGACATCAACTTCGTAGTTATGGCAACCCATGTTGATCTATTAACTTCGGGTTTGCCATCACAGACTTCTAGTAGAATACTCTCGGCTAGAAGACAGCAACACAGCGGGATAGGGCAAATGACCCCCTAAATATCTTCATGTGTTAATTAGTTTACTCTGTATAGCAACTTCAAGATATCTTAAGACCAGACTCGGTTCAGCCGCCTCTCCTGCTGTGTTGCTGTCATCTTGTCGTTATTAGATCCAAGGAAGGAAGGAAGGAAAACAGACTCGTGTGTATACCATTCATCAATATTTTTTTAGATATAATCAAGAAATAGAATGGCACGTACCAAAAGAAAGTATCTGAATCAGGGCCAAAAAGTAAGAACAGTCCTCTGATAAGAAGACAAATAACCTCGAAATGTCAGCCAAAGGGTATGCCAAAACCTACTAGATCGAAAGAGTGAGTCCAAAAATAAGCCAAAAGGATGTAGCCAAAATAGACCAAAAGGGGGAATAGTTTATTAGACGAGCACCAAAACACATCCTCTCACACAAAATCACTTACACCCGAACATGCACGCAAAACACATCTTCATCACCCATACACACTCACACACAATCACACATGCAAAACACCCTCTCACATGCACACACAATCACACATGCAAAACACACCCTCTCACATGCACACACAATCACACATGCAAAACACACCCTCTCACATGCACACACAATCACACATGCAAAACACACCCTCTCACATGCATACACAATCACTAATGCAAAACAAACCCTCTCACATGCACACACAATCACACAATCATGCAAAACACATCTCGCATGCACACCCATGCAATCGCACATGCAAAATCCATCCTCTCACTAAAACACACTTCCACCCAATCACTCATGCAAAACTCCTCCTCCCACATGCACACCCAATCAGACAAAACGCACCCTCACACACATACACACTTACATCCAATCACACATGCAAAACACACCCTCTCGCAAGCGCACGCACACACACACACACACACACATATATATATATATATATATATATATATACACACATGCACGCGCACACACATACACATATATATATATACACACACACGCACGCACACACAAGCAAACTGGATGAGAAATCTACGAGAAGATTCTCCTCCAGAAGGCAGCCACTCTCCTCAGTGCCTTCCTAAGAGGATGAACCTCTCGGTCCTCCACGAAGCTGTCCTCGTCCTCGTCCTCATAGACCCAGTAGTCACTGTCGTCGTTACTAGGGGCAGGATAGTAATCGACGTAGGTGATGGTGACTGGGGCAGGGAGCGTCTCGCCGTGGTCAGGGCGGGCCCAGAACGGGGTGAAAACACTCAGAGGATTGGGAGAGGGGGTCGGGGACGCAGCCTGGGGACGCTGCATCAGTGATGGGGGAGGGAGGGAGAAAGGAGGGTCATTGGGCGAGGTTTTAAGGAGGTTTTCAAAGACAAATTGCAAGAGAAAGTCAGAGTGCAATGCCCCTGGTTACACATGCTATGAGACAGTACCCCACGACAAACATGCTGATAGACTGTTAGAAAGAAATGTTATTGTGTAAATGGGAGAGGGGTACCCTGGGACTCATTTTCAGCACACATAACGGTGGAAATATAATATAATGTCACTAGTATGCGTAAGAGGACATGGATACAAGGACAAAAGAAGCAAGCAATTCGGTCGAATCTGAAGAACAGGTAGATAAGATACATACACAGTCGGATTCCTCATCCAGCGACGGCCATAAACTCGCAGCAGGAGTGACATGATACCGGATCATATCTTCCCGTGCTGAAAATCACCAAAACAACACATTTAAATGCACTCTACATACATGGCGTGTACAATGGAAGCAAAACTATTTAGGGGCCGTCTGAAGGATAGCGAGTCAAGCAGATTCCGATAATATAGACCCTAGGGTTTATAGAGACCTTTTGGGGACACGTATAGGCCACGAGAATGCGTTCAAGGAAATAAAACGGGCATTTAATCGTTGTGTTGATACACAGTGCATCTTTCTGTAATAGGCCGCACGTTTGAAAGAGAAGTTTACAAATATAAATGTACCAAATTTAAGTCTTATATATATGAAAAAAACATCTGTAGTAATTTAACAACATCGTCCGTCATATGTAAATACCAACAGCTCTCTTTTCAGTCGAAGAAAACACATTGACAAGATACAGATTTCTGAATTTTCACAAATTGCAAATGGCGGCCAGAGTCATCCCCACCGATCCTGCTGGTGAACAACGGCCAATTTCAGTGTAAATCTACATACTAACACTTTAAAATACAATAACTGTCTTATTAAATACCTTGAATATGCAGCCTTGTAAACATCTTGTTAGTAGAAGTCCTCGAAACCATGTTGTAGTCAACGAAATGCAGAGCGATAGCAAGCAAGAGCGATAGTGAATCTGTTAAAAACAGAAGGGGACGTTGGCAACGACAACGGTTACTATGTTATGGAGACGAAGTCAGAACGAGGCGTCATCGTCCATTTCCGGCAACGTCAAACAGCCAGGTGTAGCTGCATGCCATGGGGCAAAACACTTGGCGACTTTTAGGTTTCAAACCTTTGCCTATATACTCAAACGCAGGATATATGGTAGTTCACCACCAAGTCGTACCTGTTAGCTGTTAAAAACATACAATTCACTCTACAAAGCCGTGTTAAGATTTGTACCAATAAGAAAAGTTTAGGATTCGTTTTCAGTTGGAAAGATCTGTGCCTTCCGATTCCTTTTTTTTCGCTATTTCATAGATGTTTATAAAAGAAGCAGACGTTGCAGTCTATACACTTGCAGTCCCGATTACAATGGCCAATTATACTTCGTTATTAACGGTATTTACATGATGCTGAAATATAGAGGATAAGATTTCTGGACGGGGCCTTTTGATGTGATAAAGACTGGAAGAAAATCCTAAACTGTCGGCGCAGAAGCAAACGACTAAATAAAAGGAAGCAGATGATCCTGGTTTGAGGGCCGTTGTCATGGTTTCCGGCGGTGATAAAATGAAGGCTAGGTTGTGTTTGTTTTGACCGTGAGTATTAACTGGCTACCTGGGGAACGTATCTAATTGCTGGCAAAGACAATTCATCCGACCTGGGAATGGCTGCTGGTGTGTAGCTCGTGATTCAAGGTTGCCGGTAGCTGCACTAATTGCTGCTGGAAGACTAGCTGCGCAATTCGTCTACTAGGTTCTACTACAGCCAATCAGAACCAGTTGTGACTGTGCCGTTTTCGTAGTGAGTCTTCAATGCAGATCGAGAGATATCTGCAGGCTGTGCTTGGATGATATTGTGTAAGATGTTTATGTCATTTAAATGTACATCCATCCAGTTATTAAAACTGACCATGTTTTTCTGTAATTAGTACTTTTTCAACATGATGACTTATGTTTGATGTGCCCACCGATATTTTCAAGTAGGTGACATTTGGCGCGGAACTGGGGGTAGTGTGTTTAGCTTCCTGTACTCGGAAAAGGAGCTGGCTAAGCAAGTCATTTTTTTGTTTTTATTGCTGCTTTAAGACCAGACTGTGCACATGCGTACAGGTAATAGCTGTTAAATGCTTAACTATTTTTCTTTAAAAATATAACGTTATTATAGAAGTCTGTTGGAAAACATTTGGTTGTGTGTAAGCACTAAACTCGCACTAATAAGCCGACAAGAGTGGTCTCCCTTTGCTCATTGGTCGAGAAGACGCTGGATAAGGGACCGGTCCATCCATTCCCCACAAATACACAGGATATATAAGGCTAATTAACTTGCCTGTGGCATCACTTTGTTTATTGTATTCATGATTCGTTTAAGAATTTAACGCCGGCTGTACATAATATTTCCAGCTGTATTACCGCTCATCCAAATGCCAAGGTAGGGTCTCGGCTGTTTAACGAGTGCCAAGCCCCACTCCCCTGAATCCCGAAAACCATCCCGAGTCTCATTGCTCAACCCTGAATCCCGTATACCAAGTACTTAACACAAATATCAAAGGCACTGACAAAAGGGCGTGGCTTGAGGTTTACTTGCTAAAAAAATATCTATAAAAAATTTAAAATATAAAGGAAATATTTACGTGCACCATTATGTTTATTTAAATGTTAAATCTGCGTACCAAATGCGATTGTATTTGCGTCCCGCGTACCACACTGCTGAATCGCTAATAGCCTCTAAATGGACCCCTGAATCCCGCGTACCAAAGGGGATTGGCAGCCTCTTTAATTGTAAGGCAAAGTACGTGTTCACCTGCTCGTAATGATTTACATGTTTTGACATTCAGCATTGGTTGTCCGTGCATGTAGTTGGTAAGTGAACCTGATCTACCATCTGATCTACCTCACTTTGACTTTAAGCTTCCCTACTTTTTAAATCAAACATGATTATAGGTAGGCCGTATATTTATACCGCTACTAGTACTACTACTACTACTACCACCACAATTACTATTACTACTACTGTTTACATTATTAGGTTGTTCCGTCCAATATACAGCTACACGCTGTTAATCTCCCAGGTCGACATGGAAGTAACGTGTCCCTTCTGTTCCCACTCACTGTTCAAGATGAACATACATGAGGAATAAAACGTGAGAAGTCCATTATTTGTGCTTCCCTGCCGCGAAATGGGGGAAGTGTTGCTATTAGGAGCGAACGATACTCACTCACCCACTTATTGACTTTGGAGTCATGGGGGGCGGTGGGGTAGCCTAGTGGTTTAAAGCGTTCGCTCGTCACGCCGAAGACCCGGGTTCGATTCCCTATATGGGTACAATGTGTGGAGCCCATTTCTGGTGTCCCCCGCCGTGATATGGTTGAAATATTGCTATAACCGGCGTAAAACCATACTCATTCACTTGGAGTCATGGACGTGCATATGCATGGGGATATTGGGATTTTCGTGTCTAAACATTCAAGGGGAGACTAGACCTGGTCAAATTGGCAGTCCTTGTCGGTTTGGTTTAAGTTTTTCAAACATAACTTTGTTTGCTTGATCGAATTGTATGTAGCCTATATCTATCTAAGAGTTCATGAGTACCCTGATTGTCCCAGTCTCATACAAGGCACTTATTTTCTACGTCTATACCTGGACTGAAAAATAAGCGCTAGTCGAGGAGCAAAAGCCCCCTTTTATTCTTAAAATATATCTAAATATCTAAAGACCCGGTAACGGTAAATCAGTCACAAACAGCGAAGGGAGACTACTCTCAAGCATTCACGTTTTCATGAAACTTATAGTAAGTGAAGTGATCGTAAAATAGCCAGCGTTCCGACATCAACTTCGTAGTTATGGCAACCCATGTTGATCTATTAACTTCGGGTTTGCCATCACAGACTTCTAGTAGAATACTCTCGGCTAGAAGACAGCAACACAGCGGGATAGGGCAAATGACCCCCTAAATATCTTCATGTGTTAATTAGTTTACTCTGTATAGCAACTTCAAGATATCTTAAGACCAGACTCGGTTCAGCCGCCTCTCCTGCTGTGTTGCTGTCATCTTGTCGTTATTAGATCCAAGGAAGGAAGGAAGGAAAACAGACTCGTGTGTATACCATTCATCAATATTTATTTAGATATAATCAAGAAATAGAATGGCACGTACCAAAAGAAAGTATCTGAATCAGGGCCAAAAAGTAAGAACAGTCCTCTGATAAGAAGACAAATAACCTCGAAATGTCAGCCAAAGGGTATGCCAAAACCTACTAGATCGAAAGAGTGAGTCCAAAAATAAGCCAAAAGGATGTAGCCAAAATAGACCAAAAGGGGGAATAGTTTATTAGACGAGCACCAAAACACATCCTCTCACACAAAATCACTTACACCCGAACATGCACGCAAAACACATCTTCATCACCCATACACACTCACACACAATCACACATGCAAAACACCCTCTCACATGCACACACAATCACACATGCAAAACACACCCTCTCACATGCACACACAATCACACATGCAAAACACACCCTCTCACATGCACACACAATCACACATGCAAAACACACCCTCTCACATGCATACACAATCACTAATGCAAAACAAACCCTCTCACATGCACACACAATCACACAATCATGCAAAACACATCTCGCATGCACACCCATGCAATCGCACATGCAAAATCCATCCTCTCACTAAAACACACTTCCACCCAATCACTCATGCAAAACTCCTCCTCCCACATGCACACCCAATCAGACAAAACGCACCCTCACACACATACACACTTACATCCAATCACACATGCAAAACACACCCTCTCGCAAGCGCACGCACACACACACACACACACACATATATATATATATATATATATATACACACATGCACGCGCACACACATACACATATATATATATACACACACACGCACGCACACACAAGCAAACTGGATGAGAAATCTACGAGAAGATTCTCCTCCAGAAGGCAGCCACTCTCCTCAGTGCCTTCCTAAGAGGATGAACCTCTCGGTCCTCCACGAAGCTGTCCTCGTCCTCGTCCTCATAGACCCAGTAGTCACTGTCGTCGTTACTAGGGGCAGGATAGTAATCGACGTAGGTGATGGTGACTGGGGCAGGGAGCGTCTCGCCGTGGTCAGGGCGGGCCCAGAACGGGGTGAAAACACTCAGAGGATTGGGAGAGGGGGTCGGGGACGCAGCCTGGGGACGCTGCATCAGTGATGGGGGAGGGAGGGAGAAAGGAGGGTCATTGGGCGAGGTTTTAAGGAGGTTTTCAAAGACAAATTGCAAGAGAAAGTCAGAGTGCAATGCCCCTGGTTACACATGCTATGAGACAGTACCCCACGACAAACATGCTGATAGACTGTTAGAAAGAAATGTTATTGTGTAAATGGGAGAGGGGTACCCTGGGACTCATTTTCAGCACACATAACGGTGGAAATATAATATAATGTCACTAGTATGCGTAAGAGGACATGGATACAAGGACAAAAGAAGCAAGCAATTCGGTCGAATCTGAAGAACAGGTAGATAAGATACATACACAGTCGGATTCCTCATCCAGCGACGGCCATAAACTCGCAGCAGGAGTGACATGATACCGGATCATATCTTCCCGTGCTGAAAATCACCAAAACAACACATTTAAATGCACTCTACATACATGGCGTGTACAATGGAAGCAAAACTATTTAGGGGCCGTCTGAAGGATAGCGAGTCAAGCAGATTCCGATAATATAGACCCTAGGGTTTATAGAGACCTTTTGGGGACACGTATAGGCCACGAGAATGCGTTCAAGGAAATAAAACGGGCATTTAATCGTTGTGTTGATACACAGTGCATCTTTCTGTAATAGGCCGCACGTTTGAAAGAGAAGTTTACAAATATAAATGTACCAAATTTAAGTCTTATATATATGAAAAAAACATCTGTAGTAATTTAACAACATCGTCCGTCATATGTAAATACCAACAGCTCTCTTTTCAGTCGAAGAAAACACATTGACAAGATACAGATTTCTGAATTTTCACAAATTGCAAATGGCGGCCAGAGTCATCCCCACCGATCCTGCTGGTGAACAACGGCCAATTTCAGTGTAAATCTACATACTAACACTTTAAAATACAATAACTGTCTTATTAAATACCTTGAATATGCAGCCTTGTAAACATCTTGTTAGTAGAAGTCCTCGAAACCATGTTGTAGTCAACGAAATGCAGAGCGATAGCAAGCAAGAGCGATAGTGAATCTGTTAAAAACAGAAGGGGACGTTGGCAACGACAACGGTTACTATGTTATGGAGACGAAGTCAGAACGAGGCGTCATCGTCCATTTCCGGCAACGTCAAACAGCCAGGTGTAGCTGCATGCCATGGGGCAAAACACTTGGCGACTTTTAGGTTTCAAACCTTTGCCTATATACTCAAACGCAGGATATATGGTAGTTCACCACCAAGTCGTACCTGTTAGCTGTTAAAAACATACAATTCACTCTACAAAGCCGTGTTAAGATTTGTACCAATAAGAAAAGTTTAGGATTCGTTTTCAGTTGGAAAGATCTGTGCCTTCCGATTCCTTTTTTTTCGCTATTTCATAGATGTTTATAAAAGAAGCAGACGTTGCAGTCTATACACTTGCAGTCCCGATTACAATGGCCAATTATACTTCGTTATTAACGGTATTTACATGATGCTGAAATATAGAGGATAAGATTTCTGGACGGGGCCTTTTGATGTGATAAAGACTGGAAGAAAATCCTAAACTGTCGGCGCAGAAGCAAACGACTAAATAAAAGGAAGCAGATGATCCTGGTTTGAGGGCCGTTGTCATGGTTTCCGGCGGTGATAAAATGAAGGCTAGGTTGTGTTTGTTTTGACCGTGAGTATTAACTGGCTACCTGGGGAACGTATCTAATTGCTGGCAAAGACAATTCATCCGACCTGGGAATGGCTGCTGGTGTGTAGCTCGTGATTCAAGGTTGCCGGTAGCTGCACTAATTGCTGCTGGAAGACTAGCTGCGCAATTCGTCTACTAGGTTCTACTACAGCCAATCAGAACCAGTTGTGACTGTGCCGTTTTCGTAGTGAGTCTTCAATGCAGATCGAGAGATATCTGCAGGCTGTGCTTGGATGATATTGTGTAAGATGTTTATGTCATTTAAATGTACATCCATCCAGTTATTAAAACTGACCATGTTTTTCTGTAATTAGTACTTTTTCAACATGATGACTTATGTTTGATGTGCCCACCGATATTTTCAAGTAGGTGACATTTGGCGCGGAACTGGGGGTAGTGTGTTTAGCTTCCTGTACTCGGAAAAGGAGCTGGCTAAGCAAGTCATTTTTTTGTTTTTATTGCTGCTTTAAGACCAGACTGTGCACATGCGTACAGGTAATAGCTGTTAAATGCTTAACTATTTTTCTTTAAAAATATAACGTTATTATAGAAGTCTGTTGGAAAACATTTGGTTGTGTGTAAGCACTAAACTCGCACTAATAAGCCGACAAGAGTGGTCTCCCTTTGCTCATTGGTCGAGAAGACGCTGGATAAGGGACCGGTCCATCCATTCCCCACAAATACACAGGATATATAAGGCTAATTAACTTGCCTGTGGCATCACTTTGTTTATTGTATTCATGATTCGTTTAAGAATTTAACGCCGGCTGTACATAATATTTCCAGCTGTATTACCGCTCATCCAAATGCCAAGGTAGGGTCTCGGCTGTTTAACGAGTGCCAAGCCCCACTCCCCTGAATCCCGAAAACCATCCCGAGTCTCATTGCTCAACCCTGAATCCCGTATACCAAGTACTTAACACAAATATCAAAGGCACTGACAAAAGGGCGTGGCTTGAGGTTTACTTGCTAAAAAAATATCTATAAAAAATTTAAAATATAAAGGAAATATTTACGTGCACCATTATGTTTATTTAAATGTTAAATCTGCGTACCAAATGCGATTGTATTTGCGTCCCGCGTACCACACTGCTGAATCGCTAATAGCCTCTAAATGGACCCCTGAATCCCGCGTACCAAAGGGGATTGGCAGCCTCTTTAATTGTAAGGCAAAGTACGTGTTCACCTGCTCGTAATGATTTACATGTTTTGACATTCAGCATTGGTTGTCCGTGCATGTAGTTGGTAAGTGAACCTGATCTACCATCTGATCTACCTCACTTTGACTTTAAGCTTCCCTACTTTTTAAATCAAACATGATTATAGGTAGGCCGTATATTTATACCGCTACTAGTACTACTACTACTACTACCACCACAATTACTATTACTACTACTGTTTACATTATTAGGTTGTTCCGTCCAATATACAGCTACACGCTGTTAATCTCCCAGGTCGACATGGAAGTAACGTGTCCCTTCTGTTCCCACTCACTGTTCAAGATGAACATACATGAGGAATAAAACGTGAGAAGTCCATTATTTGTGCTTCCCTGCCGCGAAATGGGGGAAGTGTTGCTATTAGGAGCGAACGATACTCACTCACCCACTTATTGACTTTGGAGTCATGGGGGGCGGTGGGGTAGCCTAGTGGTTTAAAGCGTTCGCTCGTCACGCCGAAGACCCGGGTTCGATTCCCTATATGGGTACAATGTGTGGAGCCCATTTCTGGTGTCCCCCGCCGTGATATGGTTGAAATATTGCTATAACCGGCGTAAAACCATACTCATTCACTTGGAGTCATGGACGTGCATATGCATGGGGATATTGGGATTTTCGTGTCTAAACATTCAAGGGGAGACTAGACCTGGTCAAATTGGCAGTCCTTGTCGGTTTGGTTTAAGTTTTTCAAACATAACTTTGTTTGCTTGATCGAATTGTATGTAGCCTATATCTATCTAAGAGTTCATGAGTACCCTGATTGTCCCAGTCTCATACAAGGCACTTATTTTCTACGTCTATACCTGGACTGAAAAATAAGCGCTAGTCGAGGAGCAAAAGCCCCCTTTTATTCTTAAAATATATCTAAATATCTAAAGACCCGGTAACGGTAAATCAGTCACAAACAGCGAAGGGAGACTACTCTCAAGCATTCACGTTTTCATGAAACTTATAGTAAGTGAAGTGATCGTAAAATAGCCAGCGTTCCGACATCAACTTCGTAGTTATGGCAACCCATGTTGATCTATTAACTTCGGGTTTGCCATCACAGACTTCTAGTAGAATACTCTCGGCTAGAAGACAGCAACACAGCGGGATAGGGCAAATGACCCCCTAAATATCTTCATGTGTTAATTAGTTTACTCTGTATAGCAACTTCAAGATATCTTAAGACCAGACTCGGTTCAGCCGCCTCTCCTGCTGTGTTGCTGTCATCTTGTCGTTATTAGATCCAAGGAAGGAAGGAAGGAAAACAGACTCGTGTGTATACCATTCATCAATATTTATTTAGATATAATCAAGAAATAGAATGGCACGTACCAAAAGAAAGTATCTGAATCAGGGCCAAAAAGTAAGAACAGTCCTCTGATAAGAAGACAAATAACCTCGAAATGTCAGCCAAAGGGTATGCCAAAACCTACTAGATCGAAAGAGTGAGTCCAAAAATAAGCCAAAAGGATGTAGCCAAAATAGACCAAAAGGGGGAATAGTTTATTAGACGAGCACCAAAACACATCCTCTCACACAAAATCACTTACACCCGAACATGCACGCAAAACACATCTTCATCACCCATACACACTCACACACAATCACACATGCAAAACACCCTCTCACATGCACACACAATCACACATGCAAAACACACCCTCTCACATGCACACACAATCACACATGCAAAACACACCCTCTCACATGCACACACAATCACACATGCAAAACACACCCTCTCACATGCATACACAATCACTAATGCAAAACAAACCCTCTCACATGCACACACAATCACACAATCATGCAAAACACATCTCGCATGCACACCCATGCAATCGCACATGCAAAATCCATCCTCTCACTAAAACACACTTCCACCCAATCACTCATGCAAAACTCCTCCTCCCACATGCACACCCAATCAGACAAAACGCACCCTCACACACATACACACTTACATCCAATCACACATGCAAAACACACCCTCTCGCAAGCGCACGCACACACACACACACACACACATATATATATATATATATATATATATATACACACATGCACGCGCACACACATACACATATATATATATACACACACACGCACGCACACACAAGCAAACTGGATGAGAAATCTACGAGAAGATTCTCCTCCAGAAGGCAGCCACTCTCCTCAGTGCCTTCCTAAGAGGATGAACCTCTCGGTCCTCCACGAAGCTGTCCTCGTCCTCGTCCTCATAGACCCAGTAGTCACTGTCGTCGTTACTAGGGGCAGGATAGTAATCGACGTAGGTGATGGTGACTGGGGCAGGGAGCGTCTCGCCGTGGTCAGGGCGGGCCCAGAACGGGGTGAAAACACTCAGAGGATTGGGAGAGGGGGTCGGGGACGCAGCCTGGGGACGCTGCATCAGTGATGGGGGAGGGAGGGAGAAAGGAGGGTCATTGGGCGAGGTTTTAAGGAGGTTTTCAAAGACAAATTGCAAGAGAAAGTCAGAGTGCAATGCCCCTGGTTACACATGCTATGAGACAGTACCCCACGACAAACATGCTGATAGACTGTTAGAAAGAAATGTTATTGTGTAAATGGGAGAGGGGTACCCTGGGACTCATTTTCAGCACACATAACGGTGGAAATATAATATAATGTCACTAGTATGCGTAAGAGGACATGGATACAAGGACAAAAGAAGCAAGCAATTCGGTCGAATCTGAAGAACAGGTAGATAAGATACATACACAGTCGGATTCCTCATCCAGCGACGGCCATAAACTCGCAGCAGGAGTGACATGATACCGGATCATATCTTCCCGTGCTGAAAATCACCAAAACAACACATTTAAATGCACTCTACATACATGGCGTGTACAATGGAAGCAAAACTATTTAGGGGCCGTCTGAAGGATAGCGAGTCAAGCAGATTCCGATAATATAGACCCTAGGGTTTATAGAGACCTTTTGGGGACACGTATAGGCCACGAGAATGCGTTCAAGGAAATAAAACGGGCATTTAATCGTTGTGTTGATACACAGTGCATCTTTCTGTAATAGGCCGCACGTTTGAAAGAGAAGTTTACAAATATAAATGTACCAAATTTAAGTCTTATATATATGAAAAAAACATCTGTAGTAATTTAACAACATCGTCCGTCATATGTAAATACCAACAGCTCTCTTTTCAGTCGAAGAAAACACATTGACAAGATACAGATTTCTGAATTTTCACAAATTGCAAATGGCGGCCAGAGTCATCCCCACCGATCCTGCTGGTGAACAACGGCCAATTTCAGTGTAAATCTACATACTAACACTTTAAAATACAATAACTGTCTTATTAAATACCTTGAATATGCAGCCTTGTAAACATCTTGTTAGTAGAAGTCCTCGAAACCATGTTGTAGTCAACGAAATGCAGAGCGATAGCAAGCAAGAGCGATAGTGAATCTGTTAAAAACAGAAGGGGACGTTGGCAACGACAACGGTTACTATGTTATGGAGACGAAGTCAGAACGAGGCGTCATCGTCCATTTCCGGCAACGTCAAACAGCCAGGTGTAGCTGCATGCCATGGGGCAAAACACTTGGCGACTTTTAGGTTTCAAACCTTTGCCTATATACTCAAACGCAGGATATATGGTAGTTCACCACCAAGTCGTACCTGTTAGCTGTTAAAAACATACAATTCACTCTACAAAGCCGTGTTAAGATTTGTACCAATAAGAAAAGTTTAGGATTCGTTTTCAGTTGGAAAGATCTGTGCCTTCCGATTCCTTTTTTTTCGCTATTTCATAGATGTTTATAAAAGAAGCAGACGTTGCAGTCTATACACTTGCAGTCCCGATTACAATGGCCAATTATACTTCGTTATTAACGGTATTTACATGATGCTGAAATATAGAGGATAAGATTTCTGGACGGGGCCTTTTGATGTGATAAAGACTGGAAGAAAATCCTAAACTGTCGGCGCAGAAGCAAACGACTAAATAAAAGGAAGCAGATGATCCTGGTTTGAGGGCCGTTGTCATGGTTTCCGGCGGTGATAAAATGAAGGCTAGGTTGTGTTTGTTTTGACCGTGAGTATTAACTGGCTACCTGGGGAACGTATCTAATTGCTGGCAAAGACAATTCATCCGACCTGGGAATGGCTGCTGGTGTGTAGCTCGTGATTCAAGGTTGCCGGTAGCTGCACTAATTGCTGCTGGAAGACTAGCTGCGCAATTCGTCTACTAGGTTCTACTACAGCCAATCAGAACCAGTTGTGACTGTGCCGTTTTCGTAGTGAGTCTTCAATGCAGATCGAGAGATATCTGCAGGCTGTGCTTGGATGATATTGTGAAAGATGTTTGTCTTTTAAATGTACATCCATCCAGTTATTAAAACCGACCATGTTTTTCTGTAATTAGTACTTTTTCAACATGATGACTTATGTTTGATGTGCCCACAGATATTTTCAAGTAGGTGACATTTGGCGCGGAACGTGGGGTAGTGTGTTTAGCTTCCTGTACTCGGAAAAGGAGCTGGCTAAGCAAGTCATTTTTTTGTTTTTATTGCTGCTTTAAGACCAGACTGTGCACATGCGTACAGGTAATAGCTGTTAAATGCTTAACTATTTTTCTTTAAAAATATAACGTTATTATAGAAGTCTGTTGGAAAACATTTGGTTGTGTGTAAGCACTAAACTCGCACTAATAAGCCGACAAGAGTGGTCTCCCTTTGCTCATAGGTCGAGAAGACGCTGGATAAGGGACCGGTCCATCCATTCCCCACAAATACACAGGATATATAAGGCTAATTAACTTGCCTGTGGCATCACTTTGTTTATTGTATTCATGATTCGTTTAAGAATTTAACGCCGGCTGTACATAATATTTCCAGCTGTATTACCGCTTATCCAAATGCCAAGGTAGAGTCTCGGCTGTTTAACGAGTGCCAAGCCCCACTCCCCTGAATCCCGAAAACCATCCCGAGTCTCATTGCTCAACCCTGAATCCCGTATACCAAGTACTTAACACAAATATCAAAGGCACTGACAAAAGGGCGTGGCTTGAGGTTTACTTGCTAAAAAAATATCTATACAAAATTTAAAATATAAAGGAAATATTTACGTACACCATTATGTTTATTTAAATGTTAAATCTGCGTACCAAATGCGATTGAATTTGCGTCCCGCGTACCACACTGCTGAATCGCTAATAGCCTCTAAATGGACCCCTGAATCCCGCGTACCAAAAGTGGATTGGCAGCCTCTTTAATTGTAAGGCAAAGTACGTGTTCACCTGCTCGTAATGATTTACATGTTTTGACATTCAGCATTGGTTGTCCGTGCATGTATTTGGTCAGTGAACCTGATCTACCATCTGATCTACCTCACTTTGACTTTAAGCTTCCCTACTTTTTAAATCAAACATGATTATAGGTAGGCCGTATATTTATACCGCTACTACTACTACTACTACTACCACCACAATAACTATTACTACTACTGTTTACATTATTAGGTTGTTCCGTCCAATATACAGCTACACGCTGTAAATCTCCCAGGTCGACATGGAAGTAACGTGTCCCTTCTGTTCCCACTCACTGTTCAAGATGAACATACATGGTGAATAAAACGCGAGAAGTCCATTATTTGTGCTTCCCTGCCGCGACATGGGGGAAGTGTTGCTATTAGGAGCGAACGATACTCACTCACCCACTTATTGACTTTGGAGTCATGGGGGGCGGTGGGGTAGCCTAGTGGTTTAAAGCGTTCGCTCGTCACGCCGAAGACCCGGGTTCGATTCCCTATACGGGTACAATGTGTGGAGCCCATTTCTGGTGTCCCTCGCCGTGATATGGTTGAAATATTGCTATAACCGGCGTAAAACCATACTCATTCACTTGGAGTCATGGACGTACATATGCATGGGGATATTGGGATTTTCGTGTCTAAACATTCAAGGGGAGACTAGACCTGGTCAAATTGGCAGTCCTTGTCGGTTTGGTTCAAGTTTTTCAAACATAACTTTGTTTGCTTGATCGAATTGTATGTAGCCTATATCTATCTAAGAGTTCATGAGTACCCTGATTGTCCCAGTCTCATACAAGGCACTAATTACTACGTCTATACCTGGACTGAAAAATAAGCGCTAGTCGAGGAGCAAAAGCCCCCTTTTATTCTTAAAATATATCTAAATATCTAAAGACTCGGTAACGGGAAATCAGTCACAAACAGCGAAGGGAGACTACTCTCAAGCATTCACGTTTTCATGAAACTTATAGTAAGTGAAGTGATCGTAAAATAGCCAGCGTTCCGACATCAACTTCGTAGCTATGGCAACCCATGTTGATCTATTAACTTCGGGTTTGCCATCACAGACTTCTAGTAGAATACTCTCGGCTAGAAGACAGCAACACAGCGGGATAGGGCAAATGACCCCCTAAATATCTTCATGTGTTAATTAGTTTACTCTGTATAACAACTTCAAGATATCTTAAGACCAGACTCGGTTCAGCCGCCTCTCCTGCTGTGTTGCTGTCATCTTGTCGTTATTAGATCCAAGGAAGGAAGGAAGGAAAACAGACTCGTGTGTATACCATTCATCAATATTTATTTAGATATAATCAAGAAATAGAATGGCACGTGCCAAAAGAAAGTATCTGAATCAGGGCCAAAAAGTAAGAACAGTCCTCTGATAAGAAGACAAATAACCTCGAAATGTCAGCCAAAGGGTAAGCCAAAACCTACTAGATCGAAAGAGTGAGTCCAAAAATAAGCCAAAAGGATGTAGCCAAAATAGACCAAAAGGGGGAATAGTTTATTAGACGAGCACCAAAACACATCCTCTCACACAAAATCACTTACACCCGAACATGCACGCAAAACACATCTTCATCACCCATACACACTCACACACAATCACACATGCAAAACACACCCTCTCACATGCACACACAATCACACATGCAAAACACACCCTCTCACATGCACACACAATCACACAATCATGCAAAACACATCTCGCATGCACACCCATGCAATCGCACATGCAAAATCCATCCTCTCACTAAAACACACTTCCACCCAATCACTCATGCAAAACTCCTCCTCCCACATGCACACCCAATCAGACAAAACGCACCCTCACACACATACACACTTACATCCAATCACACATGCAAAACACACCCTCTCGCACGCGCACACACACACACACACACACACACACACACATATATATATATATACACACGCACGCATGCACGCGCACACACACATACACACATATATATATATACACACGCACGCACACACAAGCAAACTGGATGAGAAATCTACGAGAAGATTCTCCTCCAGAAGGCAGCCACTCTCCTCAGTGCCTTCCTCAGAGGATGAACCTCTCGGTCCTCCACGAAGCTGTCCTCGTCCTCGTCCTCATAGACCCAGTAGTCACTGTCGTCGTTACTAGGGGCAGGATAGTAATCGACGTAGGTGATGGTGACTGGGGCAGGGAGCGTCTCGCCGTGGTCAGGGCGGGCCCAGAACGGGGTGAAAACACTCAGAGGATTGGGAGAGGGGGTCGGGGACGCAGCCTGGGGACGCTACATCAGTGATGGGGGAGGGAGGGAGAAAGGAGGGTCATTGGGCGAGGTTTTAAGGAGGTTTTCAAAGACAAATTGCAAGAGAAAGTCAGAGTGCAATGACCCTGGTTACACATGCTATGAGACAGTACCCCACGACAAACATGCTGCTAGTTTGTTAGAAAGAAATGTTATTGTGTAAATGGGAGAGGGGTACCCTGGGACTCATTTTCAGCACACATAACGGTGGAAATATAATATAATGTCACTAGTATGCGTAAGAGGACATGGATACAAGGTCAAAAGAAGCAAGCAATTCGGTCGAATCTGAAGAACAGGTAGATAAGATACATACACAGTCGGATTCCTCATCCAGCGACGGCCATAAACTCGCAGCAGGAGTGACATGATACCGGATCATATCTTCCCGTGCTGAAAATCACCAAAACAACACATTTAAATGCACTCTACATACATGGCGTGTACAATGGAAGCAAAACTATTTAGGGGCCGTCTGAAGGATAGCAAGTCAAGCAGATTCCGATAATATAGACCCTAGGGTTTATAGAGACCTTTTGGGGACACGTATAGGCCACGAGAATGCGTTCAAGGAAATAAAACGGGCATTTAATCGTTGTGTTGATACACAGTGCATCTTTCTGTAATAGGCCGCACGTTTGAAAGAGAAGTTTACAAATATAAATGTACCAAATTTAAGTCTTATATATATGAAAAAAACATCTGTAGTAATTTAACAACATCGTCCGTCATATGTAAATACCAACAGCTCTCTTTTCAGTCGAAGAAAACACATTGACAAGATACAGATTTCTGAATTTTCACAAATTGCAAATGGCGGCCAGAGTCATCCCCACCGATCCTGCTGGTGAACAACGGCCAATTTCAGTGTAAATCTACATACTAACACTTTAAAATACAATAACTGTCTTATTAAATACCTTGAATATGCAGCCTTGTAAACATCTTGTTAGTAGAAGTCCTCGAAACCATGTTGTAGTAAACGAAATGCAGAGCGATAGCAAGCAAGAGCGATAGTGAATCTGTTAAAAACAGAAGGGGACGTTGGCAACGACAACGGTTACTATGTTATGGAGACGAAGTCAGAACGAGGCGTCATCGTCCATTTCCGGCAACGTCAAACAGCCAGGTGTAGCTGCATGCCATGGGGCAAAACACTTGGCGACTTTTAGGTTTCAAACCTTTGCCTATATACTCAAACGCAGGATATATGGTAGTTCACCACCAAGTCGTACCTGTTAGCTGTTAAAAACATACAATTCACTCTACAAAGCCGTGTTAAGATTTGTACCAATAAGAAAAGTTTAGGATTCGTTTTCAGTTGGAAAGATCTGTGCCTTCCGATTCCTTTTTTTTCGCTATTTCATAGATGTTTAGAAAAGAAGCAGACGTTGCAGTCTATACACTTGCAGTCCCGATTACAATGGCCAATTATACTTCGTTATTAACGGTATTTACATGATGCTGAAATATAGAGGATAAGATTTCTGGACGGGGCCTTTTGTTGTGATAAAGACTGGAAGAAAATCCTAAACTGTCGGCGCAGAAGCAAACGACTAAATAAAAGGAAGCAGATGATCCTGGTTTGAGGGCCGTTGTCATGGTTTCCGGCGGTGATAAAATGAAGGCTAGGTTGTGTTTGTTTTGACCGTGAGTATTAACTGGCTACCTGGGGAACGTATCTAATTGCTGGCAAAGACAATTCATCCGACCTGGGAATGGCTGCTGGTGTGTAGCTCGTGATTCAAGGTTGCCGGTAGCTGCACTAATTGCTGCTGGAAGACTAGCTGCGCAATTCGTCTACTAGGTTCTACTACAGCCAATCAGAACCAGTTGTGACTGTGCCGTTTTCGTAGTGAGTCTTCAATGCAGATCGAGAGATATCTGCAGGCTGTGCTTGGATGATATTGTGAAAGATGTTTGTCTTTTAAATGTACATCCATCCAGTTATTAAAACCGACCATGTTTTTCTGTAATTAGTACTTTTTCAACATGATGACTTATGTTTGATGTGCCCACAGATATTTTCAAGTAGGTGACATTTGGCGCGGAACGTGGGGTAGTGTGTTTAGCTTCCTGTACTCGGAAAAGGAGCTGGCTAAGCAAGTCATTTTTTTGTTTTTATTGCTGCTTTAAGACCAGACTGTGCACATGCGTACAGGTAATAGCTGTTAAATGCTTAACTATTTTTCTTTAAAAATATAACGTTATTATAGAAGTCTGTTGGAAAACATTTGGTTGTGTGTAAGCACTAAACTCGCACTAATAAGCCGACAAGAGTGGTCTCCCTTTGCTCATAGGTCGAGAAGACGCTGGATAAGGGACCGGTCCATCCATTCCCCACAAATACACAGGATATATAAGGCTAATTAACTTGCCTGTGGCATCACTTTGTTTATTGTATTCATGATTCGTTTAAGAATTTAACGCCGGCTGTACATAATATTTCCAGCTGTATTACCGCTTATCCAAATGCCAAGGTAGAGTCTCGGCTGTTTAACGAGTGCCAAGCCCCACTCCCCTGAATCCCGAAAACCATCCCGAGTCTCATTGCTCAACCCTGAATCCCGTATACCAAGTACTTAACACAAATATCAAAGGCACTGACAAAAGGGCGTGGCTTGAGGTTTACTTGCTAAAAAAATATCTATACAAAATTTAAAATATAAAGGAAATATTTACGTACACCATTATGTTTATTTAAATGTTAAATCTGCGTACCAAATGCGATTGAATTTGCGTCCCGCGTACCACACTGCTGAATCGCTAATAGCCTCTAAATGGACCCCTGAATCCCGCGTACCAAAAGTGGATTGGCAGCCTCTTTAATTGTAAGGCAAAGTACGTGTTCACCTGCTCGTAATGATTTACATGTTTTGACATTCAGCATTGGTTGTCCGTGCATGTATTTGGTCAGTGAACCTGATCTACCATCTGATCTACCTCACTTTGACTTTAAGCTTCCCTACTTTTTAAATCAAACATGATTATAGGTAGGCCGTATATTTATACCGCTACTACTACTACTACTACTACTACCACCACAATTACTATTACTACTACTGTTTACATTATTAGGTTGTTCCGTCCAATATACAGCTACACGCTGTAAATCTCCCAGGTCGACATGGAAGTAACGTGTCCCTTCTGTTCCCACTCACTGTTCAAGATGAACATACATGGTGAATAAAACGCGAGAAGTCCATTATTTGTGCTTCCCTGCCGCGACATGGGGGAAGTGTTGCTATTAGGAGCGAACGATACTCACTCACCCACTTATTGACTTTGGAGTCATGGGGGGCGGTGGGGTAGCCTAGTGGTTTAAAGCGTTCGCTCGTCACGCCGAAGACCCGGGTTCGATTCCCTATATGGGTACAATGTGTGGAGCCCATTTCTGGTGTCCCCCGCCGTGATATGGTTGAAATATTGCTATAACCGGCGTAAAACCATACTCATTCACTTGGAGTCATGGACGTACATATGCATGGGGATATTGGGATTTTCGTGTCTAAACATTCAAGGGGAGACTAGACCTGGTCAAATTGGCAGTCCTTGTCGGTTTGGTTCAAGTTTTTCAAACATAACTTTGTTTGCTTGATCGAATTGTATGTAGCCTATATCTATCTAAGAGTTCATGAGTACCCTGATTGTCCCAGTCTCATACAAGGCACTAATTACTACGTCTATACCTGGACTGAAAAATAAGCGCTAGTCGAGGAGCAAAAGCCCCCTTTTATTCTTAAAATATATCTAAATATCTAAAGACTCGGTAACGGGAAATCAGTCACAAACAGCGAAGGGAGACTACTCTCAAGCATTCACGTTTTCATGAAACTTATAGTAAGTGAAGTGATCGTAAAATAGCCAGCGTTCCGACATCAACTTCGTAGCTATGGCAACCCATGTTGATCTATTAACTTCGGGTTTGCCATCACAGACTTCTAGTAGAATACTCTCGGCTAGAAGACAGCAACACAGCGGGATAGGGCAAATGACCCCCTAAATATCTTCATGTGTTAATTAGTTTACTCTGTATAACAACTTCAAGATATCTTAAGACCAGACTCGGTTCAGCCGCCTCTCCTGCTGTGTTGCTGTCATCTTGTCGTTATTAGATCCAAGGAAGGAAGGAAGGAAAACAGACTCGTGTGTATACCATTCATCAATATTTATTTAGATATAATCAAGAAATAGAATGGCACGTGCCAAAAGAAAGTATCTGAATCAGGGCCAAAAAGTAAGAACAGTCCTCTGATAAGAAGACAAATAACCTCGAAATGTCAGCCAAAGGGTAAGCCAAAACCTACTAGATCGAAAGAGTGAGTCCAAAAATAAGCCAAAAGGATGTAGCCAAAATAGACCAAAAGGGGGAATAGTTTATTAGACGAGCACCAAAACACATCCTCTCACACAAAATCACTTACACCCGAACATGCACGCAAAACACATCTTCATCACCCATACACACTCACACACAATCACACATGCAAAACACACCCTCTCACATGCACACACAATCACACATGCAAAACACACCCTCTCACATGCACACACAATCACACAATCAAGCAAAACACATCTCGCATGCACACCCATGCAATCGCACATGCAAAATCCATCCTCTCACTAAAACACACTTCCACCCAATCACTCATGCAAAACTCCTCCTCCCACATGCACACCCAATCAGACAAAACGCACCCTCACACACATACACACTTACATCCAATCACACATGCAAAACACACCCTCTCGCACGCGCACACACACACACACACACACATATATATATATATACACACGCACGCATGCACGCGCACACACACATACACACATATATATATATACACACGCACGCACACACAAGCAAACTGGATGAGAAATCTACGAGAAGATTCTCCTCCAGAAGGCAGCCACTCTCCTCAGTGCCTTCCTCAGAGGATGAACCTCTCGGTCCTCCACGAAGCTGTCCTCGTCCTCGTCCTCATAGACCCAGTAGTCACTGTCGTCGTTACTAGGGGCAGGATAGTAATCGACGTAGGTGATGGTGACTGGGGCAGGGAGCGTCTCGCCGTGGTCAGGGCGGGCCCAGAACGGGGTGAAAACACTCAGAGGATTGGGAGAGGGGGTCGGGGACGCAGCCTGGGGACGCTACATCAGTGATGGGGGAGGGAGGGAGAAAGGAGGGTCATTGGGCGAGGTTTTAAGGAGGTTTTCAAAGACAAATTGCAAGAGAAAGTCAGAGTGCAATGACCCTGGTTACACATGCTATGAGACAGTACCCCACGACAAACATGCTGCTAGTTTGTTAGAAAGAAATGTTATTGTGTAAATGGGAGAGGGGTACCCTGGGACTCATTTTCAGCACACATAACGGTGGAACTATAATATAATGTCACTAGTATGCGTAAGAGGACATGGATACAAGGACAAAAGAAGCAAGCAATTCGGTCGAATCTGAAGAACAGGTAGATAAGATACATACACAGTCGGATTCCTCATCCAGCGACGGCCATAAACTCGCAGCAGGAGTGACATGATACCGGATCATATCTTCCCGTGCTGAAAATCACCAAAACAACACATTTAAATGCACTCTACATACATGGCGTGTACAATGGAAGCAAAACTATTTAGGGGCCGTCTGAAGGATAGCGAGTCAAGCAGATTCCGATAATATAGACCCTAGGGTTTATAGAGACCTTTTGGGGACACGTATAGGCCACGAGAATGCGTTCAAGGAAATAAAACGGGCATTTAATCGTTGTGTTGATACACAGTGCATCTTTCTGTAATAGGCCGCACGTTTGAAAGAGAAGTTTACAAATATAAATGTACCAAATTTAAGTCTTATATATATGAAAAAAACATCTGTAGTAATTTAACAACATCGTCCGTGATATGTAAATACCAACAGCTCTCTTTTCAGTCGAAGAAAACACATTGACAAGATACAGATTTCTGAATTTTCACAAATTGCAAATGGCGGCCAGAGTCATCCCCACCGATCCTGCTGGTGAACAACGGCCAATTTCAGTGTAAATCTACATACTAACACTTTAAAATACAATAACTGTCTTATTAAATACCTTGAATATGCAGCCTTGTAAACATCTTGTTAGTAGAAGTCCTCGAAACCATGTTGTAGTCAACGAAATGCAGAGCGATAGCAAGCAAGAGCGATAGTGAATCTGTTAAAAACAGAAGGGGACGTTGGCAACGACAACGGTTACTATGTTATGGAGACGAAGTCAGAACGAGGCGTCATCGTCCATTTCCGGCAACGTCAAACAGCCAGGTGTAGCTGCATGCCATGGGGCAAAACACTTGGCGACTTTTAGGTTTCAAACCTTTGCCTATATACTCAAACGCAGGATATATGGTAGTTCACCACCAAGTCGTACCTGTTAGCTGTTAAAAACATACAATTCACTCTACAAAGCCGTGTTAAGATTTGTACCAATAAGAAAAGTTTAGGATTCGTTTTCAGTTGGAAAGATCTGTGCCTTCCGATTCCTTTTTTTTCGCTATTTCATAGATGTTTATAAAAGAAGCAGACGTTGCAGTCTATACACTTGCAGTCCCGATTACAATGGCCAATTATACTTCGTTATTAACGGTATTTACATGATGCTGAAATATAGAGGATAAGATTTCTGGACGGGGCCTTTTGTTGTGATAAAGACTGGAAGAAAATCCTAAACTGTCGGCGCAGAAGCAAACGACTAAATAAAAGGAAGCAGATGATCCTGGTTTGAGGGCCGTTGTCATGGTTTCCGGCGGTGATAAAATGAAGGCTAGGTTGTGTTTGTTTTGACCGTGAGTATTAACTGGCTACCTGGGGAACGTATCTAATTGCTGGCAAAGACAATTCATCCGACCTGGGAATGGCTGCTGGTGTGTAGCTCGTGATTCAAGGTTGCCGGTAGCTGCACTAATTGCTGCTGGAAGACTAGCTGCGCAATTCGTCTACTAGGTTCTACTACAGCCAATCAGAACCAGTTGTGACCGTGCCGTTTTCGTAGTGAGTCTTCAATGCAGATCGAGAGATATCTGCAGGCTGTGCTTGGATGATATTGTGAAAGATGTTTGTCTTTTAAATGTACATCCATCCAGTTATTAAAACCGACCATGTTTTTCTGTAATTAGTACTTTTTCAACATGATGACTTATGTTTGATGTGCCCACAGATATTTTCAAGTAGGTGACATTTGGCGCGGAACGTGGGGTAGTGTGTTTAGCTTCCTGTACTCGGAAAAGGAGCTGGCTAAGCAAGTCATTTTTTTGTTTTTATTGCTGCTTTAAGACCAGACTGTGCACATGCGTACAGGTAATAGCTGTTAAATGCTTAACTATTTTTCTTTAAAAATATAACGTTATTATAGAAGTCTGTTGGAAAACATTTGGTTGTGTGTAAGCACTAAACTCGCACTAATAAGCCGACAAGAGTGGTCTCCCTTTGCTCATAGGTCGAGAAGACGCTGGATAAGGGACCGGTCCATCCATTCCCCACAAATACACAGGATATATAAGGCTAATTAACTTGCCTGTGGCATCACTTTGTTTATTGTATTTATCATTCGTTTAAGAATTTAACGCCGGCTGTACATAATATTTCCAGCTGTATTACCGCTTATCCAAATGCCAAGGTAGAGTCTCGGCTGTTTAACGAGTGCCAAGCCCCACTCCCCTGAATCCCGAAAACCATCCCGAGTCTCATTGCTCAACCCTGAATCCCGTATACCAAGTACTTAACACAAATATCAAAGGCACTGACAAAAGGGCGTGGCTTGAGGTTTACTTGCTAAAGAAATATCTATAAAAAATTTAAAATATAAAGGAAATATTTACGTACACCATTATGTTTATTTAAATGTTAAATCTGCGTACCAAATGCGATTGAATTTGCGTCCCGCGTACCACACTGCTGAATCGCTAATAGCCTCTAAATGGACCCCTGAATCCCGCGTACCAAAAGTGGATTGGCAGCCTCTTTAATTGTAAGGCAAAGTACGTGTTCACCTGCTCGTAATGATTTACATGTTTTGACATTCAGCATTGGTTGTCCGTGCATGTATTTGGTCAGTGAACCTGATCTACCATCTGATCTACCTCACTTTGACTTTAAGCTTCCCTACTTTTTAAATCAAACATGATTATAGGTAGGCCGTATATTTATACCGCTACTACTACTACTACTACTACCACCACAATTACTATTACTACTACTGTTTACATTATTAGGTTGTTCCGTCCAATATACAGCTACACGCTGTAAATCTCCCAGGTCGACATGGAAGTAACGTGTCCCTTCTGTTCCCACTCACTGTTCAAGATGAACATACATGGTGAATAAAACGCGAGAAGTCCATTATTTGTGCTTCCCTGCCGCGACATGGGGGAAGTGTTGCTATTAGGAGCGAACGATACTCACTCACCCACTTATTGACTTTGGAGTCATGGGGGGCGGTGGGGTAGCCTAGTGGTTTAAAGCGTTCGCTCGTCACGCCGAAGACCCGGGTTCGATTCCCTATATGGGTACAATGTGTGGAGCCCATTTCTGGTGTCCCCCGCCGTGATATGGTTGAAATATTGCTATAACCGGCGTAAAACCATACTCATTCACTTGGAGTCATGGACGTACATATGCATGGGGATATTGGGATTTTCGTGTCTAAACATTCAAGGGGAGACTAGACCTGGTCAAATTGGCAGTCCTTGTCGGTTTGGTTCAAGTTTTTCAAACATAACTTTGTTTGCTTGATCGAATTGTATGTAGCCTATATCTATCTAAGAGTTCATGAGTACCCTGATTGTCCCAGTCTCATACAAGGCACTAATTACTACGTCTATACCTGGACTGAAAAATAAGCGCTAGTCGAGGAGCAAAAGCCCCCTTTTATTCTTAAAATATATCTAAATATCTAAAGACTCGGTAACGGGAAATCAGTCACAAACAGCGAAGGGAGACTACTCTCAAGCATTCACGTTTTCATGAAACTTATAGTAAGTGAAGTGATCGTAAAATAGCCAGCGTTCCGACATCAACTTCGTAGCTATGGCAACCCATGTTGATCTATTAACTTCGGGTTTGCCATCACAGACTTCTAGTAGAATACTCTCGGCTAGAAGACAGCAACACAGCGGGATAGGGCAAATGACCCCCTAAATATCTTCATGTGTTAATAAGTTTACTCTGTATAACAACTTCAAGATATCTTAAGACCAGACTCGGTTCAGCCGCCTCTCCTGCTGTGTTGCTGTCATCTTGTCGTTATTAGATCCAAGGAAGGAAGGAAGGAAAACAGACTCGTGTGTATACCATTCATCAATATTTATTTAGATATAATCAAGAAATAGAATGGCACGTGCCAAAAGAAAGTATCTGAATCAGGGCCAAAAAGTAAGAACAGTCCTCTGATAAGAAGACAAATAACCTCGAAATGTCAGCCAAAGGGTAAGCCAAAACCTACTAGATCGAAAGAGTGAGTCCAAAAATAAGCCAAAAGGATGTAGCCAAAATAGACCAAAAGGGGGAATAGTTTATTAGACGAGCACCAAAACACATCCTCTCACACAAAATCACTTACACCCGAACATGCACGCAAAACACATCTTCATCACCCATACACACTCACACACAATCACACATGCAAAACACACCCTCTCACATGCACACACAATCACACATGCAAAACACACCCTCTCACATGCACACACAATCACACAATCATGCAAAACACATCTCGCATGCACACCCATGCAATCGCACATGCAAAATCCATCCTCTCACTAAAACACACTTCCACCCAATCACTCATGCAAAACTCCTCCTCCCACATGCACACCCAATCAGACAAAACGCACCCTCACACACATACACACTTACATCCAATCACACATGCAAAACACACCCTCTCGCACGCGCACACACACACACACACACACACACACACATATATATATATATATATACACACGCACGCATGCACGCGCACACACACATACACACATATATATATATACACACGCACGCACACACAAGCAAACTGGATGAGAAATCTACGAGAAGATTCTCCTCCAGAAGGCAGCCACTCTCCTCAGTGCCTTCCTCAGAGGATGAACCTCTCGGTCCTCCACGAAGCTGTCCTCGTCCTCGTCCTCATAGACCCAGTAGTCACTGTCGTCGTTACTAGGGGCAGGATAGTAATCGACGTAGGTGATGGTGACTGGGGCAGGGAGCGTCTCGCCGTGGTCAGGGCGGGCCCAGAACGGGGTGAAAACACTCAGAGGATTGGGAGAGGGGGTCGGGGACGCAGCCTGGGGACGCTACATCAGTGATGGGGGAGGGAGGGAGAAAGGAGGGTCATTGGGCGAGGTTTTAAGGAGGTTTTCAAAGACAAATTGCAAGAGAAAGTCAGAGTGCAATGACCCTGGTTACACATGCTATGAGACAGTACCCCACGACAAACATGCTGCTAGTTTGTTAGAAAGAAATGTTATTGTGTAAATGGGAGAGGGGTACCCTGGGACTCATTTTCAGCACACATAACGGTGGAAATATAATATAATGTCACTAGTATGCGTAAGAGGACATGGATACAAGGACAAAAGAAGCAAGCAATTCGGTCGAATCTGAAGAACAGGTAGATAAGATACATACACAGTCGGATTCCTCATCCAGCGACGGCCATAAACTCGCAGCAGGAGTGACATGATACCGGATCATATCTTCCCGTGCTGAAAATCACCAAAACAACACATTTAAATGCACTCTACATACATGGCGTGTAAAATGGAAGCAAAACTATTTAGGGGCCGTCTGAAGGATAGCGAGTCAAGCAGATTCCGATAATATAGACCCTAGGGTTTATAGAGACCTTTTGGGGACACGTATAGGCCACGAGAATGCGTTCAAGGAAATAAAACGGGCATTTAATCGTTGTGTTGATACACAGTGCATCTTTCTGTAATAGGCCGCACGTTTGAAAGAGAAGTTTACAAATATAAATGTACCAAATTTAAGTCTTATATATATGAAAAAAACATCTGTAGTAATTTAACAACATCGTCCGTCATATGTAAATACCAACAGCTCTCTTTTCAGTCGAAGAAAACACATTGACAAGATACAGATTTCTGAATTTTCACAAATTGCAAATGGCGGCCAGAGTCATCCCCACCGATCCTGCTGGTGAACAACGGCCAATTTCAGTGTAAATCTACATACTAACACTTTAAAATACAATAACTGTCTTATTAAATACCTTGAATATGCAGCCTTGTAAACATCTTGTTAGTAGAAGTCCTCGAAACCATGTTGTAGTCAACGAAATGCAGAGCGATAGCAAGCAAGAGCGATAGTGAATCTGTTAAAAACAGAAGGGGACGTTGGCAACGACAACGGTTACTATGTTATGGAGACGAAGTCAGAACGAGGCGTCATCGTCCATTTCCGGCAACGTCAAACAGCCAGGTGTAGCTGCATGCCATGGGGCAAAACACTTGGCGACTTTTAGGTTTCAAACCTTTGCCTATATACTCAAACGCAGGATATATGGTAGTTCACCACCAAGTCGTACCTGTTAGCTGTTAAAAACATACAATTCACTCTACAAAGCCGTGTTAAGATTTGTACCAATAAGAAAAGTTTAGGATTCGTTTTCAGTTGGAAAGATCTGTGCCTTCCGATTCCTTTTTTTTCGCTATTTCATAGATGTTTATAAAAGAAGCAGACGTTGCAGTCTATACACTTGCAGTCCCGATTACAATGGCCAATTATACTTCGTTATTAACGGTATTTACATGATGCTGAAATATAGAGGATAAGATTTCTGGACGGGGCCTTTTGTTGTGATAAAGACTGGAAGAAAATCCTTAACTGTCGGCGCAGAAGCAAACGACTAAATAAAAGGAAGCAGATGATCCTGGTTTGAGGGCCGTTGTCATGGTTTCCGGCGGTGATAAAATGAAGGCTAGGTTGTGTTTGTTTTGACCGTGAGTATTAACTGGCTACCTGGGGAACGTATCTAATTGCTGGCAAAGACAATTCATCCGACCTGGGAATGGCTGCTGGTGTGTAGCTCGTGATTCAAGGTTGCCGGTAGCTGCACTAATTGCTGCTGGAAGACTAGCTGCGCAATTCGTCTACTAGGTTCTACTACAGCCAATCAGAACCAGTTGTGACTGTGCCGTTTTCGTAGTGAGTCTTCAATGCAGATCGAGAGATATCTGCAGGCTGTGCTTGGATGATATTGTGAAAGATGTTTGTCTTTTAAATGTACATCCATCCAGTTATTAAAACCGACCATGTTTTTCTGTAATTAGTACTTTTTCAACATGATGACTTATGTTTGATGTGCCCACAGATATTTTCAAGTAGGTGACATTTGGCGCGGAACGTGGGGTAGTGTGTTTAGCTTCCTGTACTCGGAAAAGGAGCTGGCTAAGCAAGTCATTTTTTTGTTTTTATTGCTGCTTTAAGACCAGACTGTGCACATGCGTACAGGTAATAGCAGTTAAATGCTTAACTATTTTTCTTTAAAAATATAACGTTATTATAGAAGTCTGTTGGAAAACATTTGGTTGTGTGTAAGCACTAAACTCGCACTAATAAGCCGACAAGAGTGGTCTCCCTTTGCTCATAGGTCGAGAAGACGCTGGATAAGGGACCGGTCCATCCATTCCCCACAAATACACAGGATATATAAGGCTAATTAACTTGCCTGTGGCATCACTTTGTTTATTGTATTCATCATTCGTTTAAGAATTTAACGCCGGCTGTACATAATATTTCCAGCTGTATTACCGCTTATCCAAATGCCAAGGCAGGGTCTCGGCTGTTTAACGAGTGCCAAGCCCCACTCCCCTGAATCCCGAAAACCATCCCGAGTCTCATTGCTCAACCCTGAATCCCGTATACCAAGTACTTAACACAAATATCAAAGGCACTGACAAAAGGGCGTGGCTTGAGGTTTACTTGCTAAAAAAATATCTATACAAAATTTAAAATATAAAGGAAATATTTACGTACACCATTATGTTTATTTAAATGTTAAATCTGCGTACCAAATGCGATTGAATTTGCGTCCCGCGTACCACACTGCTGAATCGCTAATAGCCTTTTAATGGACCCCTGAATCCCGCGTACCAAAAGTGGATTGGCAGCCTCTTTAATTGTAAGGCAAAGTACGTGTTCACCTGCTCGTAATGATTTACATGTTTTGACATTCAGCATTGGTTGTCCGTGCATGTATTTGGTCAGTGAACCTGATCTACCATCTGATCTACCTCACTTTGACTTTAAGCTTCCCTACTTTTTAAATCAAACATGATTATAGGTAGGCCGTATATTTATACCGCTACTACTACTACTACTACTACCACCACAATTACTATTACTACTACTGTTTACATTATTAGGTTGTTCCGTCCAATATACAGCTACACGCTGTAAATCTCCCAGGTCGACATGGAAGTAACGTGTCCCTTCTGTTCCCACTCACTGTTCAAGATGAACATACATGGTGAATAAAACGCGAGAAGTCCATTATTTGTGCTTCCCTGCCGCGACATGGGGGAAGTGTTGCTATTAGGAGCGAACGATACTCACTCACCCACTTATTGACTTTGGAGTCATGGGGGGCGGTGGGGTAGCCTAGTGGTTAAAGCGTTCGCTCGTCACGCCGAAGACCCGGGTTCGATTCCCTATATGGGTACAATGTGTGGAGCCCATTTCTGGTGTCCCCCGCCGTGATATGGTTGAAATATTGCTATAACCGGCGTAAAACCATACTCATTCACTTGGAGTCATGGACGTACATATGCATGGGGATATTGGGATTTTCGTGTCTAAACATTCAAGGGGAGACTAGACCTGGTCAAATTGGCAGACCTTGTCGGTTTGGTTCAAGTTTTTCAAACATAACTTTGTTTGCTTGATCGAATTGTATGTAGCCTATATCTATCTAAGAGTTCATGAGTACCCTGATTGTCCCAGTCTCATACAAGGCACTAATTACTACGTCTATACCTGGACTGAAAAATAAGCGCTAGTCGAGGAGCAAAAGCCCCCTTTTATTCTTAAAATATATCTAAATATCTAAAGACTCGGTAACGGGAAATCAGTCACAAACAGCGAAGGGAGACTACTCTCAAGCATTCACGTTTTCATGAAACTTATAGTAAGTGAAGTGATCGTAAAATAGCCAGCGTTCCGACATCAACTTCGTAGCTATGGCAACCCATGTTGATCTATTAACTTCGGGTTTGCCATCACAGACTTCTAGTAGAATACTCTCGGCTAGAAGACAGCAACACAGCGGGATAGGGCAAATGACCCTCTAAATATCTTCATGTGTTAATTAGTTTACTCTGTATAACAACTTCAAGATATCTTAAGACCAGACTCGGTTCAGCCGCCTCTCCTGCTGTGTTGCTGTCATCTTGTCGTTATTAGATCCAAGGAAGGAAGGAAGGAAAACAGACTCGTGTGTATACCATTCATCAATATTTATTTAGATATAATCAAGAAATAGAATGGCACGTGCCAAAAGAAAGTATCTGAATCAGGGCCAAAAAGTAAGAACAGTCCTCTGATAAGAAGACAAATAACCTCGAAATGTCAGCCAAAGGGTAAACCAAAACCTACTAGATCGAAAGAGTGAGTCCAAAAATAAGCCAAAAGGATGTAGCCAAAATAGACCAAAAGGGGGAATAGTTTATTAGACGAGCACCAAAACACATCCTCTCACACAAAATCACTTACACCCGAACATGCACGCAAAACACATCTTCATCACCCATACACACTCACACACAATCACACATGCAAAACACACCCTCTCACATGCACACACAATCACACATGCAAAACACACCCTCTCACATGCACACACAATCACACAATCATGCAAAACACATCTCGCATGCACACCCATGCAATCGCACATGCAAAATCCATCCTCTCACTAAAACACACTTCCACCCAATCACTCATGCAAAACTCCTCCTCCCACATGCACACCCAATCAGACAAAACGCACCCTCACACACATACACACTTACATCCAATCACACATGCAAAACACGCCCTCTCGCACGCGCACACACACACACACACACACACACACACACACACACACACACACACACACACACACACACACACACACACACACACACACACACACACACACACACACACACAAACATATATATATATACACACGCACGCATGCACGCGCACACACACATACACACATATATATATATACACACGCACGCACACACAAGCAAACTGGATGAGAAATCTACGAGAAGATTCTCCTCCAGAAGGCAGCCACTCTCCTCAGTGCCTTCCTCAGAGGATGAACCTCTCGGTCCTCCACGAAGCTGTCCTCGTCCTCGTCCTCATAGACCCAGTAGTCACTGTCGTCGTTACTAGGGGCAGGATAGTAATCGACGTAGGTGATGGTGACTGGGGCAGGGAGCGTCACGCCGTGGTCAGGGCGGGCCCAGAACGGGGTGAAAACACTCAGAGGATTGGGAGAGGGGGTCGGGGACGCAGCCTGGGGACGCTACATCAGTGATGGGGGAGGGAGGGAGAAAGGAGGGTCATTGGGCGAGGTTTTAAGGAGGTTTTCAAAGACAAATTGCAAGAGAAAGTCAGAGTGCAATGACCCTGGTTACACATGCTATGAGACAGTACCCCACTACAAACATGCTGCTAGTTTGTTAGAAAGAAATGTTATTGTGTAAATGGGAGAGGGGTACCCTGGGACTCATTTTCAGCACACATAACGGTGGAAATATAATATAATGTCACTAGTATGCGTAAGAGGACATGGATACAAGGACAAAAGAAGCAAGCAATTCGGTCGAATCTGAAGAACAGGTAGATAAGATACATACACAGTCGGATTCCTCATCCAGCGACGGCCATAAACTCGCAGCAGGAGTGACATGATACCGGATCATATCTTCCCGTGCTGAAAATCACCAAAACAACACATTTAAATGCACTCTACATACATGGCGTGTACAATGGAAGCAAAACTATTTGGGGGCCGTCTGAAGGATAGCGAGTCAAGCAGATTCCGATAATATAGACCCTACGGTTTATAGAGACCTTTTGGGGACACGTATAGGCCACGAGAATGCGTTCAAGGAAATAAAACGGGCATTTAATCGTTGTGTTGATACACAGTGCATCTTTCTGTAATAGGCCGCACGTTTGAAAGAGAAGTTTACAAATATAAATGTACCAAATTTAAGTCTTATATATATGAAAAAAACATCTGTAGTAATTTAAAAACATCGTCCGTCATATGTAAATACCAACAGCTCTCTTTTCAGTCGAAGAAAACACATTGACAAGATACAGATTTCTGAATTTTCACAAATTGCAAATGGCGGCCAGAGTCATCCCCACCGATCCTGCTGGTGAACAACGGCCAATTTCAGTGTAAATCTACATACTAACACTTTAAAATACAATAACTGTCTTATTAAATACCTTGAATATGCAGCCTTGTAAACATCTTGTTAGTAGAAGTCCTCGAAACCATGTTGTAGTCAACGAAATGCAGAGCGATAGCAAGCAAGAGCGATAGTGAATCTGTTAAAAACAGAAGGGGACGTTGGCAACGACAACGGTTACTATGTTATGGAGACGAAGTCAGAACGAGGCGTCATCGTCCATTTCCGGCAACGTCAAACAGCCAGGTGTAGCTGCATGCCATGGGGCAAAACACTTGGCGACTTTTAGGTTTCAAACCTTTGCCTATATACTCAAACGCAGGATATATGGTAGTTCACCACCAAGTCGTACCTGTTAGCTGTTAAAAACATACAATTCACTCTACAAAGCCGTGTTAAGATTTGTACCAATAAGAAAAGTTTAGGATTCGTTTTCAGTTGGAAAGATCTGTGCCTTCCGATTCCTTTTTTTTCGCTATTTCATAGATGTTTATAAAAGAAGCAGACGTTGCAGTCTATACACTTGCAGTCCCGATTACAATGGCCAATTATACTTCGTTATTAACGGTATTTACATGATGCTGAAATATAGAGGATAAGATTTCTGGACGGGGCCTTTTGTTGTGATAAAGACTGGAAGAAAATCCTAAACTGTCGGCGCAGAAGCAAACGACTAAATAAAAGGAAGCAGATGATCCTGGTTTGAGGGCCGTTGTCATGGTTTCCGGCGGTGATAAAATGAAGGCTAGGTTGTGTTTGTTTTGACCGTGAGTATTAACTGGCTACCTGGGGAACGTATCTAATTGCTGGCAAAGACAATTCATCCGACCTGGGAATGGCTGCTGGTGTGTAGCTCGTGATTCAAGGTTGCCGGTAGCTGCACTAATTGCTGCTGGAAGACTAGCTGCGCAATTCGTTTACTAGGTTCTACTACAGCCAATCAGAACCAGTTGTGACTGTGCCGTTTTCGTAGTGAGTCTTCAATGCAGATCGAGAGATATCTGCAGGCTGTGCTTGGATGATATTGTGAAAGATGTTTGTCTTTTAAATGTACATCCATCCAGTTATTAAAACCGACCATGTTTTTCTGTAATTAGTACTTTTTCAACATGATGACTTATGTTTGATGTGCCCACAGATATTTTCAAGTAGGTGACATTTGGCGCGGAACGTGGGGTAGTGTGTTTAGCTTCCTGTACTCGGAAAAGGAGCTGGCTAAGCAAGTCATTTTTTTGTTTTTATTGCTGCTTTAAGACCAGACTGTGCACATGCGTACAGGTAATAGCTGTTAAATGCTTAACTATTTTTCTTTAAAAATATAACGTTATTATAGAAGTCTGTTGGAAAACATTTGGTTGTGTGTAAGCACTAAACTCGCACTAATAAGCCGACAAGAGTGGTCTCCCTTTGCTCATAGGTCGAGAAGACGCTGGATAAGGGACCGGTCCATCCATTCCCCACAAATACACAGGATATATAAGGCTAATTAACTTGCCTGTGGCATCACTTTGTTTATTGTATTCATCATTCGTTTAAGAATTTAACGCCGGCTGTACATAATATTTCCAGCTGTATTACCGCTTATCCAAATGCCAAGGCAGGGTCTCGGCTGTTTAACGAGTGCCAAGCCCCACTCCCCTGAATCCCGAAAACCATCCCGAGTCTCATTGCTCAACCCTGAATCCCGTATACCAAGTACTTAACACAAATATCAAAGGCACTGACAAAAGGGCGTGGCTTGAGGTTTACTTGCTAAAAAAATATCTATAAAAAATTTAAAATATAAAGGAAATATTTACGTACACCATTATGTTTATTTAAATGTTAAATCTGCGTACCAAATGCGATTGTATTTGCGTCCCGCGTACCACACTGCTGAATCGCTAATAGCCTTTTAATGGACCCCTGAATCCCGCGTACCAAAAGTGGATTGGCAGCCTCTTTAATTGTAAGGCAAAGTACGTGTTCACCTGCTCGTAATGATTTACATGTTTTGACATTCAGCATTGGTTGTCCGTGCATGTATTTGGTCAGTGAACCTGATCTACCATCTGATCTACCTCACTTTGACTTTAAGCTTCCCTACTTTTTAAATCAAACATGATTATAGGTAGGCCGTATATTTATACCGCTACTACTACTACTACTACTACCACCACAATTACTATTACTACTACTGTTTACATTATTAGGTTGTTCCGTCCAATATACAGCTACACGCTGTAAATCTCCCAGGTCGACATGGAAGTAACGTGTCCCTTCTGTTCCCACTCACTGTTCAAGATGAACATACATGGTGAATAAAACGCGAGAAGTCCATTATTTGTGCTTCCCTGCCGCGACATGGGGGAAGTGTTGCTATTAGGAGCGAACGATACTCACTCACCCACTTATTGACTTTGGAGTCATGGGGGGCGGTGGGGTAGCCTAGTGGTTTAAAGCGTTCGCTCGTCACGCCGAAGACCCGGGTTCGATTCCCTATATGGGTACAATGTGTGGAGCCCATTTCTGGTGTCCCCCGCCGTGATATGGTTGAAATATTGCTATAACCGGCGTAAAACCATACTCATTCACTTGGAGTCATGGACGTACATATGCATGGGGATATTGGGATTTTCGTGTCTAAACATTCAAGGGGAGACTAGACCTGGTCAAATTGGCAGTCCTTGTCGGTTTGGTTCAAGTTTTTCAAACATAACTTTGTTTGCTTGATCGAATTGTATGTAGCCTATATCTATCTAAGAGTTCATGAGTACCCTGATTGTCCCAGTCTCATACAAGGCACTAATTACTACGTCTATACCTGGACTGAAAAATAAGCGCTAGTCGAGGAGCAAAAGCCCCCTTTTATTCTTAAAATATATCTAAATATCTAAAGACTCGGTAACGGGAAATCAGTCACAAACAGCGAAGGGAGACTACTCTCAAGCATTCACGTTTTCATGAAACTTATAGTAAGTGAAGTGATCGTAAAATAGCCAGCGTTCCGACATCAACTTCGTAGCTATGGCAACCCATGTTGATCTATTAACTTCGGGTTTGCCATCACAGACTTCTAGTAGAATACTCTCGGCTAGAAGACAGCAACACAGCGGGATAGGGCAAATGACCCCCTAAATATCTTCATGTGTTAATTAGTTTACTCTGTATAACAACTTCAAGATATCTTAAGACCAGACTCGGTTCAGCCGCCTCTCCTGCTGTGTTGCTGTCATCTTGTCGTTATTAGATCCAAGGAAGGAAGGAAGGAAAACAGACTCGTGTGTATACCATTCATCAATATTTATTTAGATATAATCAAGAAATAGAATGGCACGTGCCAAAAGAAAGTATCTGAATCAGGGCCAAAAAGTAAGAACAGTCCTCTGATAAGAAGACAAATAACCTCGAAATGTCAGCCAAAGGGTAAGCCAAAACCTACTAGATCGAAAGAGTGAGTCCAAAAATAAGCCAAAAGGATGTAGCCAAAATAGACCAAAAGGGGGAATAGTTTATTAGACGAGCACCAAAACACATCCTCTCACACAAAATCACTTACACCCGAACATGCACGCAAAACACATCTTCATCACCCATACACACTCACACACAATCACACATGCAAAACACACCCTCTCACATGCACACACAATCACACATGCAAAACACACCCTCTCACATGCACACACAATCACACAATCAAGCAAAACACATCTCGCATGCACACCCATGCAATCGCACATGCAAAATCCATCCTCTCACTAAAACACACTTCCACCCAATCACTCATGCAAAACTCCTCCTCCCACATGCACACCCAATCAGACAAAACGCACCCTCACACACATACACACTTACATCCAATCACACATGCAAAACACACCCTCTCGCACGCGCACACACACACACACACACACACACACACACATATATATATATATACACACGCACGCATGCACGCGCACACACACATACACACATATATATATATACACACGCACGCACACACAAGCAAACTGGATGAGAAATCTACGAGAAGATTCTCCTCCAGAAGGCAGCCACTCTCCTCAGTGCCTTCCTCAGAGGATGAACCTCTCGGTCCTCCACGAAGCTGTCCTCGTCCTCGTCCTCATAGACCCAGTAGTCACTGTCGTCGTTACTAGGGGCAGGATAGTAATCGACGTAGGTGATGGTGACTGGGGCAGGGAGCGTCACGCCGTGGTCAGGGCGGGCCCAGAACGGGGTGAAAACACTCAGAGGATTGGGAGAGGGGGTCGGGGACGCAGCCTGGGGACGCTACATCAGTGATGGGGGAGGGAGGGAGAAAGGAGGGTCATTGGGCGAGGTTTTAAGGAGGTTTTCAAAGACAAATTGCAAGAGAAAGTCAGAGTGCAATGACCCTGGTTACACATGCTATGAGACAGTACCCCACTACAAACATGCTGCTAGTTTGTTAGAAAGAAATGTTATTGTGTAAATGGGAGAGGGGTACCCTGGGACTCATTTTCAGCACACATAACGGTGGAAATATAATATAATGTCACTAGTATGCGTAAGAGGACATGGATACAAGGACAAAAGAAGCAAGCAATTCGGTCGAATCTGAAGAACAGGTAGATAAGATACATACACAGTCGGATTCCTCATCCAGCGACGGCCATAAACTCGCAGCAGGAGTGACATGATACCGGATCATATCTTCCCGTGCTGAAAATCACCAAAACAACACATTTAAATGCACTCTACATACATGACGTGTACAATGGAAGCAAAACTATTTGGGGGCCGTCTGAAGGATAGCGAGTCAAGCAGATTCCGATAATATAGACCCTAGGGTTTATAGAGACCTTTTGGGGACACGTATAGGCCACGAGAATGCGTTCAAGGAAATAAAACGGGCATTTAATCGTTGTGTTGATACACAGTGCATCTTTCTGTAATAGGCCGCACGTTTGAAAGAGAAGTTTACAAATATAAATGTACCAAATTTAAGTCTTATATATATGAAAAAAACATCTGTAGTAATTTAACAACATCGTCCGTCATATGTAAATACCAACAGCTCTCTTTTCAGTCGAAGAAAACACATTGACAAGATACAGATTTCTGAATTTTCACAAATTGCAAATGGCGGCCAGAGTCATCCCCACCGATCCTGCTGGTGAACAACGGCCAATTTCAGTGTAAATCTACATACTAACACTTTAAAATACAATAACTGTCTTATTAAATACCTTGAATATGCAGCCTTGTAAACATCTTGTTAGTAGAAGTCCTCGAAACCATGTTGTAGTCAACGAAATGCAGAGCGATAGCAAGCAAGAGCGATAGTGAATCTGTTAAAAACAGAAGGGGACGTTGGCAACGACAACGGTTACTATGTTATGGAGACGAAGTCAGAACGAGGCGTCATCGTCCATTTCCGGCAACGTCAAACAGCCAGGTGTAGCTGCATGCCATGGGGCAAAACACTTGGCGACTTTTAGGTTTCAAACCTTTGCCTATATACTCAAACGCAGGATATATGGTAGTTCACCACCAAGTCGTACCTGTTAGCTGTTAAAAACATACAATTCACTCTACAAAGCCGTGTTAAGATTTGTACCAATAAGAAAAGTTTAGGATTCGTTTTCAGTTGGAAAGATCTGTGCCTTCCGATTCCTTTTTTTTCGCTATTTCATAGATGTTTATAAAAGAAGCAGACGTTGCAGTCTATACACTTGCAGTCCCGATTACAATGGCCAATTATACTTCGTTATTAACGGTATTTACATGATGCTGAAATATAGAGGATAAGATTTCTGGACGGGGCCTTTTGTTGTGATAAAGACTGGAAGAAAATCCTAAACTGTCGGCGCAGAAGCAAACGACTAAATAAAAGGAAGCAGATGATCCTGGTTTGAGGGCCGTTGTCATGGTTTCCGGCGGTGATAAAATGAAGGCTAGGTTGTGTTTGTTTTGACCGTGAGTATTAACTGGCTACCTGGGGAACGTATCTAATTGCTGGCAAAGACAATTCATCCGACCTGGGAATGGCTGCTGGTGTGTAGCTCGTGATTCAAGGTTGCCGGTAGCTGCACTAATTGCTGCTGGAAGACTAGCTGCGCAATTCGTCTACTAGGTTCTACTACAGCCAATCAGAACCAGTTGTGACTGTGCCGTTTTCGTAGTGAGTCTTCAATGCAGATCGAGAGATATCTGCAGGCTGTGCTTGGATGATATTGTGAAAGATGTTTGTCTTTTAAATGTACATCCATCCAGTTATTAAAACCGACCATGTTTTTCTGTAATTAGTACTTTTTCAACATGATGACTTATGTTTGATGTGCCCACAGATATTTTCAAGTAGGTGACATTTGGCGCGGAACGTGGGGTAGTGTGTTTAGCTTCCTGTACTCGGAAAAGGAGCTGGCTAAGCAAGTCATTTTTTTGTTTTTATTGCTGCTTTAAGACCAGACTGTGCACATGCGTACAGGTAATAGCTGTTAAATGCTTAACTATTTTTCTTTAAAAATATAACGTTATTATAGAAGTCTGTTGGAAAACATTTGGTTGTGTGTAAGCACTAAACTCGCACTAATAAGCCGACAAGAGTGGTCTCCCTTTGCTCATAGGTCGAGAAGACGCTGGATAAGGGACCGGTCCATCCATTCCCCACAAATACACAGGATATATAAGGCTAATTAACTTGCCTGTGGCATCACTTTGTTTATTGTATTCATCATTCGTTTAAGAATTTAACGCCGGCTGTACATAATATTTCCAGCTGTATTACCGCTTATCCAAATGCCAAGGCAGGGTCTCGGCTGTTTAACGAGTGCCAAGCCCCACTCCCCTGAATCCCGAAAACCATCCCGAGTCTCATTGCTCAACCCTGAATCCCGTATACCAAGTACTTAACACAAATATCAAAGGCACTGACAAAAGGGCGTGGCTTGAGGTTTACTTGCTAAAAAAATATCTATACAAAATTTAAAATATAAAGGAAATATTTACGTACACCATTATGTTTATTTAAATGTTAAATCTGCGTACCAAATGCGATTGAATTTGCGTCCCGCGTACCACACTGCTGAATCGCTAATAGCCTTTTAATGGACCCCTGAATCCCGCGTACCAAAAGTGGATTGGCAGCCTCTTTAATTGTAAGGCAAAGTACGTGTTCACCTGCTCGTAATGATTTACATGTTTTGACATTCAGCATTGGTTGTCCGTGCATGTATTTGGTCAGTGAACCTGATCTACCATCTGATCTACCTCACTTTGACTTTAAGCTTCCCTACTTTTTAAATCAAACATGATTATAGGTAGGCCGTATATTTATACCGCTACTACTACTACTACTACTACCACCACAATTACTATTACTACTACTGTTTACATTATTAGGTTGTTCCGTCCAATATACAGCTACACGCTGTAAATCTCCCAGGTCGACATGGAAGTAACGTGTCCCTTCTGTTCCCACTCACTGTTCAAGATGAACATACATGGTGAATAAAACGCGAGAAGTCCATTATTTGTGCTTCCCTGCCGCGACATGGGGGAAGTGTTGCTATTAGGAGCGAACGATACTCACTCACCCACTTATTGACTTTGGAGTCATGGGGGGCGGTGGGGTAGCCTAGTGGTTTAAAGCGTTCGCTCGTCACGCCGAAGACCCGGGTTCGATTCCCTATGTGGGTACAATGTGTGGAGCCCATTTCTGGTGTCCCCCGCCGTGATATGGTTGAAATATTGCTATAACCGGCGTAAAACCATACTCATTCACTTGGAGTCATGGACGTACATATGCATGGGGATATTGGGATTTTCGTGTCTAAACATTCAAGGGGAGACTAGACCTGGTCAAATTGGCAGTCCTTGTCGGTTTGGTTCAAGTTTTTCAAACATAACTTTGTTTGCTTGATCGAATTGTATGTAGCCTATATCTATCTAAGAGTTCATGAGTACCCTGATTGTCCCAGTCTCATACAAGGCACTAATTACTACGTCTATACCTGGACTGAAAAATAAGCGCTAGTCGAGGAGCAAAAGCCCCCTTTTATTCTTAAAATATATCTAAATATCTAAAGACTCGGTAACGGGAAATCAGTCACAAACAGCGAAGGGAGACTACTCTCAAGCATTCACGTTTTCATGAAACTTATAGTAAGTGAAGTGATCGTAAAATAGCCAGCGTTCCGACATCAACTTCGTAGCTATGGCAACCCATGTTGATCTATTAACTTCGGGTTTGCCATCACAGACTTCTAGTAGAATACTCTCGGCTAGAAGACAGCAACACAGCGGGATAGGGCAAATGACCCCCTAAATATCTTCATGTGTTAATTAGTTTACTCTGTATAACAACTTCAAGATATCTTAAGACCAGACTCGGTTCAGCCGCCTCTCCTGCTGTGTTGCTGTCATCTTGTCGTTATTAGATCCAAGGAAGGAAGGAAGGAAAACAGACTCGTGTGTATACCATTCATCAATATTTATTTAGATATAATCAAGAAATAGAATGGCACGTGCCAAAAGAAAGTATCTGAATCAGGGCCAAAAAGTAAGAACAGTCCTCTGATAAGAAGACAAATAACCTCGAAATGTCAGCCAAAGGGTAAGCCAAAACCTACTAGATCGAAAGAGTGAGTCCAAAAATAAGCCAAAAGGATGTAGCCAAAATAGACCAAAAGGGGGAATAGTCTATTAGACGAGCACCAAAACACCCTCTCACACAAAATCACTTACACCCGAACATGCACGCAAAACACATCTTCATCACCCATACACACTCACACACAATCACACATGCAAAACACACCCTCTCACATGCACACACAATCACACATGCAAAACACACCCTCTCACATGCACACACAATCACACAATCAAGCAAAACACATCTCGCATGCACACCCATGCAATCGCACATGCAAAATCCATCCTCTCACTAAAACACACTTCCACCCAATCACTCATGCAAAACTCCTCCTCCCACATGCACACCCAATCAGACAAAACGCACCCTCACACACATACACACTTACATCCAATCACACATGCAAAACACACCCTCTCGCACGCGCACGCACACACACACACACACACACACACACACACACACACACACACACACACACACACACACACACACACACACACACACACACACACACACACACATATATACACACGCACGCATGCACGCGCACACACACATACACACATATATATATATACACACGCACGCACACACAAGCAAACTGGATGAGAAATCTACGAGAAGATTCTCCTCCAGAAGGCAGCCACTCTCCTCAGTGCCTTCCTCAGAGGATGAACCTCTCGGTCCTCCACGAAGCTGTCGTCGTCCTCGTCCTCATAGACCCAGTAGTCACTGTCGTCGTTACTAGGGGCAGGATAGTAATCGACGTAGGTGATGGTGACTGGGGCAGGGAGCGTCTCGCCGTGGTCAGGGCGGGCCCAGAACGGGGTGAAAACACTCAGAGGATTGGGAGAGGGGGTCGGGGACGCAGCCTGGGGACGCTACATCAGTGATGGGGGAGGGAGGGAGAAAGGAGGGTCATTGGGCGAGGTTTTAAGGAGGTTTTCAAAGACAAATTGCAAGAGAAAGTCAGAGTGCAATGACCCTGGTTACACATGCTATGAGACAGTACCCCACGACAAACATGCTGCTAGTTTGTTAGAAAGAAATGTTATTGTGTAAATGGGAGAGGGGTACCCTGGGACTCATTTTCAGCACACATAACGGTGGAAATATAATATAATGTCACTAGTATGCGTAAGAGGACATGGATACAAGGTCAAAAGAAGCAAGCAATTCGGTCGAATCTGAAGAACAGGTAGATAAGATACATACACAGTCGGATTCCTCATCCAGCAACGGCCATAAACTCGCAGCAGGAGTGACATGATACCGGATCATATCTTCCCGTGCTGAAAATCACCAAAACAACACATTTAAATGCACTCTACATACATGGCGTGTACAATGGAAGCAAAACTATTTAGGGGCCGTCTGAAGGATAGCGAGTCAAGCAGATTCCGATAATATAGACCCTACGGTTTATAGAGACCTTTTGGGGACACGTATAGGCCACGAGAATGCGTTCAAGGAAATAAAACGGGCATTTAATCGTTGTGTTGATACACAGTGCATCTTTCTGTAATAGGCCGCACGTTTGAAAGAGAAGTTTACAAATATAAATGTACCAAATTTAAGTCTTATATATATGAAAAAAACATCTGTAGTAATTTAACAACATCGTCCGTCATATGTAAATACCAACAGCTCTCTTTTCAGTCGAAGAAAACACATTGACAAGATACAGATTTCTGAATTTTCACAAATTGCAAATGGCGGCCAGAGTCATCCCCGTCGATCCTGCTGGTGAACAACGGCCAATTTCAGTGTAAATCTACATACTAACACTTTAAAATACAATAACTGTCTTCTTAAATACCTTGAATATGCAGCCTTGTAAACATCTTGTTAGTAGAAGTCCTCGAAACCATGTTGTAGTCAACGAAATGCAGAGCGATAGCAAGCAAGAGCGATAGTGAATCTGTTAAAAACAGAAGGGGACGTTGGCAACGACAACGGTTACTATGTTATGGAGACGAAGTCAGAACGAGGCGTCATCGTCCATTTCCGGCAACGTCAAACAGCCAGGTGTAGCTGCATGCCATGGGGCAAAACACTTGGCGACTTTTAGGTTTCAAACCTTTGCCTATATACTCAAACGCAGGATATATGGTAGTTCACCACCAAGTCGTACCTGTTAGCTGTTAAAAACATACAATTCACTCTACAAAGCCGTGTTAAGATTTGTACCAATAAGAAAAGTTTAGGATTCGTTTTCAGTTGGAAAGATCTGTGCCTTCCGATTCCTTTTTTTTCGCTATTTCATAGATGTTTATAAAAGAAGCAGACGTTGCAGTCTATACACTTGCAGTCCCGATTACAATGGCCAATTATACTTCGTTATTAACGGTATTTACATGATGCTGAAATATAGAGGATAAGATTTCTGGACGGGGCCTTTTGTCGTGATAAAGACTGGAAGAAAATCCTAAACTGTCGGCGCAGAAGCAAACGACTAAATAAAAGGAAGCAGATGATCCTGGTTTGAGGGCCGTTGTCATGGTTTCCGGCGGTGATAAAATGAAGGCTAGGTTGTGTTTGTTTTGACCGTGAGTATTAACTGGCTACCTGGGGAACGTATCTAATTGCTGGCAAAGACAATTCATCCGACCTGGGAATGGCTGCTGGTGTGTAGCTCGTGATTCAAGGTTGCCGGTAGCTGCACTAATTGCTGCTGGAAGACTAGCTGCGCAATTCGTCTACTAGGTTCTACTACAGCCAATCAGAACCAGTTGTGACCGTGCCGTTTTCGTAGTGAGTCTTCAATGCAGATCGAGAGATATCTGCAGGCTGTGCTTGGATGATATTGTGAAAGATGTTTGTCTTTTAAATGTACATCCATCCAGTTATTAAAACCGACCATGTTTTTCTGTAATTAGTACTTTTTCAACATGATGACTTATGTTTGATGTGCCCACAGATATTTTCAAGTAGGTGACATTTGGCGCGGAACGTGGGGTAGTGTGTTTAGCTTCCTGTACTCGGAAAAGGAGCTGGCTAAGCAAGTCATTTTTTTGTTATTATTGCTGCTTTAAGACCAGACTGTGCACATGCGTACAGGTAATAGCTGTTAAATGCTTAACTATTTTTCTTTAAAAATATAACGTTATTATAGAAGTCTGTTGGAAAACATTTGGTTGTGTGTAAGCACTAAACTCGCACTAATAAGCCGACAAGAGTGGTCTCCCTTTGCTCATAGGTCGAGAAGACGCTGGATAAGGGACCGGTCCATCCATTCCCCACAAATACACAGGATATATAAGGCTAATTAACTTGCCTGTGGCATCACTTTGTTTATTGTATTCATCATTCGTTTAAGAATTTAACGCCGGCTGTACATAATATTTCCAGCTGTATTACCGCTCATCCAAATGCCAAGGTAGGGTCTCGGCTGTTTAACGAGTGCCAAGCCCCACTCCCCTGAATCCCGAAAACCATCCCGAGTCTCATTGCTCAACCCTGAATCCCGTATACCAAGTACTTAACACAAATATCAAAGGCACTGACAAAAGGGCGTGGCTTGAGGTTTACTTGCTAAAAAAATATCTATAAAAAATTTAAAATATAAAGGAAATATTTACGTACACCATTATGTTTATTTAAATGTTAAATCTGCGTACCAAATGCGATTGAATTTGCGTCCCGCGTACCACACTGCTGAATCGCTAATAGCCTCTAAATGGACCCCTGAATCCCGCGTACCAAAAGTGGATTGGCAGCCTCTTTAATTGTAAGGCAAAGTACGTGTTCACCTGCTCGTAATGATTTACATGTTTTGACATTCAGCATTGGTTGTCCGTGGATGTATTTGGTCAGTGAACCTGATCTACCATCTGATCTACCTCACTTTGACTTTAAGCTTCCCTACTTTTTAAATCAAACATGATTATAGGTAGGCCGTATATTTATACCGCTACTACTACTACTACTACTACCACCACAATTACTATTACTACTACTGTTTACATTATTAGGTTGTTCCGTCCAATATACAGCTACACGCTGTAAATCTCCCAGGTCGACATGGAAGTAACGTGCCCCTTCTGTTCCCACTCACTGTTCAAGATGAACATACATGGTGAATAAAACGCGAGAAGTCCATTATTTGTGCTTCCCTGCCGCGACATGGGGGAAGTGTTGCTATTAGGAGCGAACGATACTCACTCACCCACTTATTGACTTTGGAGTCATGGGGGGCGGTGGGGTAGCCTAGTGGTTTAAAGCGTTCGCTCGTCACGCCGAAGACCCGGGTTCGATTCCCTATATGGGTACAATGTGTGGAGCCCATTTCTGGTGTCCCCCGCCGTGATATGGTTGAAATATTGCTATAACCGGCGTAAAACCATACTCATTCACTTGGAGTCATGGACGTACATATGCATGGGGATATTGGGATTTTCGTGTCTAAACATTCAAGGGGAGACTAGACCTGGTCAAATTGGCAGTCCTTGTCGGTTTGGTTCAAGTTTTTCAAACATAACTTTGTTTGCTTGATCGAATTGTATGTAGCCTATATCTATCTAAGAGTTCATGAGTACCCTGATTGTCCCAGTCTCATACAAGGCACTAATTACTACGTCTATACCTGGACTGAAAAATAAGCGCTAGTCGAGGAGCAAAAGCCCCCTTTTATTCTTAAAATATATCTAAATATCTAAAGACTCGGTAACGGGAAATCAGTCACAAACAGCGAAGGGAGACTACTCTCAAGCATTCACGTTTTCATGAAACTTATAGTAAGTGAAGTGATCGTAAAATAGCCAGCGTTCCGACATCAACTTCGTAGCTATGGCAACCCATGTTGATCTATTAACTTCGGGTTTGCCATCACAGACTTCTAGTAGAATACTCTCGGCTAGAAGACAGCAACACAGCGGGATAGGGCAAATGACCCCCTAAATATCTTCATGTGTTAATTAGTTTACTCTGTATAACAACTTCAAGATATCTTAAGACCAGACTCGGTTCAGCCGCCTCTCCTGCTGTGTTGCTGTCATCTTGTCGTTATTAGATCCAAGGAAGGAAGGAAGGAAAACAGACTCGTGTGTATACCATTCATCAATATTTATTTAGATATAATCAAGAAATAGAATGGCACGTGCCAAAAGAAAGTATCTGAATCAGGGCCAAAAAGTAAGAACAGTCCTCTGATAAGAAGACAAATAACCTCGAAATGTCAGCCAAAGGGTAAGCCAAAACCTACTAGATCGAAAGAGTGAGTCCAAAAATAAGCCAAAAGGATGTAGCCAAAATAGACCAAAAGGGGGAATAGTTTATTAGACGAGCACCAAAACACATCCTCTCACACAAAATCACTTACACCCGAACATGCACGCAAAACACATCTTCATCACCCATACACACTCACACACAATCACACATGCAAAACACACCCTCTCACATGCACACACAATCACACATGCAAAACACACCCTCTCACATGCACACACAATCACACAATCATGCAAAACACATCTCGCATGCACACCCATGCAATCGCACATGCAAAATCCATCCTCTCACTAAAACACACTTCCACCCAATCACTCATGCAAAACTCCTCCTCCCACATGCACACCCAATCAGACAAAACGCACCCTCACACACATACACACTTACATCCAATCACACATGCAAAACACACCCTCTCGCACGCGCACACACACACATATATATATACACACGCACGCATGCACGCGCACACACACATACACACATATATATATATACACACGCACGCACACACAAGCAAACTGGATGAGAAATCTACGAGAAGATTCTCCTCCAGAAGGCAGCCACTCTCCTCAGTGCCTTCCTCAGAGGATGAACCTCTCGGTCCTCCACGAAGCTGTCGTCGTCCTCGTCCTCATAGACCCAGTAGTCACTGTCGTCGTTACTAGGGGCAGGATAGTAATCGACGTAGGTGATGGTGACTGGGGCAGGGAGCGTCTCGCCGTGGTCAGGGCGGGCCCAGAACGGGGTGAAAACACTCAGAGGATTGGGAGAGGGGGTCGGGGACGCAGCCTTGGGACGCTACATCAGTGATGGGGGAGGGAGGGAGAAAGGAGGGTCATTGGGCGAGGTTTTAAGGAGGTTTTCAAAGACAAATTGCAAGAGAAAGTCAGAGTGCAATGACCCTGGTTACACATGCTATGAGACAGTACCCCACGACAAACATGCTGCTAGTTTGTTAGAAAGAAATGTTATTGTGTAAATGGGAGAGGGGTACCCTGGGACTCATTTTCAGCACACATAACGGTGGAAATATAATATAATGTCACTAGTATGCGTAAGAGGACATGGATACAAGGTCAAAAGAAGCAAGCAATTCGGTCGAATCTGAAGAACAGGTAGATAAGATACATACACAGTCGGATTCCTCATCCAGCGACGGCCATAAACTCGCAGCAGGAGTGACATGATACCGGATCATATCTTCCCGTGCTGAAAATCACCAAAACAACACATTTAAATGCACTCTACATACATGGCGTGTACAATGGAAGCAAAACTATTTGGGGGCCGTCTGAAGGATAGCGAGTCAAGCAGATTCCGATAATATAGACCCTAGGGTTTATAGAGACCTTTTGGGGACACGTATAGGCCACGAGAATGCGTTCAAGGAAATAAAACGGGCATTTAATCGTTGTGTTGATACACAGTGCATCTTTCTGTAATAGGCCGCACGTTTGAAAGAGAAGTTTACAAATATAAATGTACCAAATTTAAGTCTTATATATATGAAAAAAACATCTGTAGTAATTTAACAACATCGTCCGTCATATGTAAATACCAACAGCTCTCTTTTCAGTCGAAGAAAACACATTGACAAGATACAGATTTCTGAATTTTCACAAATTGCAAATGGCGGCCAGAGTCATCCCCACCGATCCTGCTGGTGAACAACGGCCAATTTCAGTGTAAATCTACATACTAACACTTTAAAATACAATAACTGTCTTATTAAATACCTTGAATATGCAGCCTTGTAAACATCTTGTTAGTAGAAGTCCTCGAAACCATGTTGTAGTCAACGAAATGCAGAGCGATAGCAAGCAAGAGCGATAGTGAATCTGTTAAAAACAGAAGGGGACGTTGGCAACGACAACGGTTACTATGTTATGGAGACGAAGTCAGAACGAGGCGTCATCGTCCATTTCCGGCAACGTCAAACAGCCAGGTGTAGCTGCATGCCATGGGGCAAAACACTTGGCGACTTTTAGGTTTCAAACCTTTGCCTATATACCCAAACGCAGGATATATGGTAGTTCACCACCAAGTCGTACCTGTTAGCTGTTAAAAACATACAATTCACTCTACAAAGCCGTGTTAAGATTTGTACCAATAAGAAAAGTTTAGGATTCGTTTTCAGTTGGAAAGATCTGTGCCTTCCGATTCCTTTTTTTTCGCTATTTCATAGATGTTTATAAAAGAAGCAGACGTTGCAGTCTATACGCTTGCAGTCCCGATTACAATGGCCAATTATACTTCGTTATTAACGGTATTTACATGATGCTGAAATATAGAGGATAAGATTTCTGGACGGGGCCTTTTGTTGTGATAAAGACTGGAAGAAAATCCTAAACTGTCGGCGCAGAAGCAAACGACTAAATAAAAGGAAGCAGATGATCCTGGTTTGAGGGCCGTTGTCATGGTTTCCGGCGGTGATAAAATGAAGGCTAGGTTGTGTTTGTTTTGACCGTGAGTATTAACTGGCTACCTGGGGAACGTATCTAATTGCTGGCAAAGACAATTCATCCGACCTGGGAATGGCTGCTGGTGTGTAGCTCGTGATTCAAGGTTGCCGGTAGCTGCACTAATTGCTGCTGGAAGACTAGCTGCGCAATTCGTCTACTAGGTTCTACTACAGCCAATCAGAACCAGTTGTGACCGTGCCGTTTTCGTAGTGAGTCTTCAATGCAGATCGAGAGATATCTGCAGGCTGTGCTTGGATGATATTGTGAAAGATGTTTGTCTTTTAAATGTACATCCATCCAGTTATTAAAACCGACCATGTTTTTCTGTAATTAGTACTTTTTCAACATGATGACTTATGTTTGATGTGCCCACAGATATTTTCAAGTAGGTGACATTTGGCGCGGAACGTGGGGTAGTGTGTTTAGCTTCCTGTACTCGGAAAAGGAGCTGGCTAAGCAAGTCATTTTTTTGTTTTTATTGCTGCTTTAAGACCAGACTGTGCACATGCGTACAGGTAATAGCTGTTAAATGCTTAACTATTTTTCTTTAAAAATATAACGTTATTATGGAAGTCTGTTGGAAAACATTTGGTTGTGTGTAAGCACTAAACTCGCACTAATAAGCCGACAAGAGTGGTCTCCCTTTGCTCATAGGTCGAGAAGACGCTGGATAAGGGACCGGTCCATCCATTCCCCACAAATACACAGGATATATAAGGCTAATTAACTTGCCTGTGGCATCACTTTGTTTATTGTATTCATCATTCGTTTAAGAATTTAACGCCGGCTGTACATAATATTTCCAGCTGTATTACCGCTTATCCAAATGCCAAGGTAGGGTCTCGGCTGTTTAACGAGTGCCAAGCCCCACTCCCCTGAATCCCGAAAACCATCCCGAGTCTCATTGCTCAACCCTGAATCCCGTATACCAAGTACTTAACACAAATATCAAAGGCACTGACAAAAGGGCGTGGCTTGAGGTTTACTTGCTAAAAAAATATCTATAAAAAATTTAAAATATAAAGGAAATATTTACGTACACCATTATGTTTATTTAAATGTTAAATCTGCGTACCAAATGCGATTGAATTTGCGTCCCGCGTACCACACTGCTGAATCGCTAATAGCCTCTAAATGGACCCCTGAATCCCGCGTACCAAAAGTGGATTGGCAGCCTCTTTAATTGTAAGGCAAAGTACGTGTTCACCTGCTCGTAATGATTTACATGTTTTGACATTCAGCATTGGTTGTCCGTGCATGTATTTGGTCAGTGAACCTGATCTACCATCTGATCTACCTCACTTTGACTTTAAGCTTCCCTACTTTTTAAATCAAACATGATTATAGGTAGGCCGTATATTTATACCGCTACTACTACTACTACTACTACCACCACAATTACTATTACTACTACTGTTTACATTATTAGGTTGTTCCGTCCAATATACAGCTACACGCTGTAAATCTCCCAGGTCGACATGGAAGTAACGTGTCCCTTCTGTTCCCACTCACTGTTCAAGATGAACATACATGGTGAATAAAACGCGAGAAGTCCATTATTTGTGCTTCCCTGCCGCGACATGGGGGAAGTGTTGCTATTAGGAGCGAACGATACTCACTCACCCACTTATTGACTTTGGAGTCATGGGGGGCGGTGGGGTAGCCTAGTGGTTTAAAGCGTTCGCTCGTCACGCCGAAGACCCGGGTTCGATTCCCTATATGGGTACAATGTGTGGAGCCCATTTCTGGTGTCCCCCGCCGTGATATGGTTGAAATATTGCTATAACCGGCGTAAAACCATACTCATTCACTTGGAGTCATGGACGTACATATGCATGGGGATATTGGGATTTTCGTGTCTAAACATTCAAGGGGAGACTAGACCTGGTCAAATTGGCAGTCCTTGTCGGTTTGGTTCAAGTTTTTCAAACATAACTTTGTTTGCTTGATCGAATTGTATGTAGCCTATATCTATCTAAGAGTTCATGAGTACCCTGATTGTCCCAGTCTCATACAAGGCACTAATTACTACGTCTATACCTGGACTGAAAAATAAGCGCTAGTCGAGGAGCAAAAGCCCCCTTTTATTCTTAAAATATATCTAAATATCTAAAGACTCGGTAACGGGAAATCAGTCACAAACAGCGAAGGGAGACTACTCTCAAGCATTCACGTTTTCATGAAACTTATAGTAAATGAAGTGATCGTAAAATAGCCAGCGTTCCGACATCAACTTCGTAGCTATGGCAACCCATGTTGATCTATTAACTTCGGGTTTGCCATCACAGACTTCTAGTAGAATACTCTCGGCTAGAAGACAGCAACACAGCGGGATAGGGCAAATGACCCCCTAAATATCTTCATGTGTTAATTAGTTTACTCTGTATAACAACTTCAAGATATCTTAAGACCAGACTCGGTTCAGCCGCCTCTCCTGCTGTGTTGCTGTCATCTTGTCGTTATTAGATCCAAGGAAGGAAGGAAGGAAAACAGACTCGTGTGTATACCATTCATCAATATTTATTTAGATATAATCAAGAAATAGAATGGCACGTGCCAAAAGAAAGTATCTGAATCAGGGCCAAAAAGTAAGAACAGTCCTCTGATAAGAAGACAAATAACCTCGAAATGTCAGCCAAAGGGTAAGCCAAAACCTACTAGATCGAAAGAGTGAGTCCAAAAATAAGCCAAAAGGATGTAGCCAAAATAGACCAAACGGGGGAATAGTTTATTAGACGAGCACCAAAACACATCCTCTCACACAAAATCACTTACACCCGAACATGCACGCAAAACACATCTTCATCACCCAAACACACTCACACACAATCACACATGCAAAACACACCCTCTCACATGCACACACAATCACACAATCATGCAAAACACATCTCGCATGCACACCCATGCAATCGCACATGCAAAATCCATCCTCTCACTAAAACACACTTCCACCCAATCACTCATGCAAAACGCCTCCTCCCACATGCACACCCAATCAGACAAAACGCACCCTCACACACATACACACTTACATCCAATCACACATGCAAAACACACCCTCTCGCACACACACACACACACACACACACACACACACACACACACACACACACACACACACACACACACACACACACACACATACACACATATATATATATACACACGCACGCACGCACACACAAGCAAACTGGATGAGAAATCTACGAGAAGATTCTCCTCCAGAAGGCAGCCACTCTCCTCAGTGCCTTCCTCAGAGGATGAACCTCTCGGTCCTCCACGAAGCTGTCCTCGTCCTCGTCCTCATAGACCCAGTAGTCACTGTCGTCGTTACTAGGGGCAGGATAGTAATCGACGTAGGTGATGGTGACTGGGGCAGGGAGCGTCTCGCCGTGGTCAGGGCGGGCCCAGAACGGGGTGAAAACACTCAGAGGATTGGGAGAGGGGGTCGGGGACGCAGCCTGGGGACGCTACATCAGTGATGGGGGAGGGAGGGAGAAAGGAGGGTCATTGGGCGAGGTTTGAAGGAGGTTTTCAAAGACAAATTGCAAGAGAAAGTCAGAGTGCAATGCCCCTGGTTACACATGCTATGAGACAGTACCCCACGACAAACATGCTGATAGACTGTTAGAAAGAAATGTTATTGTGTAAATGGGAGAGGGGTACCCTGGGACTCATTTTCAGCACACATAACGGTGGAAATATAATATAATGTCACTAGTATGCGTAAGAGGACATGGATACAAGGACAAAAGAAGCAAGCAATTCGGTCGAATCTGAAGAACAGGTAGATAAGATACATACACAGTCGGATTCCTCATCCAGCGACGGCCATAAACTCGCAGCAGGAGTGACATGATACCGGATCATATCTTCCCGTGCTGAAAATCACCAAAACAACACATTAAAATGCACTCTACATACATGGCGTGTACAATGGAAGCAAAACTATTTGGGGGCCGTCTGAAGGATAGCGAGTCAAGCAGATTCCGATAATATAGACCCAAGGGTTTATAGAGACCTTTTGGGGACACGTATAGGCCACGAGAATGCGTTCAAGGAAATAAAACGGGCATTCAATCGTTGTGTTGATACACAGTGCATCTTTCTGTAATAGGCCGCACGTTTGAAAGACAAGTTTACAAATATAAATGTACCAAAGTTAAGTCTTATATATATGAAAAAAACATCTGTAGTAATTTAACAACATCGTCGGTGATATGTAAATACCAACAGCTCTCTTTTCAGTCGAAGAAAACACATTGACAAGATACAGATTTCTGAATTTTCACAAATTGCAAATGGCGGCCAGACTCATCCCCACCGATCCTGCTGGTGAACAACGGCCAATTTCAGTGTAAATCTACATACTAACACTTTAAAATACAATAACTGTCTTCTTAAATACCTTGAATATGCAGCCTTGTAAACATCTTGTTAGTAGAAGTCCTCGAAACCATGTTGTAGTCAACGAAATGCAGAGCGATAGCAAGCAAGAGCGATAGTGAATCTGTTAAAAACAGAAGGGGACGTTGGCAACGACAACGGTTACTATGTTATGGAGACGAAGTCAGAACGAGGCGTCATCGTCCATTTCCGGCAACGTCAAACAGCCAGGTGTAGCTGCATGCCATGGGGCAAAACACTTGGCGACTTTTAGGTTTCAAACCTTTGCCTATATACCCAAACGCAGGATATATGGTAGTTCACCACCAATTCGTACCTGTTAGCTGTTAAAAACATACAATTCACTCTACAAAGCCGTGTTAAGATTTGTACCAATAAGAAAAGTTTAGGATTCGTTTTCAGTTGGAAAGATCTGTGCCTTCCGATTCCTTTTTTTTCGCTATTTCATAGATGTTTATAAAAGAAGCAGACGTTGCAGTCTATACGCTTGCAGTCCCGATTACAATGGCCAATTATACTTCGTTATTAACGGTATTTACATGATGCTGAAATATAGAGGATAAGATTTCTGGACGGGGCCTTTTGTTGTGATAAAGACTGGAAGAAAATCCTAAACTGTCGGCGCAGAAGCAAACGACTAAATAAAAGGAAGCAGATGATCCTGGTTTGAGGGCCGTTGTCATGGTTTCCGGCGGTGATAAAATGAAGGCTAGGTTGTGTTTGTTTTGACCGTGAGTATTAACTGGCTACCTGGGGAACGTATCTAATTGCTGGCAAAGACAATTCATCCGACCTGGGAATGGCTGCTGGTGTGTAGCTCGTGATTCAAGGTTGCCGGTAGCTGCACTAATTGCTGCTGGAAGACTAGCTGCGCAATTCGTCTACTAGGTTCTACTACAGCCAATCAGAACCAGTTGTGACCGTGCCGTTTTCGTAGTGAGTCTTCAATGCAGATCGAGAGATATCTGCAGGCTGTGCTTGGATGATATTGTGAAAGATGTTTGTCTTTTAAATGTACATCCATCCAGTTATTAAAACCGACCATGTTTTTCTGTAATTAGTACTTTTTCAACATGATGACTTATGTTTGATGTGCCCACAGATATTTTCAAGTAGGTGACATTTGGCGCGGAACGTGGGGTAGTGTGTTTAGCTTCCTGTACTCGGAAAAGGAGCTGGCTAAGCAAGTCATTTTTTTGTTTTTATTGCTGCTTTAAGACCAGACTGTGCACATGCGTACAGGTAATAGCTGTTAAATGCTTAACTATTTTTCTTTAAAAATATAACGTTATTATGGAAGTCTGTTGGAAAACATTTGGTTGTGTGTAAGCACTAAACTCGCACTAATAAGCCGACAAGAGTGGTCTCCCTTTGCTCATAGGTCGAGAAGACGCTGGATAAGGGACCGGTCCATCCATTCCCCACAAATACACAGGATATATAAGGCTAATTAACTTGCCTGTGGCATCACTTTGTTTATTGTATTCATCATTCGTTTAAGAATTTAACGCCGGCTGTACATAATATTTCCAGCTGTATTACCGCTTATCCAAATGCCAAGGTAGGGTCTCGGCTGTTTAACGAGTGCCAAGCCCCACTCCCCTGAATCCCGAAAACCATCCCGAGTCTCATTGCTCAACCCTGAATCCCGTATACCAAGTACTTAACACAAATATCAAAGGCACTGACAAAAGGGCGTGGCTTGAGGTTTACTTGCTAAAAAAATATCTATAAAAAATTTAAAATATAAAGGAAATATTTACGTACACCATTATGTTTATTTAAATGTTAAATCTGCGTACCAAATGCGATTGAATTTGCGTCCCGCGTACCACACTGCTGAATCGCTAATAGCCTCTAAATGGACCCCTGAATCCCGCGTACCAAAAGTGGATTGGCAGCCTCTTTAATTGTAAGGCAAAGTACGTGTTCACCTGCTCGTAATGATTTACATGTTTTGACATTCAGCATTGGTTGTCCGTGCATGTATTTGGTCAGTGAACCTGATCTACCATCTGATCTACCTCACTTTGACTTTAAGCTTCCCTACTTTTTAAATCAAACATGATTATAGGTAGGCCGTATATTTATACCGCTACTACTACTACTACTACTACCACCACAATTACTATTACTACTACTGTTTACATTATTAGGTTGTTCCGTCCAATATACAGCTACACGCTGTAAATCTCCCAGGTCGACATGGAAGTAACGTGTCCCTTCTGTTCCCACTCACTGTTCAAGATGAACATACATGGTGAATAAAACGCGAGAAGTCCATTATTTGTGCTTCCCTGCCGCGACATGGGGGAAGTGTTGCTATTAGGAGCGAACGATACTCACTCACCCACTTATTGACTTTGGAGTCATGGGGGGCGGTGGGGTAGCCTAGTGGTTTAAAGCGTTCGCTCGTCACGCCGAAGACCCGGGTTCGATTCCCTATATGGGTACAATGTGTGGAGCCCATTTCTGGTGTCCCCCGCCGTGATATGGTTGAAATATTGCTATAACCGGCGTAAAACCATACTCATTCACTTGGAGTCATGGACGTACATATGCATGGGGATATTGGGATTTTCGTGTCTAAACATTCAAGGGGAGACTAGACCTGGTCAAATTGGCAGTCCTTGTCGGTTTGGTTCAAGTTTTTCAAACATAACTTTGTTTGCTTGATCGAATTGTATGTAGCCTATATCTATCTAAGAGTTCATGAGTACCCTGATTGTCCCAGTCTCATACAAGGCACTAATTACTACGTCTATACCTGGACTGAAAAATAAGCGCTAGTCGAGGAGCAAAAGCCCCCTTTTATTCTTAAAATATATCTAAATATCTAAAGACTCGGTAACGGGAAATCAGTCACAAACAGCGAAGGGAGACTACTCTCAAGCATTCACGTTTTCATGAAACTTATAGTAAGTGAAGTGATCGTAAAATAGCCAGCGTTCCGACATCAACTTCGTAGCTATGGCAACCCATGTTGATCTATTAACTTCGGGTTTGCCATCACAGACTTCTAGTAGAATACTCTCGGCTAGAAGACAGCAACACAGCGGGATAGGGCAAATGACCCCCTAAATATCTTCATGTGTTAATTAGTTTACTCTGTATAACAACTTCAAGATATCTTAAGACCAGACTCGGTTCAGCCGCCTCTCCTGCTGTGTTGCTGTCATCTTGTCGTTATTAGATCCAAGGAAGGAAGGAAGGAAAACAGACTCGTGTGTATACCATTCATCAATATTTATTTAGATATAATCAAGAAATAGAATGGCACGTGCCAAAAGAAAGTATCTGAATCAGGGCCAAAAAGTAAGAACAGTCCTCTGATAAGAAGACAAATAACCTCGAAATGTCAGCCAAAGGGTAAGCCAAAACCTACTAGATCGAAAGAGTGAGTCCAAAAATAAGCCAAAAGGATGTAGCCAAAATAGACCAAACGGGGGAATAGTTTATTAGACGAGCACCAAAACACATCCTCTCACACAAAATCACTTACACCCGAACATGCACGCAAAACACATCTTCATCACCCATACACACTCACACACAATCACTCATGCAAAACTCCTCCTCCCACATGCACACCCAATCAGACAAAACGCACCCTCACACACATACACACTTACATCCAATCACACATGCAAAACACACCCTCTCGCACACACACACACACACACACACACACACACACACACACACACACACACACACACACACACACACACACACACATATATATATACACACGCACGCACGCATGCACGCGCACACACACATACACACATATATATATATACACACGCACGCACGCACACACAAGCAAACTGGATGAGAAATCTACGAGAAGATTCTCCTCCAGAAGGCAGCCACTCTCCTCAGTGCCTTCCTCAGAGGATGAACCTCTCGGTCCTCCACGAAGCTGTCCTCGTCCTCGTCCTCATAGACCCAGTAGTCACTGTCGTCGTTACTAGGGGCAGGATAGTAATCGACGTAGGTGATGGTGACTGGGGCAGGGAGCGTCTCGCCGTGGTCAGGGCGGGCCCAGAACGGGGTGAAAACACTCAGAGGATTGGGAGAGGGGGTCGGGGACGCAGCCTGGGGACGCTACATCAGTGATGGGGGAGGGAGGGAGAAAGGAGGGTCATTGGGCGAGGTTTGAAGGAGGTTTTCAAAGACAAATTGCAAGAGAAAGTCAGAGTGCAATGCCCCTGGTTACACATGCTATGAGACAGTACCCCACGACAAACATGCTGATAGACTGTTAGAAAGAAATGTTATTGTGTAAATGGGAGAGGGGTACCCTGGGACTCATTTTCAGCACACATAACGGTGGAAATATAATATAATGTCACTAGTATGCGTAAGAGGACATGGATACAAGGACAAAAGAAGCAAGCAATTCGGTCGAATCTGAAGAACAGGTAGATAAGATACATACACAGTCGGATTCCTCATCCAGCGACGGCCATAAACTCGCAGCAGGAGTGACATGATACCGGATCATATCTTCCCGTGCTGAAAATCACCAAAACAACACATTAAAATGCACTCTACATACATGGCGTGTACAATGGAAGCAAAACTATTTGGGGGCCGTCTGAAGGATAGCGAGTCAAGCAGATTCCGATAATATAGACCCAAGGGTTTATAGAGACCTTTTGGGGACACGTATAGGCCACGAGAATGCGTTCAAGGAAATAAAACGGGCATTCAATCGTTGTGTTGATACACAGTGCATCTTTCTGTAATAGGCCGCACGTTTGAAAGACAAGTTTACAAATATAAATGTACCAAAGTTAAGTCTTATATATATGAAAAAAACATCTGTAGTAATTTAACAACATCGTCCGTGATATGTAAATACCAACAGCTCTCTTTTCAGTCGAAGAAAACACATTGACAAGATACAGATTTCTGAATTTTCACAAATTGCAAATGGCGGCCAGACTCATCCCCACCGATCCTGCTGGTGAACAACGGCCAATTTCAGTGTAAATCTACATACTAACACTTTAAAATACAATAACTGTCTTCTTAAATACCTTGAATATGCAGCCTTGTAAACATCTTGTTAGTAGAAGTCCTCGAAACCATGTTGTAGTCAACGAAATGCAGAGCGATAGCAAGCAAGAGCGATAGTGAATCTGTTAAAAACAGAAGGGGACGTTGGCAACGACAACGGTTACTATGTTATGGAGACGAAGTCAGAACGAGGCGTCATCGTCCATTTCCGGCAACGTCAAACAGCCAGGTGTAGCTGCATGCCATGGGGCAAAACACTTGGCGACTTTTAGGTTTCAAACCTTTGCCTATATACCCAAACGCAGGATATATGGTAGTTCACCACCAATTCGTACCTGTTAGCTGTTAAAAACATACAATTCACTCTACAAAGCCGTGTTAAGATTTGTACCAATAAGAAAAGTTTAGGATTCGTTTTCAGTTGGAAAGATCTGTGCCTTCCGATTCCTTTTTTTTTTCGCTATTTCATAGATGTTTATAAAAGAAGCAGACGTTGCAGTCTATACACTTGCAGTCCCGATTATAATGGCCAGTTATACTTCGTTATTAACGGTATTTACATGATGCTGAAATATAGAGGATAAGATTTCTGGACGGGGCCTTTTGTTGTGATAAAGACTGGAAGAAAATCCTAAACTGTCGGCGCAGAAGCAAACGACTAAATAAAAGGAAGCAGATGATCCTGGTTTGAGGGCCGTTGTCATGGTTTCCGGCGGTGATAAAATGAAGGCTAGGTTGTGTTTGTTTTGACCGTGAGTATTAACTGGCTACCTGGGGAACGTATCTAATTGCTGGCAAAGACAATTCATCCGACCTGGGAATGGCTGCTGGTGTGTAGCTCGTGATTCAAGGTTGCCGGTAGCTGCACTAATTGCTGCTGGAAGACAAGCTGCGCAATTCGTCTACTAGGTTGTACTACAGCCAATCAGAACCAGTTGTGACTGTGCCGTTTACGTAGTGAGTCTTCAATGCAGATCGAGAGATATCTGCAGGCTGTGCTTGGATGATATTGTGTAAGATGTTTATGTCATTTAAATGTACATCCATCCAGTTATTAAAACTGACCATGTTTTTCTGTAATTAGTACTTTTTCAACATGATGACTTATGTTTGATGTGCCCACAGATATTTTCAAGTAGGTGACATTTGGCGCGGAACTGGGGGTAGTGTGTTTAGCTTCCTGTACTCGGAAAAGGAGCTGGACTGTGCACATGCGTACAGGTAATAGCTGTTGAATGCTTAACTATTTTTCTTTAAAAATATAACGTTATTATAGAAGTCTGTTGGAAAACATTTGGTTGTGTGTAAGCACTAAACTCGCACTAATAAGCCGACAAGAGTGGTCTCCCTTTGCTCATTGGTCGCGAAGACGCTGGATAAGGGACCGGTCCATCCATTCCCCACAAATACACAGGATATATAAGGCTAATTAACTTGCCTGTGGCATCACTTTGTTTATTGTATTCATGATTCGTTTAAGAATTTAACGCCGGCTGTACATAATATTTCCAGCTGTATTATCGCTCATCCAAATGCCAAGGTAGGGTCTCGGCTGTTTAACGAGTGCCAAGCCCCACTCCCCTGAATCCCGAAAACCATCCCGAGTCTCATTGCTCAACCCTGAATCCCGTATACCAAGTACTTAACACAAATATCAAAGGCACTGACAAAAGGGCGTGGCTTGAGGTTTACTTGCTAAAAAAATATCTATAAAAAATTTAAAATATAAAGAAAATATCTACGTGCACCATTATGTTTATTTAAATGTTAAATCTGCGTACCAAATGCGATTGTATTTGCGTCCCGCGTACCACACTGCTGAATCGCTAATAGCCTCTAAATAGACCCCTGAATCCCGCGTACCAAAAGGGGGTTGGCAGCCTCTTTAATTGTAAGGCAAAGTACGTGTTCACCTGCTCGTAATGATTTACATGTATTGACATTCAGCATTGGTTGTCCGTGCATGTATTTGGTCAGTGAACCTGATCTACCATCTGATCTACCTCACTTTGATTTTAAGCTTCCCTACTTTTTAAATCAAACATGATTATAGGTAGGCCGTATATTTATACCGCTACTACTACTACTACTACTACTACCACCACACTTACTATTACTACTACTGTTTAAATTATTAGGTTGTTCCGTCCAATATACAGCAACACGCTGTTAATCTCCCAGGTCGACATGGAAGTAACGTGTCCCTTCTGTTCCCACTCAATGTTCAAGATGAACATACATGATGAATAAAACGTGAGAAGTCCATTATTTGTGCTTCCCTGCGACATGGGGGAAGTGTTGCTATTAGGAGCGAACGATACTCACTCACCCACTTACTGACTTTGGAGTCATGGGGGGCGGTGGGGTAGCCTAGTGGTTTAAAGCGTTCGCTCGTCACGCCGAAGACCCGGGTTCGATTCCCTATATGAGTACAATGTGTGGAGCCCATTTCTGGTGTTCCCCGCCGTGATATGGTTGAAATATTGCTATAACCGGCGTAAAACCATACTCATTCACTTGGAGTCATGGACGTGCATATGCATGGGGATATTGGGATTTTCGTGTCTAAACATTCAAGGGGAGACTAGACCTGGTCAAATTGGCAGTCCTTGTCGGTTTGGTTCAAGTTTTTCAAACATAACTTTGTTTGCTTGATCGAATTGTATGTAGCCTATATCTATCTAAGAGTTCATGAGTACCCTGATTGTCCCAATCTCATACAAGGCACTAATTACTACGTCTATACCTGGACTGAAAAATAAGCGCTAGTCGAGGAGCAAAAGCCCCCTTTTTTCTTAAAATATATCTAAATATCTAAAGACTCGGTAACGGTAAATCAGTCACAAACAGCGAAGGGAGACTACTCTCAAGCATTCACGTTTTCATGAAACTTATAGTAAGTGAAGTGATCGTAAAATAGCCAGCGTTCCGACATCAACTTCGTAGCTATGACATGATCTATTAACTTCGGGTTTGCCATCACAGACTTCTAGAAGAATACTCTCGGCTAGAAGACAGCAACACAGCGGGATAGGGCAAATGACCCCCTAAATATCTTCATGTGTTAATTAGTTTACTCTGTATAACAACTTCAAGATATCTTAAGACCAGACTCGGTTCAGCCGCCTCTCCTGCTGTGTTGCTGTCATCTTGTCGTTATTAGATCCAAGGAAGGAAGGAAGGAAAACAGACTCGTGTGTATAACATTCATCAATATTTATTTAGATATAATCAAGAAATAGAATGACACGTGCCAAAAGAAAGTATCTGAATCAGGGCCAAAAAGTAAGAACAGTCCTCTGATAAGAAGACAAATAACCTCGAAATGTTAGCCAAAGGGTATGCCAAAACCTACTAGATCGAAAGAGTGAGTCCAAAAATAAGCCAAAAGGATGTAGCCAAAATAGACCAAAAGGGGGAATAGTTTATTAGACGAGCACCAAAACACATCCTCTCACACAAAATCACTTACACCCGAACATGCACGCAAAACACATCTTCATCACCCATACACACTCACACACAATCACACATGCAAAACACACCCTCTCACATGCACACACAATCACACATGCAAAACACACCCTCTCATATGCATACACAATTACTAATGCAAAACAAACCCTCTCACATGCACTCACAATCACACAATCATGCAAAACACATCTCGCATACACACCCATGCAATCGCACATGCAAAATCCATCCTCTCACTAAAACACACTTCCACCCAATCACTCATGCAAAACTCCTCCTCCCACATGCACACCCAATCAGACAAAGTGCACCCTCACACACATACACACTTACATCCAATCACACATGCAAAACACACCCTCTCGCACGCGCACGCGCACGCACACACACACACACACACACACATATATATATACACATGCACGCGCACACACATACACACATATATATATATACACACGCACGCACGCACGCACGCACGCACGCACGCACAAGCAAACTGGATGAGAAATCTACGAGAAGATTCTCCTCCAGAAGGCAGCCACTCTCCTCAGTGCCTTCCTCAGAGGATGAACCTCTCGGTCCTCCACGAAGCTGTCCTCGTCCTCGTCCTCATAGACCCAGTAGTCACTGTCGTCGTTACTAGGGGCAGGATAGTAATCGACGTAGGTGATGGTGACTGGGGCAGGGAGCGTCTCGCCGTGGTCAGGGCGGGCCCAGAACGGGGTGAAAACACTCAGAGGATTGGGAGAGGGGGTCGGGGACGCAGCCTGGGGACGCTACATCAGTGATGGGGGAGGGAGGGAGAAAGGAGGGTCATTGGGCGAGGTTTAAAGGAGGTTTTCAAAGACAAATTGCAAGAGAAAGTCAGAGTGCAATGCCCCTGGTTACACATGCTATGAGACAGTACCCCACGACAAACATGCTGATAGACTGTTAGAAAGAAATGTTTTTGTGTAAATGGGAGAGGGGTACCCTGGGACTCATTTTCAGCACACATAACGGTGGAAATATAATATAATGTCACTAGTATGCGTAAGAGGACATGGATACAAGGACAAAAGAAGCAAGCAATTCGGTCGAATCTGAAGAACAGGTAGATAAGATACATACACAGTCGGATTCCTCATCCAGCGACGGCCATAAACTCGCAGCAGGAGTGACATGATACCGGATCATATCTTCCCGTGCTGAAAATCACCAAAACAACACATTAAAATGCACTCTACATTCATGGCGTGTACAATGGAAGCAAAACTATTTGGGGGCCGTCTGAAGGATAGCGAGTCAAGCAGATTCCGATAATATAGACCCAAGGGTTTATAGAGACCTTTTGGGGACACGTATAGGCCACGAGAATACGTTCAAGGAAATAAAACGGGCATTTAATCGTTGTGTTGATACACAGTGCATCTTTCTGTGATAGGCCGCACGTTTGAAAGAGAAGTTTACAAATATAAATGTACCAAAGTTAAGTCTTATATATATGAAAAAAACATCTGTAGTAATTTAACAACATCGTCCGTGATATGTAAATACCAACAGCTCTCTTTTCAGTCGAAGAAAACACATTGACAAGATACAGATTTCTGAATTTTCACAAATTGCAAATGGCGGCCAGAGTCATCCCCACCGATCCTGCTGGTGAACAACGGCCAATTTCAGTGTAAATCTACATACTAACACTTTAAAATACAATAACTGTCTTCTTAAATACCTTGAATATGCAGCCTTGTAAACATCTTGTTAGTAGAAGTCCTCGAAACCATGTTGTAGTCAACGAAATGCAGAGCGATAGCAAGCAAGAGCGATAGTGAATCTGTTAAAAACAGAAGGGGACGTTGGCAACGACAACGGTTACTATGTTATGGAGACGAAGTCAGAACGAGGCGTCATCGTCCATTTCCGGCAACGTCAAACAGCCAGGTGTAGCTGCATGCCATGGGGCCAAACACTTGGCGACTTTTAGGTTTCAAACCTTTGCCTATATACTCAAACGCAGGATATATGGTAGTTCACCACCAAGTCGTACCTGTTAGCTGTTAGAAAACATACAATTCACTCTACAAAGCCGTGTTAAGATTTGTACCAATAAGAAAAGTTAAGGATTCGCTTTCAGTTGGAAAGATCTGTGCCTTCCGATTCCTTTTTTTTCGCTATTTCATAGATGTTTATATGAGAAGCAGACGTTGCAGTCTATACACTTGCAGTCCCGATTATAATGGCCAATTATACTTCGTTATTAACGGTATTTACATGATGCTGAAATATAGAGGATAAGATTTCTGGACGGGGCCTTTTGTTGTGATAAAGACTGGAAGAAAATCCTAAACTGTCGGCGCAGAAGCAAACGACTAAATAAAAGGAAGCAGATGATCCTGGTTTGAGGGCCGTTGTCATGGTTTCCGGCGGTGATAAAATGAAGGCTAGGTTGTGTTTGTTTTGACCGTGAGTATTAACTGGCTAACTGGGGAACGTATCTAATTGCTGGCAAAGACAATTCATCCGACCTGGGAATGGCTGCTGGTGTGTAGCTCGTGATTCAAGGTTGCCGGTAGCTGCACTAATTGCTGCTGGAAGACAAGCTGCGCAATTCGTCTACTAGGTTGTACTACAGCCAATCAGAACCAGTTGTGACTGTGCCGTTTACGTAGTGAGTCTTCAATGCAGATCGAGAGATATCTGCAGGCTGTGCTTGGATGATATTGTGTAAGATGTTTATGTCATTTAAATGTACATCCATCCAGTTATTAAAACTGACCATGTTTTTCTGTAATTAGTACTTTTTCAACATGATGACTTATGTTTGATGTGCCCACAGATATTTTCAAGTAGGTGACATTTGGCGCGGAACTGGGGGTAGTGTGTTTAGCTTCCTGTACTCGGAAAAGGAGCTGGACTGTGCACATGCGTACAGGTAATAGCTGTTGAATGCTTAACTATTTTTCTTTAAAAATATAACGTTATTATAGAAGTCTGTTGGAAAACATTTGGTTGTGTGTAAGCACTAAACTCGCACTAATAAGCCGACAAGAGTGGTCTCCCTTTGCTCATTGGTCGCGAAGACGCTGGATAAGGGACCGGTCCATCCATTCCCCACAAATACACAGGATATATAAGGCTAATTAACTTGCCTGTGGCATCACTTTGTTTATTGTATTCATGATTCGTTTAAGAATTTAACGCCGGCTGTACATAATATTTCCAGCTGTATTACCGCTCATCCAAATGCCAAGGTAGGGTCTCGGCTGTTTAACGAGTGCCAAGCCCCACTCCCCTGAATCCCGAAAACCATCCCGAGTCTCATTGCTCAACCCTGAATCCCGTATACCAAGTACTTAACACAAATATCAAAGGCACTGACAAAAGGGCGTGGCTTGAGGTTTACTTGCTAAAAAAATATCTATAAAAAATTTAAAATATAAAGAAAATATCTACGTGCACCATTATGTTTATTTAAATGTTAAATCTGCGTACCAAATGCGATTGTATTTGCGTCCCGCGTACCACACTGCTGAATCGCTAATAGCCTCTAAATAGACCCCTGAATCCCGCGTACCAAAAGGGGGTTGCCAGCCTCTTTAATTGTAAGGCAAAGTACGTGTTCACCTGCTCGTAATGATTTACATGTATTGACATTCAGCATTGGTTGTCCGTGCATGTATTTGGTCAGTGAACCTGATCTACCATCTGATCTACCTCACTTTGATTTTAAGCTTCCCTACTTTTTAAATCAAACATGATTATAGGTAGGCCGTATATTTATACCGCTACTACTACTACTACTACTACTACCACCACACTTACTATTACTACTACTGTTTAAATTATTAGGTTGTTCCGTCCAATATACAGCAACACGCTGTTAATCTCCCAGGTCGACATGGAAGTAACGTGTCCCTTCTGTTCCCACTCAATGTTCAAGATGAACATACATGATGAATAAAACGTGAGAAGTCCATTATTTGTGCTTCCCTGCGACATGGGGGAAGTGTTGCTATTAGGAGCGAACGATACTCACTCACCCACTTATTGACTTTGGAGTCATGGGGGGCGGTGGGGTAGCCTAGTGGTTAAAGCGTTCGCTCGTCACGCCGAAGACCCGGGTTCGATTCCCTATATGGGTACAATGTGTGGAGCCCATTTCTGGTGTTCCCCGCCGTGATATGGTTGAAATATTGCTATAACCGGCGTAAAACCATACTCATTCACTTGGAGTCATGGACGTGCATATGCATGGGGATATTGGGATTTTCGTGTCTAAACATTCAAGGGGAGACTAGACCTGGTCAAATTGGCAGTCCTTGTCGGTTTGGTTCAAGTTTTTCAAACATAACTTTGTTTGCTTGATCGAATTGTATGTAGCCTATATCTATCTAAGAGTTCATGAGTACCCTGATTGTCCCAATCTCATACAAGGCACTAATTACTACGTCTATACCTGGACTGAAAAATAAGCGCTAGTCGAGGAGCAAAAGCCCCCTTTTTTCTTAAAATATATCTAAATATCTAAAGACTCGGTAACGGTAAATCAGTCACAAACAGCGAAGGGAGACTACTCTCAAGCATTCACGTTTTCATGAAACTTATAGTAAGTGAAGTGATCGTAAAATAGCCAGCGTTCCGACATCAACTTCGTAGCTATGACATGATCTATTAACTTCGGGTTTGCCATCACAGACTTCTAGTAGAATACTCTCGGCTAGAAGACAGCAACACAGCGGGATAGGGCAAATGACCCCCTAAATATCTTCATGTGTTAATTAGTTTACTCTGTATAACAACTTCAAGATATCTTAAGACCAGACTCGGTTCAGCCGCCTCTCCTGCTGTGTTGCTGTCATCTTGTCGTTATTAGATCCAAGGAAGGAAGGAAGGAAAACAGACTCGTGTGTATACCATTCATCAATATTTATTTAGATATAATCAAGAAATAGAATGACACGTGCCAAAAGAAAGTATCTGAATCAGGGCCAAAAAGGAAGAACAGTCCTCTGATAAGAAGACAAATAACCTCGAAATGTTAGCCAAAGGGTATGCCAAAACCTACTAGATCGAAAGAGTGAGTCCAAAAATAAGCCAAAAGGATGTAGCCAAAATAGACCAAAAGGGGGAATAGTTTATTAGACGAGCACCAAAACACATCCTCTCACACAAAATCACTTACACCCGAACATGCACGCAAAACACATCTTCATCACCCATACACACTCACACACAATCACACATGCAAAACACACCCTCTCACATGCACACACAATCACACATGCAAAACACACCCTCTCACATGCACACACAATCACACATGCAAAACACACCCTCTCACATGCACACACAATCACACATGCAAAACACAACCTCTCATATGCATACACAATTACTAATGCAAAACAAACCCTCTCACATGCACTCACAATCACACAATCATGCAAAACACATCTCGCATACACACCCATGCAATCGCACATGCAAAATCCATCCTCTCACTAAAACACACTTCCACCCAATCACTCATGCAAAACTCCTCCTCCCACATGCACACCCAATCAGACAAAGTGCACCCTCACACACATACACACTTACATCAAATCACACATGCAAAACACACCTTCTCGCACGCGCACGCGCACGCGCACACACACACACACACACACACACACACACACACACACACACACACATATATATATATATACACATGCACGCGCACACACATACACACATATATATATATATACACGCACGCACGCACGCACGCACGCACGCACGCACAAGCAAACTGGATGAGAAATCTACGAGAAGATTCTCCTCCAGAAGGCAGCCACTCTCCTCAGTGCCTTCCTCAGAGGATGAACCTCTCGGTCCTCCACGAAGCTGTCCTCGTCCTCGTCCTCATAGACCCAGTAGTCACTGTCGTCGTTACTAGGGGCAGGATAGTAATCGACGTAGGTGATGGTGACTGGGGCAGGGAGCGTCTCGCCGTGGTCAGGGCGGGCCCAGAACGGGGTGAAAACACTCAGAGGATTGGGAGAGGGGGTCGGGGACGCAGCCTGGGGACGCTACATCAGTGATGGGGGAGGGAGGGAGAAAGGAGGGTCATTGGGCGAGGTTTAAAGGAGGTTTTCAAAGACAAATTGCAAGAGAAAGTCAGAGTGCAATGCCCCTGGTTACACATGCTATGAGACAGTACCCCACGACAAACATGCTGATAGACTGTTAGAAAGAAATGTTTTTGTGTAAATGGGAGAGGGGTACCCTGGGACTCATTTTCAGCACACATAACGGTGGAAATATAATATAATGTCACTAGTATGCGTAAGAGGACATGGATACAAGGACAAAAGAAGCAAGCAATTCGGTCGAATCTGAAGAACAGGTAGATAAGATACATACACAGTCGGATTCCTCATCCAGCGACGGCCATAAACTCGCAGCAGGAGTGACATGATACCGGATCATATCTTCCCGTGCTGAAAATCACCAAAACAACACATTAAAATGCACTCTACATTCATGGCGTGTACAATGGAAGCAAAACTATTTGGGGGCCGTCTGAAGGATAGCGAGTCAAGCAGATTCCGATAATATAGACCCAAGGGTTTATAGAGACCTTTTGGGGACACGTATAGGCCACGAGAATACGTTCAAGGAAATAAAACGGGCATTTAATCGTTGTGTTGATACACAGTGCATCTTTCTGTGATAGGCCGCACGTTTGAAAGAGAAGTTTACAAATATAAATGTACCAAAGTTAAGTCTTATATATATGAAAAAAACATCTGTAGTAATTTAACAACATCGTCCGTGATATGTAAATACCAACAGCTCTCTTTTCAGTCGAAGAAAACACATTGACAAGATACAGATTTCTGAATTTTCACAAATTGCAAATGGCGGCCAGAGTCATCCCCACCGATCCTGCTGGTGAACAACGGCCAATTTCAGTGTAAATCTACATACTAACACTTTAAAATACAATAACTGTCTTCTTAAATACCTTGAATATGCAGCCTTGTAAACATCTTGTTAGTAGAAGTCCTCGAAACCATGTTGTAGTCAACGAAATGCAGAGCGATAGCAAGCAAGAGCGATAGTGAATCTGTTAAAAACAGAAGGGGACGTTGGCAACGACAACGGTTACTATGTTATGGAGACGAAGTCAGAACGAGGCGTCATCGTCCATTTCCGGCAACGTCAAACAGCCAGGTGTAGCTGCATGCCATGGGGCCAAACACTTGGCGACTTTTAGGTTTCAAACCTTTGCCTATATACTCAAACGCAGGATATATGGTAGTTCACCACCAAGTTGTACCTGTTAGCTGTTAAAAAACATACAATTCACTCTACAAAGCCGTGTTAAGATTTGTACCAATAAGAAAAGTTAAGGATTCGCTTTCAGTTGGAAAGATCTGTGCCTTCCGATTCCTTTTTTTTTGCTATTTCATAGATGTTTATATGAGAAGCAGACGTTGCAGTCTATACACTTGCAGTCCCGATTATAATGGCCAATTATACTTCGTTATTAACGGTATTTACATGATGCTGAAATATAGAGGATAAGATTTCTGGACGGGGCCTTTTGTTGTGATAAAGACTGGAAGAAAATCCTAAACTGTCGGCGCAGAAGCAAACGACTAAATAAAAGGAAGCAGATGATCCTGGTTTGAGGGCCGTTGTCATGGTTTCCGGCGGTGATAAAATGAAGGCTAGGTTGTGTTTGTTTTGACCGTGAGTATTAACTGGCTAACTGGGGAACGTATCTAATTGCTGGCAAAGACAATTCATCCGACCTGGGAATGGCTGCTGGTGTGTAGCTCGTGATTCAAGGTTGCCGGTAGCTGCACTAATTGCTGCTGGAAGACAAGCTGCGCAATTCGTCTACTAGGTTGTACTACAGCCAATCAGAACCAGTTGTGACTGTGCCGTTTACGTAGTGAGTCTTCAATGCAGATCGAGAGATATCTGCAGGCTGTGCTTGGATGATATTGTGTAAGATGTTTATGTCATTTAAATGTACATCCATCCAGTTATTAAAACTGACCATGTTTTTCTGTAATTAGTACTTTTTCAACATGATGACTTATGTTTGATGTGCCCACAGATATTTTCAAGTAGGTGACATTTGGCGCGGAACTGGGGGTAGTGTGTTTAGCTTCCTGTACTCGGAAAAGGAGCTGGACTGTGCACATGCGTACAGGTAATAGCTGTTGAATGCTTAACTATTTTTCTTTAAAAATATAACGTTATTATAGAAGTCTGTTGGAAAACATTTGGTTGTGTGTAAGCACTAAACTCGCACTAATAAGCCGACAAGAGTGGTCTCCCTTTGCTCATTGGTCGCGAAGACGCTGGATAAGGGACCGGTCCATCCATTCCCCACAAATACACAGGATATATAAGGCTAATTAACTTGCCTGTGGCATCACTTTGTTTATTGTATTCATGATTCGTTTAAGAATTTAACGCCGGCTGTACATAATATTTCCAGCTGTATTACCGCTCATCCAAATGCCAAGGTAGGGTCTCGGCTGTTTAACGAGTGCCAAGCCCCACTCCCCTGAATCCCGAAAACCATCCCGAGTCTCATTGCTCAACCCTGAATCCCGTATACCAAGTACTTAACACAAATATCAAAGGCACTGACAAAAGGGCGTGGCTTGAGGTTTACTTGCTAAAAAAATATCTATAAAAAATTTAAAATATAAAGAAAATATCTACGTGCACCATTATGTTTATTTAAATGTTAAATCTGCGTACCAAATGCGATTGTATTTGCGTCCCGCGTACCACACTGCTGAATCGCTAATAGCCTCTAAATAGACCCCTGAACCCCCGTACCAAAAGGGGGTTGCCAGCCTCTTTAATTGTAAGGCAAAGTACGTGTTCACCTGCTCGTAATGATTTACATGTATTGACATTCAGCATTGGTTGTCCGTGCATGTATTTGGTCAGTGAACCTGATCTACCATCTGATCTACCTCACTTTGATTTTAAGCTTCCCTACTTTTTAAATCAAACATGATTATAGGTAGGCCGTATATTTATACCGCTACTACTACTACTACTACTACCATCACACTTACTATTACTACTACTGTTTAAATTATTAGGTTGTTCCGTCCAATATACAGCAACACGCTGTTAATCTCCCAGGTCGACATGGAAGTAACGTGTCCCTTCTGTTCCCACTCAATGTTCAAGATGAACATACATGATGAATAAAACGTGAGAAGACCATTATTTGTGCTTCCCTGCGACATGGGGGAAGTGTTGCTATTAGGAGCGAACGATACTCACTCACCCACTTATTGACTTTGGAGTCATGGGGGGCGGTGGGGTAGCCTAGTGGTTAAAGCGTTCGCTCGTCACGCCGAAGACCCGGGTTCGATTCCCTATATGGGTACAATGTGTGGAGCCCATTTCTGGTGTTCCCCGCCGTGATATGGTTGAAATATTGCTATAACCGGCGTAAAACCATACTCATTCACTTGGAGTCATGGACGTGCATATGCATGGGGATATTGGGATTTTCGTGTCTAAACATTCAAGGGGAGACTAGACCTGGTCAAATTGGCAGTCCTTGTCGGTTTGGTTCAAGTTTTTCAAACATAACTTTGTTTGCTTGATCGAATTGTATGTAGCCTATATCTATCTAAGAGTTCATGAGTACCCTGATTGTCCCAATCTCATACAAGGCACTAATTACTACGTCTATACCTGGACTGAAAAATAAGCGCTAGTCGAGGAGCAAAAGCCCCCTTTTTTCTTAAAATATATCTAAATATCTAAAGACTCGGTAACGGTAAATCAGTCACAAACAGCGAAGGGAGACTACTCTCAAGCATTCACGTTTTCATGAAACTTATAGTAAGTGAAGTGATCGTAAAATAGCCAGCGTTCCGACATCAACTTCGTAGCTATGACATGATCTATTAACTTCGGGTTTGCCATCACAGACTTCTAGTAGAATACTCTCGGCTAGAAGACAGCAACACAGCGGGATAGGGCAAATGACCCCCTAAATATCTTCATGTGTTAATTAGTTTACTCTGTATAACAACTTCAAGATATCTTAAGACCAGACTCGGTTCAGCCGCCTCTCCTGCTGTGTTGCTGTCATCTTGTCGTTATTAGATCCAAGGAAGGAAGGAAGGAAAACAGACTCGTGTGTATACCATTCATCAATATTTATTTAGATATAATCAAGAAATAGAATGGCACGTGCCAAAAGAAAGTATCTGAATCAGGGCCAAAAAGTAAGAACAGTCCTCTGATAAGAAGACAAATAACCTCGAAATGTTAGCCAAAGGGTATGCCAAAACCTACTAGATCGAAAGAGTGAGTCCAAAAATAAGCCAAAAGGATGTAGCCAAAATAGACCAAAAGGGGGAATAGTTTATTAGACGAGCACCAAAACACATCCTCTCACACAAAATCACTTACACCCGAACATGCACGCAAAACACATCTTCATCACCCATACACACTCACACACAATCACACATGCAAAACACACCCTCTCACATGCACACACAATCACACATGCAAAACACACCCTCTCACATGCATACACAATCACACATGCAAAACACACCCTCTCACATGCACACACAATCACACATGCAAAACACACCCTCTCACATGCATACACAATCACACATGCAAAACACACCCTCTCACATGCACACACAATCACACAATCATGCAAAACACATCTCGCATGCACACCCATGCAATCGCACATGCAAAATCCATCCTCTCACTAAAACACACTTCCACCCAATCACTCATGCAAAACTCCTCCTCCCACATGCACACCCGATCAGACAAAACGCACCCTCACACACATACACACTTACATCCAATCACACATGCAAAATACACCCTCTCGCACGCGCACGCGCACGCACACACACACACACACACATATATATATACACATGCACGCGCACACACATACACATATATATATATATACACACGCACGCACGCACGCACGCACGCACGCACAAGCAAACTGGATGAGAAATCTACGAGAAGATTCTCCTCCAGAAGGCAGCCACTCTCCTCAGTGCCTTCCTCAGAGGATGAACCTCTCGGTCCTCCACGAAGCTGTCCTCGTCCTCGTCCTCATAGACCCAGTAGTCACTGTCGTCGTTACTAGGGGCAGGATAGTAATCGACGTAGGTGATGGTGACTGGGGCAGGGAGCGTCTCGCCGTGGTCAGGGCGGGCCCAGAACGGGGTGAAAACACTCAGAGGATTGGGAGAGGGGGTCGGGGACGCAGCCTGGGGACGCTACATCAGTGATGGGGGAGGGAGGGAGAAAGGAGGGTCATTGGGCGAGGTTTAAAGGAGGTTTTCAAAGACAAATTGCAAGAGAAAGTCAGAGTGCAATGCCCCTGGTTACACATGCTATGAGACAGTACCCCACGACAAACATGCTGATAGACTGTTAGAAAGAAATGTTTTTGTGTAAATGGGAGAGGAGTACCCTGGGACTCATTTTCAGCACACATAACGGTGGAAATATAATATAATGTCACTAGTATGCGTAAGAGGACATGGATACAAGGACAAAAGAAGCAAGCAATTCGGTCGAATCTGAAGAACAGGTAGATAAGATACATACACAGTCGGATTCCTCATCCAGCGACGGCCATAAACTCGCAGCAGGAGTGACATGATACCGGATCATATCTTCCCGTGCTGAAAATCACCAAAACAACACATTTAAATGCACTCTACATTCATGGCGTGTACAATGGAAGCAAAACTATTTGGGGGCCGTCTGAAGGATAGCGAGTCAAGCAGATTCCGATAATATAGACCCAAGGGTTTATAGAGACCTTTTGGGGACACGTATAGGCCACGAGAATACGTTCAAGGAAATAAAACGGGCATTTAATCGTTGTGTTGATACACAGTGCATCTTTCTGTGATAGGCCGCACGTTTGAAAGAGAAGTTTACAAATATAAATGTACCAAAGTTAAGTCTTATATATATGAAAAAAACATCTGTAGTAATTTAACAACATCGTCCGTGATATGTAAATACCAACAGCTCTCTTTTCAGTCGAAGAAAACACATTGACAAGATACAGATTTCTGAATTTTCACAAATTGCAAATGGCGGCCAGAGTCATCCCCACCGATCCTGCTGGTGAACAACGGCCAATTTCAGTGTAAATCTACATACTAACACTTTAAAATACAATAACTGTCTTCTTAAATACCTTGAATATGCAGCCTTGTAAACATCTTGTTAGTAGAAGTCCTCGAAACCATGTTGTAGTCAACGAAATGCAGAGCGATAGCAAGCAAGAGCGATAGTGAATCTGTTAAAAACAGAAGGGGACGTTGGCAACGACAACGGTTACTATGTTATGGAGACGAAGTCAGAACGAGGCGTCATCGTCCATTTCCGGCAACGTCAAACAGCCAGGTGTAGCTGCATGCCATGGGGCCAAACACTTGGCGACTTTTAGGTTTCAAACCTTTGCCTATATACTCAAACGCAGGATATATGGTAGTTCACCACCAAGTCGTACCTGTTAGCTGTTAGAAAACATACAATTCACTCTACAAAGCCGTGTTAAGATTTGTACCAATAAGAAAAGTTAAGGATTCGCTTTCAGTTGGAAAGATCTGTGCCTTCCGATTCCTTTTTTTTCGCTATTTCATAGATGTTTATATGAGAAGCAGACGTTGCAGTCTATACACTTGCAGTCCCGATTATAATGGCCAATTATACTTCGTTATTAACGGTATTTACATGATGCTGAAATATAGAGGATAAGATTTCTGGACGGGGCCTTTTGTTGTGATAAAGACTGGAAGAAAATCCTAAACTGTCGGCGCAGAAGCAAACGACTAAATAAAAGGAAGCAGATGATCCTGGTTTGAGGGCCGTTGTCATGGTTTCCGGCGGTGATAAAATGAAGGCTAGGTTGTGTTTGTTTTGACCGTGAGTATTAACTGGCTAACTGGGGAACGTATCTAATTGCTGGCAAAGACAATTCATCCGACCTGGGAATGGCTGCTGGTGTGTAGCTCGTGATTCAAGGTTGCCGGTAGCTGCACTAATTGCTGCTGGAAGACAAGCTGCGCAATTCGTCTACTAGGTTGTACTACAGCCAATCAGAACCAGTTGTGACTGTGCCGTTTACGTAGTGAGTCTTCAATGCAGATCGAGAGATATCTGCAGGCTGTGCTTGGATGATATTGTGTAAGATGTTTATGTCATTTAAATGTACATCCATCCAGTTATTAAAACTGACCATGTTTTTCTGTAATTAGTACTTTTTCAACATGATGACTTATGTTTGATGTGCCCACAGATATTTTCAAGTAGGTGACATTTGGCGCGGAACTGGGGGTAGTGTGTTTAGCTTCCTGTACTCGGAAAAGGAGCTGGACTGTGCACATGCGTACAGGTAATAGCTGTTGAATGCTTAACTATTTTTCTTTAAAAATATAACGTTATTATAGAAGTCTGTTGGAAAACATTTGGTTGTGTGTAAGCACTAAACTCGCACTAATAAGCCGACAAGAGTGGTCTCCCTTTGCTCATTGGTCGCGAAGACGCTGGATAAGGGACCGGTCCATCCATTCCCCACAAATACACAGGATATATAAGGCTAATTAACTTGCCTGTGGCATCACTTTGTTTATTGTATTCATGATTCGTTTAAGAATTTAACGCCGGCTGTACATAATATTTCCAGCTGTATTACCGCTCATCCAAATGCCAAGGTAGGGTCTCGGCTGTTTAACGAGTGCCAAGCCCCACTCCCCTGAATCCCGAAAACCACCCCGAGTCTCATTGCTCAACCCTGAATCCCGTATACCAAGTACTTAACACAAATATCAAAGGCACTGACAAAAGGGCGTGGCTTGAGGTTTACTTGCTAAAAAAATATCTATAAAAAAATTAAAATATAAAGAATATATCTACGTGCACCATTATGTTTATTTAAATGTTAAATCTGCGTACCAAATGCGATTGTATTTGCGTCCCGCGTACCACACTGCTGAATCGCTAATAGCCTCTAAATAGACCCCTGAATCCCGCGTACCAAAAGGGGGTTGGCAGCCTCTTTAATTGTAAGGCAAAGTACGTGTTCACCTGCTCGTAATGATTTACATGTATTGACATTCAGCATTGGTTGTCCGTGCATGTATTTGGTCAGTGAACCTGATCTACCATCTGATCTACCTCACTTTGATTTTAAGCTTCCCTACTTTTTAAATCAAACATGATTATAGGTAGGCCGTATATTTATACCGCTACTACTACTACTACTACTACTACCACCACACTTACTATTACTACTACTGTTTAAATTATTAGGTTGTTCCGTCCAATATACAGCAACACGCTGTTAATCTCCCAGGTCGACATGGAAGTAACGTGTCCCTTCTGTTCCCACTCAATGTTCAAGATGAACATACATGATGAATAAAACGTGAGAAGTCCATTATTTGTGCTTCCCTGCGACATGGGGGAAGTGTTGCTATTAGGAGCGAACGATACTCACTCACCCACTTACTGACTTTGGAGTCATGGGGGGCGGTGGGGTAGCCTAGTGGTTTAAAGCGTTCGCTCGTCACGCCGAAGACCCGGGTTCGATTCCCTATATGAGTACAATGTGTGGAGCCCATTTCTGGTGTTCCCCGCCGTGATATGGTTGAAATATTGCTATAACCGGCGTAAAACCATACTCATTCACTTGGAGTCATGGACGTGCATATGCATGGGGATATTGGGATTTTCGTGTCTAAACATTCAAGGGGAGACTAGACCTGGTCAAATTGGCAGTCCTTGTCGGTTTGGTTCAAGTTTTTCAAACATAACTTTGTTTGCTTGATCGAATTGTATGTAGCCTATATCTATCTAAGAGTTCATGAGTACCCTGATTGTCCCAATCTCATACAAGGCACTAATTACTACGTCTATACCTGGACTGAAAAATAAGCGCTAGTCGAGGAGCAAAAGCCCCCTTTTTTCTTAAAATATATCTAAATATCTAAAGACTCGGTAACGGTAAATCAGTCACAAACAGCGAAGGGAGACTACTCTCAAGCATTCACGTTTTCATGAAACTTATAGTAAGTGAAGTGATCGTAAAATAGCCAGCGTTCCGACATCAACTTCGTAGCTATGACATGATCTATTAACTTCGGGTTTGCCATCACAGACTTCTAGAAGAATACTCTCGGCTAGAAGACAGCAACACAGCGGGATAGGGCAAATGACCCCCTAAATATCTTCATGTGTTAATTAGTTTACTCTGTATAACAACTTCAAGATATCTTAAGACCAGACTCGGTTCAGCCGCCTCTCCTGCTGTGTTGCTGTCATCTTGTCGTTATTAGATCCAAGGAAGGAAGGAAGGAAAACAGACTCGTGTGTATACCATTCATCAATATTTATTTAGATATAATCAAGAAATAGAATGACACGTGCCAAAAGAAAGTATCTGAATCAGGGCCAAAAAGTAAGAACAGTTCTCTGATAAGAAGACAAATAACCTCGAAATGTTAGCCAAAGGGTATGCCAAAACCTACTAGATCGAAAGAGTGAGTCCAAAAATAAGCCAAAAGGATGTAGCCAAAATAGACCAAAAGGGGGAATAGTTTATTAGACGAGCACCAAAACACATCCTCTCACACAAAATCACTTACACCCGAACATGCACGCAAAACACATCTTCATCACCCATACACACTCACACACAATCACACATGCAAAACACACCCTCTCACATGCACACACAATCACACATGCAAAACACACCCTCTCATATGCATACACAATTACTAATGCAAAACAAACCCTCTCACATGCACTCACAATCACACAATCATGCAAAACACATCTCGCATACACACCCATGCAATCGCACATGCAAAATCCATCCTCTCACTAAAACACACTTCCACCCAATCACTCATGCAAAACTCCTCCTCCCACATGCACACCCAATCAGACAAAGTGCACCCTCACACACATACACACTTACATCCAATCACACATGCAAAACACACCCTCTCGCACGCGCACGCGCACGCACACACACACACACACAAACACACACACATATATATATACACATGCACGCGCACACACATACACACATATATATATATACACACGCACGCACGCACGCACGCACGCACAAGCAAACTGGATGAGAAATCTACGAGAAGATTCTCCTCCAGAAGGCAGCCACTCTCCTCAGTGCCTTCCTCAGAGGATGAACCTCTCGGTCCTCCACGAAGCTGTCCTCGTCCTCGTCCTCATAGACCCAGTAGTCACTGTCGTCGTTACTAGGGGCAGGATAGTAATCGACGTAGGTGATGGTGACTGGGGCAGGGAGCGTCTCGCCGTGGTCAGGGCGGGCCCAGAACGGGGTGAAAACACTCAGAGGATTGGGAGAGGGGGTCGGGGACGCAGCCTGGGGACGCTACATCAGTGATGGGGGAGGGAGGGAGAAAGGAGGGTCATTGGGCGAGGTTTAAAGGAGGTTTTCAAAGACAAATTGCAAGAGAAAGTCAGAGTGCAATGCCCCTGGTTACACATGCTATGAGACAGTACCCCACGACAAACATGCTGATAGACTGTTAGAAAGAAATGTTTTTGTGTAAATGGGAGAGGGGTACCCTGGGACTCATTTTCAGCACACATAACGGTGGAAATATAATATAATGTCACTAGTATGCGTAAGAGGACATGGATACAAGGACAAAAGAAGCAAGCAATTCGGTCGAATCTGAAGAACAGGTAGATAAGATACATACACAGTCGGATTCCTCATCCAGCGACGGCCATAAACTCGCAGCAGGAGTGACATGATACCGGATCATATCTTCCCGTGCTGAAAATCACCAAAACAACACATTAAAATGCACTCTACATACATGGCGTGTACAATGGAAGCAAAACTATTTGGGGGCCGTCTGAAGGATAGCGAGTCAAGCAGATTCCGATAATATAGACCCAAGGGTTTATAGAGACCTTTTGGGGACACGTATAGGCCACGAGAATACGTTCAAGGAAATAAAACGGGCATTTAATCGTTGTGTTGATACACAGTGCATCTTTCTGTAATAGGCCGCACGTTTGAAAGAGAAGTTTACAAATATAAATGTACCAAAGTTAAGTCTTATATATATGAAAAAAACATCTGTAGTAATTTAACAACATCGTCCGTGATATGTAAATACCAACAGCTCTCTTTTCAGTCGAAGAAAACACATTGACAAGATACAGATTTCTGAATTTTCACAAATTGCAAATGGCGGCCAGAGTCATCCCCACCGATCCTGCTGGTGAACAACGGCCAATTTCAGTGTAAATCTACATACTAACACTTTAAAATACAATAACTGTCTTCTTAAATACCTTGAATATGCAGCCTTGTAAACATCTTGTTAGTAGAAGTCCTCGAAACCATGTTGTAGTCAACGAAATGCAGAGCGATAGCAAGCAAGAGCGATAGTGAATCTGTTAAAAACAGAAGGGGACGTTGGCAACGACAACGGTTACTATGTTATGGAGACGAAGTCAGAACGAGGCGTCATCGTCCATTTCCGGCAACGTCAAACAGCTAGGTGTAGCTGCATGCCATGGGGCCAAACACTTGGCGACTTTTAGGTTTCAAACCTTTGCCTATATACTCAAACGCAGGATATATGGTAGTTCACCACCAAGTCGTACCTGTTAGCTGTTAAAAAACATACAATTCACTCTACAAAGCCGTGTTAAGATTTGTACCAATAAGAAAAGTTAAGGATTCGCTTTCAGTTGGAAAGATCTGTGCCTTCCGATTCCTTTTTTTTCGCTATTTCATAGATGTTTATATGAGAAGCAGACGTTGCAGTCTATACACTTGCAGTCCCGATTATAATGGCCAATTATACTTCGTTATTAACGGTATTTACATGATGCTGAAATATAGAGGATAAGATTTCTGGACGGGGCCTTTTGTTGTGATAAAGACTGGAAGAAAATCCTAAACTGTCGGCGCAGAAGCAAACGACTAAATAAAAGGAAGCAGATGATCCTGGTTTGAGGGCCGTTGTCATGGTTTCCGGCGGTGATAAAATGAAGGCTAGGTTGTGTTTGTTTTGACCGTGAGTATTAACTGGCTAACTGGGGAACGTATCTAATTGCTGGCAAAGACAATTCATCCGACCTGGGAATGGCTGCTGGTGTGTAGCTCGTGATTCAAGGTTGCCGGTAGCTGCACTAATTGCTGCTGGAAGACAAGCTGCGCAATTCGTCTACTAGGTTGTACTACAGCCAATCAGAACCAGTTGTGACTGTGCCGTTTTCGTAGTGAGTCTTCAATGCAGATCGAGAGATATCTGCAGGCTGTGCTTGGATGATATTGTGTAAGATGTTTATGTCATTTAAATGTACATCCATCCAGTTATTAAAACTGACCATGTTTTTCTGTAATTAGTACTTTTTCAACATGATGACTTATGTTTGATGTGCCCACAGATATTTTCAAGTAGGTGACATTTGGCGCGGAACTGGGGGTAGTGTGTTTAGCTTCCTGTACTCGGAAAAGGAGCTGGACTGTGCACATGCGTACAGGTAATAGCTGTTGAATGCTTAACTATTTTTCTTTAAAAATATAACGTTATTATAGAAGTCTGTTGGAAAACATTTGGTTGTGTGTAAGCACTAAACTCGCACTAATAAGCCGACAAGAGTGGTCTCCCTTTGCTCATTGGTCGCGAAGACGCTGGATAAGGGACCGGTCCATCCATTCCCCACAAATACACAGGATATATAAGGCTAATTAACTTGCCTGTGGCATCACTTTGTTTATTGTATTCATGATTCGTTTAAGAATTTAACGCCGGCTGTACATAATATTTCCAGCTGTATTACCGCTCATCCAAATGCCAAGGTAGGGTCTCGGCTGTTTAACGAGTGCCAAGCCCCACTCCCCTGAATCCCGAAAACCATCCCGAGTCTCATTGCTCAACCCTGAATCCCGTATACCAAGTACTTAACACAAATATCAAAGGCACTGACAAAAGGGCGTGGCTTGAGGTTTACTTGCTAAAAAAATATCTATAAAAAATTTAAAATATAAAGAAAATATCTACGTGCACCATTATGTTTATTTAAATGTTAAATCTGCGTACCAAATGCGATTGTATTTGCGTCCCGCGTACCACACTGCTGAATCGCTAATAGCCTCTAAATAGACCCCTGAATCCCGCGTACCAAACGGGGGTTGCCAGCCTCTTTAATTGTAAGGCAAAGTACGTGTTCACCTGCTCGTAATGATTTACATGTATTGACATTCAGCATTGGTTGTCCGTGCATGTATTTGGTCAGTGAACCTGATCTACCATCTGATCTACCTCACTTTGATTTTAAGCTTCCCTACTTTTTAAATCAAACATGATTATAGGTAGGCCGTATATTTATACCGCTACTACTACTACTACTACTACCATCACACTTACTATTACTACTACTGTTTAAATTATTAGGTTGTTCCGTCCAATATACAGCAACACGCTGTTAATCTCCCAGGTCGACATGGAAGTAACGTGTCCCTTCTGTTCCCACTCAATGTTCAAGATGAACATACATGATGAATAAAACGTGAGAAGTCCATTATTTGTGCTTCCCTGCGACATGGGGGAAGTGTTGCTATTAGGAGCGAACGATACTCACTCACCCACTTATTGACTTTGGAGTCATGGGGGGCGGTGGGGTAGCCTAGTGGTTAAAGCGTTCGCTCGTCACGCCGAAGACCCGGGTTCGATTCCCTATATGGGTACAATGTGTGGAGCCCATTTCTGGTGTTCCCCGCCGTGATATGGTTGAAATATTGCTATAACCGGCGTAAAACCATACTCATTCACTTGGAGTCATGGACGTGCATATGCATGGGGATATTGGGATTTTCGTGTCTAAACATTCAAGGGGAGACTAGACCTGGTCAAATTGGCAGTCCTTGTCGGTTTGGTTCAAGTTTTTCAAACATAACTTTGTTTGCTTGATCGAATTGTATGTAGCCTATATCTATCTAAGAGTTCATGAGTACCCTGATTGTCCCAATCTCATACAAGGCACTAATTACTACGTCTATACCTGGACTGAAAAATAAGCGCTAGTCGAGGAGCAAAAGCCCCCTTTTTTCTTAAAATATATCTAAATATCTAAAGACTCGGTAACGGTAAATCAGTCACAAACAGCGAAGGGAGACTACTCTCAAGCATTCACGTTTTCATGAAACTTATAGTAAGTGAAGTGATCGTAAAATAGCCAGCGTTCCGACATCAACTTCGTAGCTATGACATGATCTATTAACTTCGGGTTTGCCATCACAGACTTCTAGTAGAATACTCTCGGCTAGAAGACAGCAACACAGCGGGATAGGGCAAATGACCCCCTAAATATCTTCATGTGTTAATTAGTTTACTCTGTATAACAACTTCAAGATATCTTAAGACCAGACTCGGTTCAGCCGCCTCTCCTGCTGTGTTGCTGTCATCTTGTCGTTATTAGATCCAAGGAAGGAAGGAAGGAAAACAGACTCGTGTGTATACCATTCATCAATATTTATTTAGATATAATCAAGAAATAGAATGGCACGTGCCAAAAGAAAGTATCTGAATCAGGGCCAAAAAGTAAGAACAGTCCTCTGATAAGAAGACAAATAACCTCGAAATGTTAGCCAAAGGGTATGCCAAAACCTACTAGATCGAAAGAGTGAGTCCAAATATAAGCCAAAAGGATGTAGCCAAAATAGACCAAAAGGGGGAATAGTTTATTAGACGAGCACCAAAACACATCCTCTCACACAAAATCACTTACACCCGAACATGCACGCAAAACACATCTTCATCACCCATACACACTCACACACAATCACACATGCAAAACACACCCTCTCACATGCACACACAATCACACATGCAAAACACACCCTCTCACATGCATACACAATCACACATGCAAAACACACCCTCTCACATGCACACACAATCACACATGCAAAACACACCCTCTCACATGCATACACAATCACACATGCAAAACACACCCTCTCACATGCACACACAATCACACAATCATGCAAAACACATCTCGCATGCACACCCATGCAATCGCACATGCAAAATCCATCCTCTCACTAAAACACACTTCCACCCAATCACTCATGCAAAACTCCTCCTCCCACATGCACACCCAATCAGACAAAACGCACCCTCACACACATACACACTTACATCCAATTACACATGCAAAATACACCCTCTCGCACGCGCACGCACACACACACACACACACATATATATATATATATATATATATACACATGCACGCTCACACACATGCACACATATATATATATATATACACACGCACGCACGCACGCACGCACGCACGCACAAGCAAACTGGATGAGAAATCTACGAGAAGATTCTCCTCCAGAAGGCAGCCACTCTCCTCAGTGCCTTCCTCAGAGGATGAACCTCTCGGTCCTCCACGAAGCTGTCCTCGTCCTCGTCCTCATAGACCCAGTAGTCACTGTCGTCGTTACTAGGGGCAGGATAGTAATCGACGTAGGTGATGGTGACTGGGGCAGGGAGCGTCTCGCCGTGGTCAGGGCGGGCCCAGAACGGGGTGAAAACACTCAGAGGATTGGGAGAGGGGGTCGGGGACGCAGCCTGGGGACGCTACATCAGTGATGGGGGAGGGAGGGAGAAAGGAGGGTCATTGGGCGAGGTTTAAAGGAGGTTTTCAAAGACAAATTGCAAGAGAAAGTCAGAGTGCAATGCCCCTGGTTACACATGCTATGAGACAGTACCCCACGACAAACATGCTGATAGACTGTTAGAAAGAAATGTTTTTGTGTAAATGGGAGAGGGGTACCCTGGGACTCATTTTCAGCACACATAACGGTGGAAATATAATATAATGTCACTAGTATGCGTAAGAGGACATGGATACAAGGACAAAAGAAGCAAGCAATTCGGTCGAATCTGAAGAACAGGTAGATAAGATACATACACAGTCGGATTCCTCATCCAGCGACGGCCATAAACTCGCAGCAGGAGTGACATGATACCGGATCATATCTTCCCGTGCTGAAAATCACCAAAACAACACATTAAAATGCACTCTACATACATGGCGTGTACAATGGAAGCAAAACTATTTGGGGGCCGTCTGAAGGATAGCGAGTCAAGCAGATTCCGATAATATAGACCCAAGGGTTTATAGAGACCTTTTGGGGACACGTATAGGCCACGAGAATACGTTCATGGAAATAAAACGGGCATTTAATCGTTGTGTTGATACACAGTGCATCTTTCTGTGATAGGCCGCACGTTTGAAAGAGAAGTTTACAAATATAAATGTACCAAAGTTAAGTCTTATATATATGGAAAAAACATCTGTAGTAATTTAACAACATCGTCCGTCATATGTAAATACCAACAGCTCTCTTTTCAGTCGAAGAAAACACATTGACAAGATACAGATTTCTGAATTTTCACAAATTGCAAATGGCGGCCAGAGTCATCCCCACCGATCCTGCTGGTGAACAACGGCCAATTTCAGTGTAAATCTACATACTAACACTTTAAAATACAATAACTGTCTTCTTAAATACCTTGAATATGCAGCCTTGTAAACATCTTGTTAGTAGAAGTCCTCGAAACCATGTTGTAGTCAACGAAATGCAGAGCGATAGCAAGCAAGAGCGATAGTGAATCTGTTAAAAACAGAAGGGGACGTTGGCAACGACAACGGTTACTATGTTATGGAGACGAAGTCAGAACGAGGCGTCATCGTCCATTTCCGGCAACGTCAAACAGCCAGGTGTAGCTGCATGCCATGGGGCCAAACACTTGGCGACTTTTAGGTTTCAAACCTTTGCCTATATACTCAAACGCAGGATATATGGTAGTTCACCACCAAGTCGTACCTGTTAGCTGTTAAAAAACATACAATTCACTCTACAAAGCCGTGTTAAGATTTGTACCAATAAGAAAAGTTAAGGATTCGCTTTCAGTTGGAAAGATCTGTGCCTTCCGATTCCTTTTTTTTCGCTATTTCATAGATGTTTATATGAGAAGCAGACGTTGCAGTCTATACACTTGCAGTCCCGATTATAATGGCCAATTATACTTCGTTATTAACGGTATTTACATGATGCTGAAATATAGAGGATAAGATTTCTGGACGGGGCCTTTTGTTGTGATAAAGACTGGAAGAAAATCCTAAACTGTCGGCGCAGAAGCAAACGACTAAATAAAAGGAAGCAGATGATCCTGGTTTGAGGGCCGTTGTCATGGTTTCCGGCGGTGATAAAATGAAGGCTAGGTTGTGTTTGTTTTGACCGTGAGTATTAACTGGCTAACTGGGGAACATATCTAATTGCTGGCAAAGACAATTCATCCGACCTGGGAATGGCTGCTGGTGTGTAGCTCGTGATTCAAGGTTGCCGGTAGCTGCACTAATTGCTGCTGGAAGACAAGCTGCGCAATTCGTCTACTAGGTTGTACTACAGCCAATCAGAACCAGTTGTGACTGTGCCGTTTTCGTAGTGAGTCTTCAATGCAGATCGAGAGATATCTGCAGGCTGTGCTTGGATGATATTGTGTAAGATGTTTATGTCATTTAAATGTACATCCATCCAGTTATTAAAACTGACCATGTTTTTCTGTAATTAGTACTTTTTCAACATGATGACTTATGTTTGATGTGCCCACAGATATTTTCAAGTAGGTGACATTTGGCGCGGAACTGGGGGTAGTGTGTTTAGCTTCCTGTACTCGGAAAAGGAGCTGGACTGTGCACATGCGTACAGGTAATAGCTGTTGAATGCTTAACTATTTTTCTTTAAAAATATAACGTTATTATAGAAGTCTGTTGGAAAACATTTGGTTGTGTGTAAGCACTAAACTCGCACTAATAAGCCGACAAGAGTGGTCTCCCTTTGCTCATTGGTCGCGAAGACGCTGGATAAGGGACCGGTCCATCCATTCCCCACAAATACACAGGATATATAAGGCTAATTAACTTGCCTGTGGCATCACTTTGTTTATTGTATTCATGATTCGTTTAAGAATTTAACGCCGGCTGTACATAATATTTCCAGCTGTATTACCGCTCATCCAAATGCCAAGGTAGGGTCTCGGCTGTTTAACGAGTGCCAAGCCCCACTCCCCTGAATCCCGAAAACCATCCCGAGTCTCATTGCTCAACCCTGAATCCCGTATACCAAGTACTTAACACAAATATCAAAGGCACTGACAAAAGGGCGTGGCTTGAGGTTTACTTGCTAAAAAAATATCTATAAAAAAATTAAAATATAAAGAAAATATCTACGTGCACCATTATGTTTATTTAAATGTTAAATCTGCGTACCAAATGCGATTGTATTTGCGTCCCGCGTACCACACTGCTGAATCGCTAATAGCCTCTAAATAGACCCCTGAATCCCGCGTACCAAAAGGGGGTTGCCAGCCTCTTTAATTGTAAGGCAAAGTACGTGTTCACCTGCTCGTAATGATTTACATGTATTGACATTCAGCATTGGTTGTCCGTGCATGTATTTGGTCAGTGAACCTGATCTACCATCTGATCTACCTCACTTTGATTTTAAGCTTCCCTACTTTTTAAATCAAACATGATTATAGGTAGGCCGTATATTTATACCGCTACTACTACTACTACTACTACTACCACCACACTTACTATTACTACTACTGTTTAAATTATTAGGTTGTTCCGTCCAATATACAGCAACACGCTGTTAATCTCCCAGGTCGACATGGAAGTAACGTGTCCCTTCTGTTCCCACTCAATGTTCAAGATGAACATACATGATGAATAAAACGTGAGAAGTCCATTATTTGTGCTTCCCTGCGACATGGGGGAAGTGTTGCTATTAGGAGCGAACGATACTCACTCACCCACTTATTGACTTTGGAGTCATGGGGGGCGGTGGGGTAGCCTAGTGGTTAAAGCGTTCGCTCGTCACGCCGAAGACCCGGGTTCGATTCCCTATATGGGTACAATGTGTGGAGCCCATTTCTGGTGTTCCCCGCCGTGATATGGTTGAAATATTGCTATAACCGGCGTAAAACCATACTCATTCACTTGGAGTCATGGACGTGCATATGCATGGGGATATTGGGATTTTCGTGTCTAAACATTCAAGGGGAGACTAGACCTGGTCAAATTGGCAGTCCTTGTCGGTTTGGTTCAAGTTTTTCAAACATAACTTTGTTTGCTTGATCGAATTGTATGTAGCCTATATCTATCTAAGAGTTCATGAGTACCCTGATTGTCCCAATCTCATACAAGGCACTAATTACTACGTCTATACCTGGACTGAAAAATAAGCGCTAGTCGAGGAGCAAAAGCCCCCTTTTTTCTTAAAATATATCTAAATATCTAAAGACTCGGTAACGGTAAATCAGTCACAAACAGCGAAGGGAGACTACTCTCAAGCATTCACGTTTTCATGAAACTTATAGTAAGTGAAGTGATCGTAAAATAGCCAGCGTTCCGACATCAACTTCGTAGCTATGACATGATCTATTAACTTCGGGTTTGCCATCACAGACTTCTAGAAGAATACTCTCGGCTAGAAGACAGCAACACAGCGGGATAGGGCAAATGACCCCCTAAATATCTTCATGTGTTAATTAGTTTACTCTGTATAACAACTTCAAGATATCTTAAGACCAGACTCGGTTCAGCCGCCTCTCCTGCTGTGTTGCTGTCATCTTGTCGTTATTAGATCCAAGGAAGGAAGGAAGGAAAACAGACTCGTGTGTATACCATTCATCAATATTTATTTAGATATAATCAAGAAATAGAATGACACGTGCCAAAAGAAAGTATCTGAATCAGGGCCAAAAAGTAAGAACAGTTCTCTGATAAGAAGACAAATAACCTCGAAATGTTAGCCAAAGGGTATGCCAAAACCTACTAGATCGAAAGAGTGAGTCCAAAAATAAGCCAAAAGGATGTAGCCAAAATAGACCAAAAGGGGGAATAGTTTATTAGACGAGCACCAAAACACATCCTCTCACACAAAATCACTTACACCCGAACATGCACGCAAAACACATCTTCATCACCCATACACACTCACACACAATCACACATGCAAAACACACCCTCTCACATGCACACACAATCACACATGCAAAACACACCCTCTCACATGCACACACAATCACACATGCAAAACACACCCTCTCATATGCATACACAATTACTAATGCAAAACAAACCCTCTCACATGCACTCAGAATCGCACAATCATGCAAAACACATCTCGCATACACACCCATGCAATCGCACATGCAAAATCCATCCTCTCACTAAAACACACTTCCACCCAATCACTCATGCAAAACTCCTCCTCCCACATGCACACCCAATCAGACAAAGTGCACCCTCACACACATACACACTTACATCCAATCACACATGCAAAACACACCTTCTCGCACGCGCACGCACACACACACACACACACACACACACATATATATATATATACACATGCACGCGCACACACATACACACATATATATATATACACACGCACGCTCGCACGCACGCACAAGCAAACTGGATGAGAAATCTACGAGAAGATTCTCCTCCAGAAGGCAGCCACTCTCCTCAGTGCCTTCCTCAGAGGATGAACCTCTCAGTCCTCCACGAAGCTGTCCTCGTCCTCGTCCTCATAGACCCAGTAGTCACTGTCGTCGTTACTAGGGGCAGGATAGTAATCGACGTAGGTGATGGTGACTGGGGCAGGGAGCGTCTCGCCGTGGTCAGGGCGGGCCCAGAACGGGGTGAAAACACTCAGAGGATTGGGAGAGGGGGTCGGGGACGCAGCCTGGGGACGCTACATCAGTGATGGGGGAGGGAGGGAGAAAGGAGGGTCATTGGGCGAGGTTTAAAGGAGGTTTTCAAAGACAAATTGCAAGAGAAAGTCAGAGTGCAATGCCCCTGGTTACACATGCTATGAGACAGTACCCCACGACAAACATGCTGATAGACTGTTAGAAAGAAATGTTTTTGTGTAAATGGGAGAGGGGTACCCTGGGACTCATTTTCAGCACACATAACGGTGGAAATATAATATAATGTCACTAGTATGCGTAAGAGGACATGGATACAAGGACAAAAGAAGCAAGCAATTCGGTCGAATCTGAAGAACAGGTAGATAAGATACATACACAGTCGGATTCCTCATCCAGCGACGGCCATAAACTCGCAGCAGGAGTGACATGATACCGGATCATATCTTCCCGTGCTGAAAATCACCAAAACAACACATTAAAATGCACTCTACATACATGGCGTGTACAATGGAAGCAAAACTATTTGGGGGCCGTCTGAAGGATAGCGAGTCAAGCAGATTCCGATAATATAGACCCAAGGGTTTATAGAGACCTTTTGGGGACACGTATAGGCCACGAGAATACGTTCAAGGAAATAAAACGGGCATTTAATCGTTGTGTTGATACACAGTGCATCTTTCTGTAATAGGCCGCACGTTTGAAAGAGAAGTTTACAAATATAAATGTACCAAATTTAAGTCTTATATATATGAAAAAAACATCTGTAGTAATTTAACAACATCGTCCGTGATATGTAAATACCAACAGCTCTCTTTTCAGTCGAAGAAAACACATATACAAGATACAGATTTCTGAATTTTCACAAATTGCAAATGGCGGCCAGAGTCATCCCCACCGATCCTGCTGGTGAACAACGGCCAATTTCAGTGTAAATCTACATACTAACACTTTAAAATACAATAACTGTCTTCTTAAATACCTTGAATATGCAGCCTTGTAAACATCTTGTTAGTAGAAGTCCTCGAAACCATGTTGTAGTCAACGAAATGCAGAGCGATAGCAAGCAAGAGCGATAGTGAATCTGTTAAAAACAGAAGGGGACGTTGGCAACGACAACGGTTACTATGTTATGGAGACGAAGTCAGAACGAGGCGTCATCGTCCATTTCCGGCAACGTCAAACAGCCAGGTGTAGCTGCATGCCATGGGGCCAAACACTTGGCGACTTTTAGGTTTCAAACCTTTGCCTATATACTCAAACGCAGGATATATGGTAGTTCACCACCAAGTCGTACCTGTTAGCTGTTAAAAAACATACAATTCACTCTACAAAGCCGTGTTAAGATTTGTACCAATAAGAAAAGTTAAGGATTCGCTTTCAGTTGGAAAGATCTGTGCCTTCCGATTCCTTTTTTTTCGCTATTTCATAGATGTTTATATGAGAAGCAGACGTTGCAGTCTATACACTTGCAGTCCCGATTATAATGGCCAATTATACTTCGTTATTAACGGTATTTACATGATGCTGAAATATAGAGGATAAGATTTCTGGACGGGGCCTTTTGTTGTGATAAAGACTGGAAGAAAATCCTAAACTGTCGGCGCAGAAGCAAACGACTAAATAAAAGGAAGCAGATGATCCTGGTTTGAGGGCCGTTGTCATGGTTTCCGGCGGTGATAAAATGAAGGCTAGGTTGTGTTTGTTTTGACCGTGAGTATTAACTGGCTAACTGGGGAACATATCTAATTGCTGGCAAAGACAATTCATCCGACCTGGGAATGGCTGCTGGTGTGTAGCTCGTGATTCAAGGTTGCCGGTAGCTGCACTTATTGCTGCTGGAAGACAAGCTGCGCAATTCGTCTACTAGGTTCTACTACAGCCAATCAGAACCAGTTGTGACTGTGCCGTTTTCGTAGTGAGTCTTCAATGCAGATCGAGAGATATCTGCAGGCTGTGCTTGGATGATATTGTGTAAGATGTTTATGTCATTTAAATGTACATCGATCCAGTTATTAAAACTGACCATGTTTTTCTGTAATTAGTACTTTTTCAACATGATGACTTATGTTTGATGTGCCCACAGATATTTTCAAGTAGGTGACATTTGGCGCGGAACTGGGGGTAGTGTGTTTAGCTTCCTGTACTCGGAAAAGGAGCTGGACTGTGCACATGCGTACAGGTAATAGCTGTTGAATGCTTAACTATTTTTCTTTAAAAATATAACGTTATTATAGAAGTCTGTTGGAAAACATTTGGTTGTGTGTAAGCACTAAACTCGCACTAATAAGCCGACAAGAGTGGTCTCCCTTTGCTCATTGGTCGCGAAGACGCTGGATAAGGGACCGGTCCATCCATTCCCCACAAATACACAGGATATATAAGGCTAATTAACTTGCCTGTGGCATCACTTTGTTTATTGTATTCATGATTCGTTTAAGAATTTAACGCCGGCTGTACATAATATTTCCAGCTGTATTACCGCTCATCCAAATGCCAAGGTAGGGTCTCGGCTGTTTAACGAGTGCCAAGCCCCACTCCCCTGAATCCCGAAAACCATCCCGAGTCTCATTGCTCAACCCTGAATCCCGTATACTAAGTACTTAACACAAATATCAAAGGCACTGACAAAAGGGCGTGGCTTGAGGTTTACTTGCTAAAAAAATATCTATAAAAAATTTAAAATATAAAGAAAATATCTACGTGCACCATTATGTTTATTTAAATGTTAAATCTGCGTACCAAATGCGATTGTATTTGCGTCCCGCGTACCACACTGCTGAATCGCTAATAGCCTCTAAATAGACCCCTGAATCCCGCGTACCAAAAGGGGGTTGCCAGCCTCTTTAATTGTAAGGCAAAGTACGTGTTCACCTGCTCGTAATGATTTACATGTATTGACATTCAGCATTGGTTGTCCGTGCATGTATTTGGTCAGTGAACCTGATCTACCATCTGATCTACCTCACTTTGATTTTAAGCTTCCCTACTTTTTAAATCAAACATGATTATAGGTAGGCCGTATATTTATACCGCTACTACTACTACTACTACTACTACCACCACACTTACTATTACTACTACTGTTTAAATTATTAGGTTGTTCCGTCCAATATACAGCAACACGCTGTTAATCTCCCAGGTCGACATGGAAGTAACGTGTCCCTTCTGTTCCCACTCAATGTTCAAGATGAACATACATGATGAATAAAACGTGAGAAGTCCATTATTTGTGCTTCCCTGCGACATGGGGGAAGTGTTGCTATTAGGAGCGAACGATACTCACTCACCCACTTATTGACTTTGGAGTCATGGGGGGCGGTGGGGTAGCCTAGTGGTTAAAGCGTTCGCTCGTCACGCCGAAGACCCGGGTTCGATTCCCTATATGGGTACAATGTGTGGAGCCCATTTCTGGTGTTCCCCGCCGTGATATGGTTGAAATATTGCTATAACCGGTGTAAAACCATACTCATTCACTTGGAGTCATGGACGTGCATATGCATGGGGATATTGGGATTTTCGTGTCTAAACATTCAAGGGGAGACTAGACCTGGTCAAATTGGCAGTCCTTGTCGGTTTGGTTCAAGTTTTTCAAACATAACTTTGTTTGCTTGATCGAATTGTATGTAGCCTATATCTATCTAAGAGTTCATGAGTACCCTGATTGTCCCAATCTCATACAAGGCACTAATTACTACGTCTATACCTGGACTGAAAAATAAGCGCTAGTCGAGGAGCAAAAGCCCCCTTTTTTCTTAAAATATATCTAAATATCTAAAGACTCGGTAACGGGAAATCAGTCACAAACAGCGAAGGGAGACTACTCTCAAGCATTCACGTTTTCATGAAACTTATAGTAAGTGAAGTGATCGTAAAATAGCCAGCGTTCCGACATCAACTTCGTAGCTATGACATGATCTATTAACTTCGGGTTTGCCATCACAGACTTCTAGTAGAATACTCTCGGCTAGAAGACAGCAACACAGCGGGATAGGGCAAATGACCCCCTAAATATCTTCATGTGTTAATTAGTTTACTCTGTATAACAACTTCAAGATATCTTAAGACCAGACTCGGTTCAGCCGCCTCTCCTGCTGTGTTGCTGTCATCTTGTCGTTATTAGATCCAAGGAAGGAAGGAAGGAAAACAGACTCGTGTGTATACCATTCATCAATATTTATTTAGATATAATCAAGAAATAGAATGGCACGTGCCAAAAGAAAGTATCTGAATCAGGGCCAAAAAGTAAGAACAGTCCTCTGATAAGAAGACAAATAACCTCGAAATGTTAGCCAAAGGGTATGCCAAAACCTACTAGATCGAAAGAGTGAGTCCAAAAATAAGCCAAAAGGATGTAGCCAAAATAGACCAAAAGGGGGAATAGTTTATTAGACGAGCACCAAAACACATCCTCTCACACAAAATCACTTACACCCGAACATGCACGCAAAACACATCTTCATCACCCATACACACTCACACACAATCACACATGCAAAACACACCCTCTCACATGCACACACAATCACACATGCAAAACACACCCTCTCACATGCACACACAATCACACATGCAAAACACACCCTCTCACATGCACACACAATCACACATGCAAAACACACCCTCTCATATGCATACACAATTACTAATGCAAAACAAACCCTCTCACATGCACTCACAATCACACAATCATGCAAAACACATCTCGCATACACACCCATGCAATCGCACATGCAAAATCCATCCTCTCACTAAAACACACTTCCACCCAATCACTCATGCAAAACTCCTCCTCCCACATGCACACCCAATCAGACAAAGTGCACCCTCACACACATACACACTTACATCCAATCACACATGCAAAACACATCTTCTCGCACGCGCACGCGCACACACACACACACACACACACACACACACACACATATATATATACACATGCACGCGCACACACATACACACATATATATATATACGCACGCACGCACGCACGCACGCACGCACGCACGCACGCACGCACGCACGCACGCACGCACAAGCAAACTGGATGAGAAATCTACGAGAAGATTCTCCTCCAGAAGGCAGCCACTCTCCTCAGTGCCTTCCTCAGAGGATGAACCTCTCGGTCCTCCACGAAGCTGTCCTCGTCCTCGTCCTCATAGACCTAGTAGTCACTGTCGTCGTTACTAGGGGCAGGATAGTAATCGACGTAGGTGATGATGACTGGGGCAGGGAGCGTCTCGCCGTGGTCAGGGCGGGCCCAGAACGGGGTGAAAACACTCAGAGGATTGGGAGAGGGGGTCGGGGACGCAGCCTGGGGACGCTACATCAGTGATGGGGGAGGGAGGGAGAAAGGAGGGTCATTCGGCGAGGTTTAAAGGAGGTTTTCAAAGACAAATTGCAAGAGAAAGTCAGAGTGCAATGCCCCTGGTTACACATGCTATGAGACAGTACCCCACGACAAACATGCTGATAGACTGTTAGAAAGAAATGTTTTTGTGTAAATGGGAGAGGGGTACCCTGGGACTCATTTTCAGCACACATAACGGTGGAAATATAATATAATGTCACTAGTATGCGTAAGAGGACATGGATACAAGGACAAAAGAAGCAAGCAATTCGGTCGAATCTGAAGAACAGGTAGATAAGATACATACACAGTCGGATTCCTCATCCAGCGACGGCCATAAACTCGCAGCAGGAGTGACGTGATACCGGATCATATCTTCCCGTGCTGAAAATCACCAAAACAACACATTAAAATGCACTCTACATACATGGCGTGTACAATGGAAGCAAAACTATTTGGGGGCCGTCTGAAGGATAGCGAGTCAAGCAGATTCCGATAATATAGACCCAAGGGTTTATAGAGACCTTTTGGGGACACGTATAGGCCACGAGAATACGTTCAAGGAAATAAAACGGGCATTTAATCGTTGTGTTGATACACAGTGCATCTTTCTGTAATAGGCCGCACGTTTGAAAGAGAAGTTTACAAATATAAATGTACCAAAGTTAAGTCTTATATATATGAAAAAAACATCTGTAGTAATTTAACAACATCGTCCGTGATATGTAAATACCAACAGCTCTCTTTTCAGTCGAAGAAAACACATTGACAAGATACAGATTTCTGAATTTTCACAAATTGCAAATGGCGGCCAGAGTCATCCCCACCGATCCTGCTGGTGAACAACGGCCAATTTCAGTGTAAATCTACATACTAACACTTTAAAATACAATAACTGTCTTCTTAAATACCTTGAATATGCAGCCTTGTAAACATCTTGTTAGTAGAAGTCCTCGAAACCATGTTGTAGTCAACGAAATGCAGAGCGATAGCAAGCAAGAGCGATAGTGAATCTGTTAAAAACAGAAGGGGACGTTGGCAACGACAACGGTTACTATGTTATGGAGACGAAGTCAGAACGAGGCGTCATCGTCCATTTCCGGCAACGTCAAACAGCCAGGTGTAGCTGCATGCCAGGGAGCCAAACACTTGGCGACTTTTAGGTTTCAAACCTTTGCCTATATACCCAAACGCAGGATATATGGTAGTTCACCACCAAGTCGTACCTGTTAGCTGTTAAAAAACATACAATTCACTCTACAAAGCCGTGTTAAGATTTGTACCAATAAGAAAAGTTAAGGATTCGCTTTCAGTTGGAAAGATCTGTGCCTTCCGATTCCTTTTTTTTTCGCTATTTCATAGATGTTTATATGAGAAGCAGACGTTGCAGTCTATACACTTGCAGTCCCGATTATAATGGCCAATTATACTTCGTTATTAACGGTATTTACATGATGCTGAAATATAGAGGATAAGATTTCTGGACGGGGCCTTTTGTTGTGATAAAGACTGGAAGAAAATCCTAAACTGTCGGCGCAGAAGCAAACGACTAAATAAAAGGAAGCAGATGATCCTGGTTTGAGGGCCGTTGTCATGGTTTCCGGCGGTGATAAAATGAAGGCTAGGTTGTGTTTGTTTTGACCGTGAGTATTAACTGGCTAACTGGGGAACGTATCTAATTGCTGGCAAAGACAATTCATCCGACCTGGGAATGGCTGCTGGTGTGTAGCTCGTGATTCAAGGTTGCCGGTAGCTGCACTAATTGCTGCTGGAAGACAAGCTGCGCAATTCGTCTACTAGGTTGTACTACAGCCAATCAGAACCAGTTGTGACTGTGCCGTTTACGTAGTGAGTCTTCAATGCAGATCGAGAGATATCTGCAGGCTGTGCTTGGATGATATTGTGTAAGATGTTTATGTCATTTAAATGTACATCCATCCAGTTATTAAAACTGACCATGTTTTTCTGTAATTAGTACTTTTTCAACATGATGACTTATGTTTGATGTGCCCACAGATATTTTCAAGTAGGTGACATTTGGCGCGGAACTGGGGGTAGTGTGTTTAGCTTCCTGTACTCGGAAAAGGAGCTGGACTGTGCACATGCGTACAGGTAATAGCTGTTGAATGCTTAACTATTTTTCTTTAAAAATATAACGTTATTATAGAAGTCTGTTGGAAAACATTTGGTTGTGTGTAAGCACTAAACTCGCACTAATAAGCCGACAAGAGTGGTCTCCCTTTGCTCATTGGTCGCGAAGACGCTGGATAAGGGACCGGTCCATCCATTCCCCACAAATACACAGGATATATAAGGCTAATTAACTTGCCTGTGGCATCACTTTGTTTATTGTATTCATGATTCGTTTAAGAATTTAACGCCGGCTGTACATAATATTTCCAGCTGTATTACCGCTCATCCAAATGCCAAGGTAGGGTCTCGGCTGTTTAACGAGTGCCAAGCCCCACTCCCCTGAATCCCGAAAACCATCCCGAGTCTCATTGCTCAACCCTGAATCCCGTATACCAAGTACTTAACACAAATATCAAAGGCACTGACAAAAGGGCGTGGCTTGAGGTTTACTTGCTAAAAAAATATCTATAAAAAATTTAAAATATAAAGAAAATATCTACGTGCACCATTATGTTTATTTAAATGTTAAATCTGCGTACCAAATGCGATTGTATTTGCGTCCCGCGTACCACACTGCTGAATCGCTAATAGCCTCTAAATAGACCCCTGAATCCCGCGTACCAAAAGGGGGTTGGCAGCCTCTTTAATTGTAAGGCAAAGTACGTGTTCACCTGTTCGTAATGATTTACATGTATTGACATTCAGCATTGGTTGTCCGTGCATGTATTTGGTCAGTGAACCTGATCTACCATCTGATCTACCTCACTTTGATTTTAAGCTTCCCTACTTTTTAAATCAAACATGATTATAGGTAGGCCGTATATTTATACCGCTACTACTACTACTACTACTACTACCACCACACTTACTATTACTATTACTGTTTAAATTATTAGGTTGTTCCGTCCAATATACAGCAACACGCTGTTAATCTCCCAGGTCGACATGGAAGTAACGTGTCCCTTCTGTTCCCACTCAATGTTCAAGATGAACATACATGATGAATAAAACGTGAGAAGTCCATTATTTGTGCTTCCCTGCGACATGGGGGAAGTGTTGCTATTAGGAGCGAACGATACTCACTCACCCACTTATTGACTTTGGAGTCATGGGGGGCGGTGGGGTAGCCTAGTGGTTAAAGCGTTCGCTCGTCACGCCGAAGACCCGGGTTCGATTCCCTATATGGGTACAATGTGTGGAGCCCATTTCTGGTGTTCCCCGCCGTGATATGGTTGAAATATTGCTATAACCGGCGTAAAACCATACTCATTCACTTGGATTCATGGACGTGCATATGCATGGGGATATTGGCATTTTCGTGTCTAAACATTCAAGGGGAGACTAGACCTGGTCAAATTGGCAGTCCTTGTCGGTTTGGTTCAAGTTTTTCAAACATAACTTTGTTTGCTTGATCGAATTGTATGTAGCCTATATCTATCTAAGAGTTCATGAGTACCCTGATTGTCCCAATCTCATACAAGGCACTAATTACTACGTCTATACCTGGACTGAAAAATAAGCGCTAGTCGAGGAGCAAAAGCCCCCTTTTTTCTTAAAATATATCTAAATATCTAAAGACTCGGTAACGGTAAATCAGTCACAAACAGCGAAGGGAGACTACTCTCAAGCATTCACGTTTTCATGAAACTTATAGTAAGTGAAGTGATCGTAAAATAGCCAGCGTTCCGACATCAACTTCGTAGCTATGACATGATCTATTAACTTCGGGTTTGCCATCACAGACTTCTAGTAGAATACTCTCGGCTAGAAGACAGCAACACAGCGGGATAGGGCAAATGACCCCCTAAATATCTTCATGTGTTAATTAGTTTACTCTGTATAACAACTTCAAGATATCTTAAGACCAGACTCGGTTCAGCCGCCTCTCCTGCTGTGTTGCTGTCATCTTGTCGTTATTAGATCCAAGGAAGGAAGGAAGGAAAACAGACTCGTGTGTATACCATTCATCAATATTTATTTAGATATAATCAAGAAATAGAATGGCACGTGCCAAAAGAAAGTATCTGAATCAGGGCCAAAAAGTAAGAACAGTCCTCTGATAAGAAGACAAATAACCTCGAAATGTTAGCCAAAGGGTATGCCAAAACCTACTAGATCGAAAGAGTGAGTCCAAAAATAAGCCAAAAGGATGTAGCCAAAATAGACCAAAAGGGGGAATAGTTTATTAGACGAGCACCAAAACACATCCTCTCACACAAAATCACTTACACCCGAACATGCACGCAAAACACATCTTCATCACTCATACACACTCACACACAATCACACATGCAAAACACACCCTCTCACATGCACACACAATCACACATGCAAAACACACCCTCTCACATGCACACACAATCACACATGCAAAACACACCCTCTCACATGCACACACAATCACACATGCAAAACACACCCTCTCACATGCATACACAATCACACATGCAAAACACACCCTCTCACATGCACACACAATCACACAATCATGCAAAACACATCTCGCATGCACACCCATGCAATCGCACATGCAAAATCCATCCTCTCACTAAAACACACTTCCACCCAATCACTCATGCAAAACTCCTCCTCCCACATGCACACCCAATCAGACAAAACGCACCCTCACACACATACACACTTACATCCAATCACACATGCAAATTACACCCTCTCGCACGCGCACGCACACACACACACACACATATATATATATATATATACACATGCACGCTCACACACATACACACATATATATATATACACACGCACGCACGCACGCACGCACAAGCAAACTGGATGAGAAATCTACGAGAAGATTCTCCTCCAGAAGGCAGCCACTCTCCTCAGTGCCTTCCTCAGAGGATGAACCTCTCGGTCCTCCACGAAGCTGTCCTCGTCCTCGTCCTCATAGACCCAGTAGTCACTGTCGTCGTTACTAGGGGCAGGATAGTAATCGACGTAGGTGATGGTGACTGGGGCAGGGAGCGTCTCGCCGTGGTCAGGGCGGGCCCAGAACGGGGTGAAAACACTGGGATTGGGAGAGGGGGTCGGGGACGCAGCCTGGGGACGCTACATCAGTGATGGGGGAGGGAGGGAGAAAGGAGGGTCATTGGGCGAGGTTTAAAGGAGGTTTTCAAAGACAAATTGCAAGAGAAAGTCAGAGTGCAATGCCCCTGGTTACACATGCTATGAGACAGTACCCCACGACAAACATGCTGATAGACTGTTAGAAAGAAATGTTTTTGTGTAAATGGGAGAGGGGTACCCTGGGACTCATTTTCAGCACACATAACGGTGGAAATATAATATAATGTCACTAGTATGCGTAAGAGGACATGGATACAAGGACAAAAGAAGCAAGCAATTCGGTCGAATCTGAAGAACAGGTAGATAAGATACATACACAGTCGGATTCCTCATCCAGCGACGGCCATAAACTCGCAGCAGGAGTGACATGATACCGGATCATATCTTCCCGTGCTGAAAATCACCAAAACAACACATTAAAATGCACTCTACATACATGGCGTGTACAATGGAAGCAAAACTATTTGGGGGCCGTCTGAAGGATAGCGAGTCAAGCAGATTCCGATAATATAGACCCAAGGGTTTATAGAGACCTTTTGGGGACACGTATAGGCCACGAGAATACGTTCAAGGAAATAAAACGGGCATTTAATCGTTGTGTTGATACACAGTGCATCTTTCTGTAATAGGCCGCACGTTTGAAAGAGAAGTTTACAAATATAAATGTACCAAATTTAAGTCTTATATATATGAAAAAAACATCTGTAGTAATTTAACAACATCGTCCGTGATATGTAAATACCAACAGCTCTCTTTTCAGTCGAAGAAAACACATTGACAAGATACAGATTTCTGAATTTTCACAAATTGCAAATGGCGGCCAGAGTCATCCCCACCGATCCTGCTGGTGAACAACGGCCAATTTCAGTGTAAATCTACATACTAACACTTTAAAATACAATAACTGTCTTCTTAAATACCTTGAATATGCAGCCTTGTAAACATCTTGTTAGTAGAAGTCCTCGAAACCATGTTGTAGTCAACGAAATGCAGAGCGATAGCAAGCAAGAGTGATAGTGAATCTGTTAAAAACAGAAGGGGACGTTGGCAACGACAACGGTTACTATGTTATGGAGACGAAGTCAGAACGAGGCGTCATCGTCCATTTCCGGCAACGTCAAACAGCCAGGTGTAGCTGCATGCCATTGGGCCAAACACTTGGCGACTTTTAGGTTTCAAACCTTTGCCTATATACTCAAACGCAGGATATATGGTAGTTCACCACCAAGTCGTACCTGTTAGCTGTTAAAAACATACAATTCACTCTACAAAGCCGTGTTAAGATTTGTACCAATAAGAAAAGTTAAGGATTCGCTTTCAGTTGGAAAGATCTGTGCCTTCCGATTCCTTTTTTTTTCGCTATTTCATTGATGTTTATATAAGAAACAGACGTTGCAGTCTATACACTTGCAGTCCCGATTATAATGGCCAATTATACTTCGTTATTAACGGTATTTACATGATGCTGAAATATAGAGGATAAGATTTCTGGACGGGGCCTTTTGTTGTGATAAAGACTGGAAGAAAATCCTAAACAGTCGGCGCAGAAGCAAACGACTAAATAAAAGGAAGCAGATGATCCTGGTTTGAGGGCCGTTGAAGGCTAGGTTGTGTTTGTTTTGACCGTGAGTATTAACTGGCTAACTGGGGAACATATCTAATTGCTGGCAAAGACAATTCATCCGACCTGTGAATGGCTGCTGGTGTGTAGCTCGTGATTCAAGGTTGCCGGTAGCTGCACTTATTGCTGCTGGAAGACAAGCTGCGCAATTCGTCTACTAGGTTCTACTACAGCCAATCAGAACCAGTTGTGACTGTGCCGTTTTCGTAGTGAGTCTTCAATGCAGATCGAGAGATATCTGCAGGCTGTGCTTGGATGATATTGTGTAAGATGTTTATGTCATTTAAATGTACATCCATCCAGTTATTAAAACTGACCATGTTTTTCTGTAATTAGTACTTTTTCAACATGATGACTTATGTTTGATGTGCCCACAGATATTTTCAAGTAGGTGACATTTGGCGCGGAACTGGGGGTAGTGTGTTTAGCTTCCTGTACTCGGAAAAGGAGCTGGCTAAGCAAGTCATTTTTTTTGTTTTTATTGCTGCTTTAAGACCAGACTGTGCACATGCGTACAGATAACAGCTGTTGAATGCTTAACTATTTTTCTTTAAAAATATAACGTTATTATAGAAGTCTGTTGGAAAACATTTGGTTGTGTGTAAGCACTAAACTCGCACTAATAAGCCGACAAGAGTGGTCTCCCTTTGCTCATTGGTCGAGAAGACGCTGGATAAGGGACCGGTCCATCCATTCCCAACAAATACACAGGATATATAAGGCTAATTAACTTGCCTGTGGCATCACTTTGTTTATTGTATTCATCATTCGTTTAAGAATTTAACGCCGGCTGTACATACTATTTCCAGCTGTATTACCGCTCATCCAAATGCCAAGGTAGGGTCTCGGCTGTTTAACGAGTGCCAAGCCCCACTCCCCTGAATCCCGAAAACCAAGTACTTAACACAAATATCAAAGGCACTGACAAAAGGGCGTGGCTTGAGGTTTACTTGCTAAAAAAATATCTATAAAAAAATTAAAATATAAAGGAAATATTTACGTGCACCATTATGTTTATTTAAATGTTAAATCTGCGTACCAAATGCGATTGTATTTGCGTCCTGCGTACCACACTGCTGAATCGCTAATAGCCTCTAAATAGACCCCTGAATCCCGCGTACCAAAAGGGGGTTGGCAGCCTCTTTAATTGTAAGGCAAAGTACGTGTTCACCTTTTCGTAATGATTTACATGTTTTGACATTCAGCATTGGTTGTCCGTGCATGTATTTGGTCAGTGAACCTGATCTACCATCTGATCTACCTCACTTTGATTTTAAGCTTCCCTACTTTTTAAATCAAACATGATTATAGGTAGGCCGTATATTTATACCGCTACTACTACTACTACTACTACCACCACAATTACTATTACTACTACTGTTTACATTATTAGGTTGTTCCGTCCAATATACAGCTACACGCTGTAAATCTCCCAGGTCGACATGGAAGTAACGTGTCGCTTCTGTTCCCACTCACTGTTCAAGATGAACATACATGGTGAATAAAACGCGAGAAGTCCATTATTTGTGCTTCCCTGCCGCGACATGGGGGAAGTGTTGCTATTAGGAGCGAACGATACTCACTCACCCACTTATTGACTTTGGAGTCATGGGGGGCGGTGGGGTAGCCTAGTGGTTTAAAGCGTTCGCTCGTCACGCCGAAGACCCGGGTTCGATTCCCTATATGGGTACAATGTGTGGAGCCCATTTCTGGTGTCCCCCGCCGTGATATGGTTGAAATATTGCTATAACCGGCGTAAAACCATACTCATTCACTTGGAGTCATGGACGTACATATGCATGGGGATATTGGGATTTTCGTGTCTAAACATTCAAGGGGAGACTAGACCTGGTCAAATTGGCAGTCCTTGTCGGTTTGGTTCAAGTTTTTCAAACATAACTTTGTTTGCTTGATCGAATTGTATGTAGCCTATATCTATCTAAGAGTTCATGAGTACCCTGATTGTCCCAGTCTCATACAAGGCACTAATTACTACGTCTATACCTGGACTGAAAAATAAGCGCTAGTCGAGGAGCAAAAGCCCCCTTTTATTCTTAAAATATATCTAAATATCTAAAGACTCGGTAACGGGAAATCAGTCACAAACAGCGAAGGGAGACTACTCTCAAGCATTCACGTTTTCATGAAACTTATAGTAAGTGAAGTGATCGTAAAATAGCCAGCGTTCCGACATCAACTTCGTAGCTATGGCAACCCATGTTGATCTATTAACTTCGGGTTTGCCATCACAGACTTCTAGTAGAATACTCTCGGCTAGAAGACGGCAACACAGCGGGATAGGGCAAATGACCCCCTAAATATCTTCATGTGTTAATTAGTTTACTCTGTATAACAACTTCAAGATATCTTAAGACCAGACTCGGTTCAGCCGCCTCTCCTGCTGTGTTGCTGTCATCTTGTCGTTATTAGATCCAAGGAAGGAAGGAAGGAAAACAGACTCGTGTGTATACCATTCATCAATATTTATTTAGATATAATCAAGAAATAGAATGGCACGTGCCAAAAGAAAGTATCTGAATCAGGGCCAAAAAGTAAGAACAGTCCTCTGATAAGAAGACAAATAACCTCGAAATGTCAGCCAAAGGGTAAGCCAAAACCTACTAGATCGAAAGAGTGAGTCCAAAAATAAGCCAAAAGGATGTAGCCAAAATAGACCAAAAGGGGGAATAGTTTATTAGACGAGCACCAAAACACATCCTCTCACACAAAATCACTTACACCCGAACATGCACGCAAAACACATCTTCATCACCCATACACACTCACACACAATCACACATGCAAAACACACCCTCTCACATGCACACACAATCACACATGCAAAACACACCCTCTCACATGCACACACAATCACACAATCATGCAAAACACATCTCGCATGCACACCCATGCAATCGCACATGCAAAATCCATCCTCTCACTAAAACACACTTCCACCCAATCACTCATGCAAAACTCCTCCTCCCACATGCACACCCAATCAGACAAAACGCACCCTCACACACATACACACTTACATCCAATCACACATGCAAAACACACCCTCTCGCACGCGCACACACACACACACACACACACACACACACACACATATATATATATATACACACGCACGCATGCACGCGCACACACACATACACACACATATATATACACACACGCACGCACACACAAGCAAACTGGATGAGAAATCTACGAGAAGATTCTCCTCCAGAAGGCAGCCACTCTCCTCAGTGCCTTCCTCAGAGGATGAACCTCTCGGTCCTCCACGAAGCTGTCCTCGTCCTCGTCCTCATAGACCCAGTAGTCACTGTCGTCGTTACTAGGGGCAGGATAGTAATCGACGTAGGTGATGGTGACTGGGGCAGGGAGCGTCTCGCCGTGGTCAGGGCGGGCCCAGAACGGGGTGAAAACACTCAGAGGATTGGGAGAGGGGGTCGGGGACGCAGCCTGGGGACGCTACATCAGTGATGGGGGAGGGAGGGAGAAAGGAGGGCGAGGTTTTAAGGAGGTTTTCAAAGACAAATTGCAAGAGAAAGTCAGAGTGCAATGACCCTGGTTACACATGCTATGAGACAGTACCCCACGACAAACATGCTGCTAGTTTGTTAGAAAGAAATGTTATTGTGTAAATGGGAGAGGGGTACCCTGGGACTCATTTTCAGCACACATAACGGTGGAAATATAATATAATGTCACTAGTATGCGTAAGAGGACATGGATACAAGGTCAAAAGAAGCAAGCAATTCGGTCGAATCTGAAGAACAGGTAGATAAGATACATACACAGTCGGATTCCTTATCCAGCGACGGCCATAAACTCGCAGCAGGAGTGACATGATACCGGATCATATCTTCCCGTGCTGAAAATCACCAAAACAACACATTTAAATGCACTCTACATACATGGCGTGTACAATGGAAGCAAAACTATTTAGGGGCCGTCTGAAGGATAGCGAGTCAAGCAGATTCCGATAATATAGACCCTAGGGTTTATAGAGACCTTTTGGGGACACGTATAGGCCACGAGAATGCGTTCAAGGAAATAAAACGGGCATTTAATCGTTGTGTTGATACACAGTGCATCTTTCTGTAATAGGCCGCACGTTTGAAAGAGAAGTTTACAAATATAAATGTACCAAATTTAAGTCTTATATATATGAAAAAAACATCTGTAGTAATTTAACAACATCGTCCGTCATATGTAAATACCAACAGCTCTCTTTTCAGTCGAAGAAAACACATTGACAAGATACAGATTTCTGAATTTTCACAAATTGCAAATGGCGGCCAGAGTCATCCCCACCGATCCTGCTGGTGAACAACGGCCAATTTCAGTGTAAATCTACATACTAACACTTTAAAATACAATAACTGTCTTATTAAATACCTTGAATATGCAGCCTTGTAAACATCTTGTTAGTAGAAGTCCTCGAAACCATGTTGTAGTCAACGAAATGCAGAGCGATAGCAAGCAAGAGCGATAGTGAATCTGTTAAAAACAGAAGGGGACGTTGGCAACGACAACGGTTACTATGTTATGGAGACGAAGTCAGAACGAGGCGTCATCGTCCATTTCCGGCAACGTCAAACAGCCAGGTGTAGCTGCATGCCATGGGGCCAAACACTTGGCGACTTTTAGGTTTCAAACCTTTGCCTATATACTCAAACGCAGGATATATGGTAGTTCACCACCAAGTCGTACCTGTTAGCTGTTAAAAACATACAATTCACTCTACAAAGCCGTGTTAAGATTTGTACCAATAAGAAAAGTTTAGGATTCGTTTTCAGTTGGAAAGATCTGTGCCTTCCGATTCCTTTTTTTTCGCTATTTCATAGATGTTTATAAAAGAAGCAGACGTTGCAGTCTATACACTTGCAGTCCCGATTACAATGGCCAATTATACTTCGTTATTAACGGTATTTACATGATGCTGAAATATAGAGGATAAGATTTCTGGACGGGGCCTTTTGTTGTGATAAAGACTGGAAGAAAATCCTAAACTGTCGGCGCAGAAGCAAACGACTAAATAAAAGGAAGCAGATGATCCTGGTTTGAGGGCCGTTGTCATGGTTTCCGGCGGTGATAAAATGAAGGCTAGGTTGTGTTTGTTTTGACCGTGAGTATTAACTGGCTACCTGGGGAACGTATCTAATTGCTGGCAAAGACAATTCATCCGACCTGGGAATGGCTGCTGGTGTGTAGCTCGTGATTCAAGGTTGCCGGTAGCTGCACTAATTGCTGCTGGAAGACTAGCTGCGCAATTCGTCTACTAGGTTCTACTACAGCCAATCAGAACCAGTTGTGACTGTGCCGTTTTCGTAGTGAGTCTTCAATGCAGATCGAGAGATATCTGCAGGCTGTGCTTGGATGATATTGTGAAAGATGTTTGTCTTTTAAATGTACATCCATCCAGTTATTAAAACCGACCATGTTTTTCTGTAATTAGTACTTTTTCAACATGATGACTTATGTTTGATGTGCCCACAGATATTTTCAAGTAGGTGACATTTGGCGCGGAACGTGGGGTAGTGTGTTTAGCTTCCTGTACTCGGAAAAGGAGCTGGCTAAGCAAGTCAATTTTTTGTTTTTATTGCTGCTTTAAGACCAGACTGTGCACATGCGTACAGGTAATAGCTGTTAAATGCTTAACTATTTTTCTTTAAAAATATAACGTTATTATAGAAGTCTGTTGGAAAACATTTGGTTGTGTGTAAGCACTAAACTCGCACTAATAAGCCGACAAGAGTGGTCTCCCTTTGCTCATAGGTCGAGAAGACGCTGGATAAGGGACCGGTCCATCCATTCCCCACAAATACACAGGATATATAAGGCTAATTAACTTGCCTGTGGCATCACTTTGTTTATTGTATTCATCATTCGTTTAAGAATTTAACGCCGGCTGTACATAATATTTCCAGCTGTATTACCGCTTATCCAAATGCCAAGGTAGGGTCTCGGCTGTTTAACGAGTGCCAAGCCCCACTCCCCTGAATCCCGAAAACCATCCCGAGTCTCATTGCTCAACCCTGAATCCCGTATACCAAGTACTTAACACAAATATCAAAGGCACTGACAAAAGGGCGTGGCTTGAGGTTTACTTGCTAAAAAAATATCTATAAAAAATTTAAAATATAAAGGAAATATTTACGTACACCATTATGTTTATTTAAATGTTAAATCTGCGTACCAAATGCGATTGAATTTGCGTCCCGCGTACCACACTGCTGAATCCCTAATGCCCTCTAAATGGACCCCTGAATCCCGCGTACCAAAAGTGGATTGGCAGCCTCTTTAATTGTAAGGCAAAGTACGTGTTCACCTGCTCGTAATGATTTACATGTTTTGACATTCATCATTGGTTGTCCGTGCATGTATTTGGTCAGTGAACCTGATCTACCATCTGATCTACCTCACTTTGACTTTAAGCTTCCCTACTTTTTAAATCAAACATGATTATAGGTAGGCCGTATATTTATACCGCTACTACTACTACTACTACTACCACCACAATTACTATTACTACTACTGTTTACATTATTAGGTTGTTCCGTCCAATATACAGCTACACGCTGTAAATCTCCCAGGTCGACATGGAAGTAACGTGTCCCTTCTGTTCCCACTCACTGTTCAAGCCGAACATACATGGTGAATAAAACGCGAGAAGTCCATTATTTGTGCTTCCCTGCCGCGACATGGGGGAAGTGTTGCTATTAGGAGCGAACGATACTCACTCACCCACTTATTGACTTTGGAGTCATGGGGGGCGGTGGGGTAGCCTAGGGGTTTAAAGCGTTCGCTCGTCACACCGAAGACCCGGGTTCGATTCCCTATATGGGTACAATGTGTGGAGCCCATTTCTGGTGTCCCCCGCCGTGATATGGTTGAAATATTGCTATAACCGGCGTAAAACCATACTCATTCACTTGGAGTCATGGACGTACATATGCATGGGGATATTGGGATTTTCGTGTCTAAACATTCAAGGGGAGACTAGACCTGGTCAAATTGGCAGTCCTTGTCGGTTTGGTTCAAGTTTTTCAAACATAACGTGGTTGGCTTGATCGAATTGTATGTAGCCTATATCTATCTAAGAGTTCATGAGTACCCTGATTGTCCCAGTCTCATACAAGGCACTAATTACTACGTCTATACCTGGACTGAAAAATAAGCGCTAGTCGAGGAGCAAAAGCCCCCTTTTATTCTTAAAATATATCTAAATATCTAAAGACTCGGTAACGGGAAATCAGTCACAAACAGCGAAGGGAGACTACTCTCAAGCATTCACGTTTTCATGAAACTTATAGTAAGTGAAGTGATCGTAAAATAGCCAGCGTTCCGACATCAACTTCGTAGCTATGGCAACCCATGTTGATCTATTAACTTCGGGTTTGCCATCACAGACTTCTAGTAGAATACTCTCGGCTAGAAGACGGCAACACAGCGGGATAGGGCAAATGACCCCCTAAATATCTTCATGTGTTAATTAGTTTACTCTGTATAACAACTTCAAGATATCTTAAGACCAGACTCGGTTCAGCCGCCTCCCCTGCTGTGTTGCTGTCATCTTGTCGTTATTAGATCCAAGGAAGGAAGGAAGGAAAACAGACTCGTGTGTATACCATTCATCAATATTTATTTAGATATAATCAAGAAATAGAATGGCACGTGCCAAAAGAAAGTATCTGAATCAGGGTCAAAAAGTAAGAACAGTCCTCTGATAAGAAGACAAATAACCTCGAAATGTCAGCCAAAGGGTAAGCCAAAACCTACTAGATCGAAAGAGTGAGTCCAAAAATAAGCCAAAAGGATGTAGCCAAAATAGACCAAAAGGGGGAATAGTTTATTAGACGAGCACCAAAACACATCCTCTCACACAAAATTACTTACACCCGAACATGCACGCAAAACACATCTTCATCACCCATACACACTCACACACAATCACACATGCAAAACACACCCTCTCACATGCACACACAATCACACATGCAAAACACACCCTCTCACAAGCACACACAATCACACAATCATGCAAAACACATCTCGCATGCACACCCATGCAATCGCACATGCAAAATCCATCCTCTCACTAAAACACACTTCCACCCAATCACTCATGCAAAACTCCTCCTCCCACATGCACACCCAGTCAGACAAAACGCACCCTCACACACATACACACTTACATCCAATCACACATGCAAAACACACCCTCTCGCACGCGCACGCACACACACACACACACACACACACACACACACACACACACACACACACACACACACACACACACACACACATATATATATATACACACGCACGCACACACAAGCAAACTGGATGAGAAATCTACGAGAAGATTCTCCTCCAGAAGGCAGCCACTCTCCTCAGTGCCTTCCTCAGAGGATGAACCTCTCGGTCCTCCACGAAGCTGTCCTCGTCCTCGTCCTCATAGACCCAGTAGTCACTGTCGTCGTTACTAGGGGCAGGATAGTAATCGACGTAGGTGATGGTGACTGGGGCAGGGAGCGTCTCGCCGTGGTCAGGGCGGGCCCAGAACGGGGTGAAAACACTCAGAGGATTGGGAGAGGGGGTCGGGGACGCAGCCTGGGGACGCTACATCAGTGATGGGGGAGGGAGGGAGAAAGGAGGGTCATTGGGCGAGGTTTTAAGGAGGTTTTCAAAGACAAATTGCAAGAGAAAGTCAGAGTGCAATGACCCTGGTTACACATGCTATGAGACAGTACCCCACGACAAACATGCTGCTAGTTTGTTAGAAAGAAATGTTATTGTGTAAATGGGAGAGGGGTACCCTGGGACTCATTTTCAGCACACATAACGGTGGAAATATAATATAATGTCACTAGTATGCGTAAGAGGACATGGATACAAGGACAAAAGAAGCAAGCAATTCGGTCGAATCTGAAGAACAGGTAGATAAGATACATACACAGTCGGATTCCTCATCCAGCGACGGCCATAAACTCGCAGCAGGAGTGACATGATACCGGATCATATCTTCCCGTGCTGAAAATCACCAAAACAACACATTTAAATGCACTCTACATACATGGCGTGTACAATGGAAGCAAAACTATTTAGGGGCCATCTGAAGGATAGCGAGTCAAGCAGATTCCGATAATATAGACCCTAGGGTTTATAGAGACCTTTTGGGGACACGTATAGGCCACGAGAATGCGTTCAAGGAAATAAAACGGGCATTTAATCGTTGTGTTGATACACAGTGCATCTTTCTGTAATAGGCCGCACGTTTGAAAGAGAAGTTTACAAATATAAATGTACCAAATTTAAGTCTTATATATATGAAAAAAACATCTGTAGTAATTTAACAACATCGTCCGTCATATGTAAATACCAACAGCTCTCTTTTCAGTCGAAGAAAACACATTGACAAGATACAGATTTCTGAATTTTCACAAATTGCAAATGGCGGCCAGAGTCATCCCCACCGATCCTGCTGGTGAACAACGGCCAATTTCAGTGTAAATCTACATACTAACACTTTAAAATACAATAACTGTCTTATTAAATACCTTGAATATGCAGCCTTGTAAACATCTTGTTAGTAGAAGTCCTCGAAACCATGTTGTAGTCAACGAAATGCAGAGCGATAGCAAGCAAGAGCGATAGTGAATCTGTTAAAAACAGAAGGGGACGTTGGCAACGACAACGGTTACTATGTTATGGAGACGAAGTCAGAACGAGGCGTCATCGTCCATTTCCGGCAACGTCAAACAGCCAGGTGCAGCTGCATGCCATGGGGCAAAACACTTGGCGACTTTTAGGTTTCAAACCTTTGCCTATATACTCAAACGCAGGATATATGGTAGTTCACCACCAAGTCGTACCTGTTAGCTGTTAAAAACATACAATTCACTCTACAAAGCCGTGTTAAGATTTGTACCAATAAGAAAAGTTTTGAGGATTCGTTTTCAGTTGGAAAGATCTGTGCCTTCCGATTCCTTTTTTTTCGCTATTTCATAGATGTTTATAAAAGAAGCAGACGTTGCAGTCTATACACTTGCAGTCCCGATTACAATGGCCAATTATACTTCGTTATTAACGGTATTTACATGATGCTGAAATATAGAGGATAAGATTTCTGGACGGGGCCTTTTGTTGTGATAAAGACTGGAAGAAAATCCTAAACTGTCGGCGCAGAAGCAAACGACTAAATAAAAGGAAGCAGATGATCCTGGTTTGAGGGCCGTTGTCATGGTTTCCGGCGGTGATAAAATGAAGGCTAGGTTGTGTTTGTTTTGACCGTGAGTATTAACTGGCTACCTGGGGAACGTATCTAATTGCTGGCAAAGACAATTCATCCGACCTGGGAATGGCTGCTGGTGTGTAGCTCGTGATTCAAGGTTGCCGGTAGCTGCACTAATTGCTGCTGGAAGACTAGCTGCGCAATTCGTCTACTAGGTTCTACTACAGCCAATCAGAACCAGTTGTGACTGTGCCGTTTTCGTAGTGAGTCTTCAATGCAGATCGAGAGATATCTGCAGGCTGTGCTTGGATGATATTGTGAAAGATGTTTGTCTTTTAAATGTACATCCATCGAGTTATTAAAACCGACCATGTTTTTCTGTAATTAGTACTTTTTCAACATGATGACTTATGTTTGATGTGCCCACAGATATTTTCAAGTAGGTGACATTTGGCGCGGAACGTGGGGTAGTGTGTTTAGCTTCCTGTACTCGGAAAAGGAGCTGGCTAAGCAAGTCAATTTTTTGTTTTTATTGCTGCTTTAAGACCAGACTGTGCACATGCGTACAGGTAATAGCTGTTAAATGCTTAACTATTTTTCTTTAAAAATATAACGTTATTATAGAAGTCTGTTGGAAAACATTTGGTTGTGTGTAAGCACTAAACTCGCACTAATAAGCCGACAAGAGTGGTCTCCCTTTGCTCATAGGTCGAGAAGACGCTGGATAAGGGACCGGTCCATCCATTCCCCACAAATACACAGGATATATAAGGCTAATTAACTTGCCTGTGGCATCACTTTGTTTATTGTATTCATCATTCGTTTAAGAATTTAACGCCGGCTGTACATAATATTTCCAGCTGTATTACCGCTTATCCAAATGCCAAGGTAGGGTCTCGGCTGTTTAACGAGTGCCAAGCCCCACTCCCCTGAATCCCGAAAACCATCCCGAGTCTCATTGCTCAACCCTGAATCCCGTATACCAAGTACTTAACACAAATATCAAAGGCACTGACAAAAGGGCGTGGCTTGAGGTTTACTTGCTAAAAAAATATCTATAAAAAATTTAAAATATAAAGGAAATATTTACGTACACCATTATGTTTATTTAAATGTTAAATCTGCGTACCAAATGCGATTGAATTTGCGTCCCGCGTACCACACTGCTGAATCGCTAATAGCCTTTTAATGGACCCCTGAATCCCGCGTACCAAAAGTGGATTGGCAGCCTCTTTAATTGTAAGGCAAAGTACGTGTTCACCTGCTCGTAATGATTTACATGTTTTGACATTCAGCATTGGTTGTCCGTGCATGTATTTGGTCAGTGAACCTGATCTACCATCTGATCTACCTCACTTTGACTTTAAGCTTCCCTACTTTTTAAATCAAACATGATTATAGGTAGGCCGTATATTTATACCGCTACTACTACTACTACTACTACCACCACAATTACTATTACTACTACTGTTTACATTATTAGGTTGTTCCGTCCAATATACAGCTACACGCTGTAAATCTCCCAGGTCGACATGGAAGTAACGTGTCGCTTCTGTTCCCACTCACTGTTCAAGATGAACATACATGGTGAATAAAACGCGAGAAGTCCATTATTTGTGCTTCCCTGCCGCGACATGGGGGAAGTGTTGCTATTAGGAGCGAACGATACTCACTCACCCACTTATTGACTTTGGAGTCATGGGGGGCGGTGGGGTAGCCTAGTGGTTTAAAGCGTTCGCTCGTCACGCCGAAGACCCGGGTTCGATTCCCTATATGGGTACAATGTGTGGAGCCCATTTCTGGTGTCCCCCGCCGTGATATGGTTGAAATATTGCTATAACCGGCGTAAAACCATACTCATTCACTTGGAGTCATGGACGTACATATGCATGGGGATATTGGGATTTTCGTGTCTAAACATTCAAGGGGAGACTAGACCTGGTCAAATTGGCAGTCCTTGTCGGTTTGGTTCAAGTTTTTCAAACATAACTTTGTTTGCTTGATCGAATTGTATGTAGCCTATATCTATCTAAGAGTTCATGAGTACCCTGATTGTCCCAGTCTCATACAAGGCACTAATTACTACGTCTATACCTGGACTGAAAAATAAGCGCTAGTCGAGGAGCAAAAGCCCCCTTTTATTCTTAAAATATATCTAAATATCTAAAGACTCGGTAACGGGAAATCAGTCACAAACAGCGAAGGGAGACTACTCTCAAGCATTCACGTTTTCATGAAACTTATAGTAAGTGAAGTGATCGTAAAATAGCCAGCGTTCCGACATCAACTTCGTAGCTATGGCAACCCATGTTGATCTATTAACTTCGGGTTTGCCATCACAGACTTCTAGTAGAATACTCTCGGCTAGAAGACAGCAACACAGCGGGATAGGGCAAATGACCCCCTAAATATCTTCATGTGTTAATTAGTTTACTCTGTATAACAACTTCAAGATATCTTAAGACCAGACTCGGTTCAGCCGCCTCTCCTGCTGTGTTGCTGTCATCTTGTCGTTATTAGATCCAAGGAAGGAAGGAAGGAAAACAGACTCGTGTGTATACCATTCATCAATATTTATTTAGATATAATCAAGAAATAGAATGGCACGTGCCAAAAGAAAGTATCTGAATCAGGGCCAAAAAGTAAGAACAGTCCTCTGATAAGAAGACAAATAACCTCGAAATGTCAGCCAAAGGGTAAGCCAAAACCTACTAGATCGAAAGAGTGAGTCCAAAAATAAGCCAAAAGGATGTAGCCAAAATAGACCAAAAGGGGGAATAGTTTATTAGACGAGCACCAAAACACATCCTCTCACACAAAATCACTTACACCCGAACATGCACGCAAAACACATCTTCATCACCCATACACACTCACACACAATCACACATGCAAAACACACCCTCTCACATGCACACACAATCACACATGCAAAACACACCCTCTCACATGCACACACAATCACACAATCATGCAAAACACATCTCGCATGCACACCCATGCAATCGCACATGCAAAATCCATCCTCTCACTAAAACACACTTCCACCCAATCACTCATGCAAAACTCCTCCTCCCACATGCACACCCAATCAGACAAAACGCACCCTCACACACATACACACTTACATCCAATCACACATGCAAAACACACCCTCTCGCACGCGCGCGCGCACACACACACACACACACACACACACACACACATATATATATATATATACACACGCACGCATGCACGCGCACACACACATACACACATATATATATATACACACGCACGCACACACAAGCAAACTGGATGAGAAATCTACGAGAAGATTCTCCTCCAGAAGGCAGCCACTCTCCTCAGTGCCTTCCTCAGAGGATGAACCTCTCGGTCCTCCACGAAGCTGTCCTCGTCCTCGTCCTCATAGACCCAGTAGTCACTGTCGTCGTTACTAGGGGCAGGATAGTAATCGACGTAGGTGATGGTGACTGGGGCAGGGAGCGTCTCGCCGTGGTCAGGGCGGGCCCAGAACGGGGTGAAAACACTCAGAGGATTGGGAGAGGGGGTCGGGGACGCAGCCTGGGGACGCTACATCAGTGATGGGGGAGGGAGGGAGAAAGGAGGGTCATTGGGCGAGGTTTTAAGGAGGTTTTCAAAGACAAATTGCAAGAGAAAGTCAGAGTGCAATGACCCTGGTTACACATGCTATGAGACAGTACCCCACGACAAACATGCTGCTAGTTTGTTAGAAAGAAATGTTATTGTGTAAATGGGAGAGGGGTACCCTGGGACTCATTTTCAGCACACATAACGGTGGAAATATAATATAATGTCACTAGTATGCGTAAGAGGACATGGATACAAGGACAAAAGAAGCAAGCAATTCGGTCGAATCTGAAGAACAGGTAGATAAGATACATACACAGTCGGATTCCTCATCCAGCGACGGCCATAAACTCGCAGCAGGAGTGACATGATACCGGATCATATCTTCCCGTGCTGAAAATCACCAAAACAACACATTTAAATGCACTCTACATACATGGCGTGTACAATGGAAGCAAAACTATTTAGGGGCCGTCTGAAGGATAGCGAGTCAAGCAGATTCCGATAATATAGACCCTAGGGTTTATAGAGACCTTTTGGGGACACGTATAGGCCACGAGAATGCGTTCAAGGAAATAAAACGGGCATTTAATCGTTGTGTTGATACACAGTGCATCTTTCTGTAATAGGCCGCACGTTTGAAAGAGAAGTTTACAAATATAAATGTACCAAATTTAAGTCTTATATATATGAAAAAAACATCTGTAGTAATTTAACAACATCGTCCGTCATATGTAAATACCAACAGCTCTCTTTTCAGTCGAAGAAAACACATTGACAAGATACAGATTTCTGAATTTTCACAAATTGCAAATGGCGGCCAGAGTCATCCCCACCGATCCTGCTGGTGAACAACGGCCAATTTCAGTGTAAATCTACATACTAACACTTTAAAATACAATAACTGTCTTATTAAATACCTTGAATATGCAGCCTTGTAAACATCTTGTTAGTAGAAGTCCTCGAAACCATGTTGTAGTCAACGAAATGCAGAGCGATAGCAAGCAAGAGCGATAGTGAATCTGTTAAAAACAGAAGGGGACGTTGGCAACGACAACGGTTACTATGTTATGGAGACGAAGTCAGAACGAGGCGTCATCGTCCATTTCCGGCAACGTCAAACAGCCAGGTGCAGCTGCATGCCATGGGGCAAAACACTTGGCGACTTTTAGGTTTCAAACCTTTGCCTATATACTCAAACGCAGGATATATGGTAGTTCACCACCAAGTCGTACCTGTTAGCTGTTAAAAACATACAATTCACTCTACAAAGCCGTGTTAAGATTTGTACCAATAAGAAAAGTTTAGGATTCGTTTTCAGTTGGAAAGATCTGTGCCTTCCGATTCCTTTTTTTTCGCTATTTCATAGATGTTTATAAAAGAAGCAGACGTTGCAGTCTATACACTTGCAGTCCCGATTACAATGGCCAATTATACTTCGTTATTAACGGTATTTACATGATGCTGAAATATAGAGGATAAGATTTCTGGACGGGGCCTTTTGTTGTGATAAAGACTGGAAGAAAATCCTAAACTGTCGGCGCAGAAGCAAACGACTAAATAAAAGGAAGCAGATGATCCTGGTTTGAGGGCCGTTGTCATGGTTTCCGGCGGTGATAAAATGAAGGCTAGGTTGTGTTTGTTTTGACCGTGAGTATTAACTGGCTACCTGGGGAACGTATCTAATTGCTGGCAAAGACAATTCATCCGACCTGGGAATGGCTGCTGGTGTGTAGCTCGTGATTCAAGGTTGCCGGTAGCTGCACTAATTGCTGCTGGAAGACTAGCTGCGCAATTCGTCTACTAGGTTCTACTACAGCCAATCAGAACCAGTTGTGACTGTGCCGTTTTCGTAGTGAGTCTTCAATGCAGATCGAGAGATATCTGCAGGCTGTGCTTGGATGATATTGTGAAAGATGTTTGTCTTTTAAATGTACATCCATCCAGTTATTAAAACCGACCATGTTTTTCTGTAATTAGTACTTTTTCAACATGATGACTTATGTTTGATGTGCCCACAGATATTTTCAAGTAGGTGACATTTGGCGCGGAACGTGGGGTAGTGTGTTTAGCTTCCTGTACTCGGAAAAGGAGCTGGCTAAGCAAGTCAATTTTTTGTTTTTATTGCTGCTTTAAGACCAGACTGTGCACATGCGTACAGGTAATAGCTGTTAAATGCTTAACTATTTTTCTTTAAAAATATAACGTTATTATAGAAGTCTGTTGGAAAACATTTGGTTGTGTGTAAGCACTAAACTCGCACTAATAAGCCGACAAGAGTGGTCTCCCTTTGCTCATAGGTCGAGAAGACGCTGGATAAGGGACCGGTCCATCCATTCCCCACAAATACACAGGATATATAAGGCTAATTAACTTGCCTGTGGCATCACTTTGTTTATTGTATTCATCATTCGTTTAAGAATTTAACGCCGGCTGTACATAATATTTCCAGCTGTATTACCGCTTATCCAAATGCCAAGGTAGGGTCTCGGCTGTTTAACGAGTGCCAAGCCCCACTCCCCTGAATCCCGAAAACCATCCCGAGTCTCATTGCTCAACCCTGAATCCCGTATACCAAGTACTTAACACAAATATCAAAGGCACTGACAAAAGGGCGTGGCTTGAGGTTTACTTGCTAAAAAAATATCTATAAAAAATTTAAAATATAAAGGAAATATTTACGTACACCATTATGTTTATTTAAATGTTAAATCTGCGTACCAAATGCGATTGAATTTGCGTCCCGCGTACCACACTGCTGAATCGCTAATAGCCTCTAAATGGACCCCTGAATCCCGCGTACCAAAAGTGGATTGGCAGCCTCTTTAATTGTAAGGCAAAGTACGTGTTCACCTGCTCGTAATGATTTACATGTTTTGACATTCAGCATTGGTTGTCCGTGCATGTATTTGGTCAGTGAACCTGATCTACCATCTGATCTACCTCACTTTGACTTTAAGCTTCCCTACTTTTTAAATCAAACATGATTATAGGTAGGCCGTATATTTATACCGCTGCTACTACTACTACTACTACCACCACAATTACTATTACTACTACTGTTTACATTATTAGGTTGTTCCGTCCAATATACAGCTACACGCTGTAAATCTCCCAGGTCGACATGGAAGTAACGTGTCCCTTCTGTTCCCACTCACTGTTCAAGATGAACATACATGGTGAATAAAACGCGAGAAGTCCATTAGTAGTGCTTCCCTGCCGCGACATGGGGGAAGTGTTGCTATTAGGAGCGAACGATACTCACTCACCCACTTATTGACTTTGGAGTCATGGGGGGCGGTGGGGTAGCCTAGGGGTTTAAAGCGTTCGCTCGTCACGCCGAAGACCCGGGTTCGATTCCCTATATGGGTACAATGTGTGGAGCCCATTTCTGGTGTCCCCCGCCGTGATATGGTTGAAATATTGCTATAACCGGCGTAAAACCATACTCATTCACTTGGAGTCATGGACGTACATATGCATGGGGATATTGGGATTTTCGTGTCTAAACATTCAAGGGGAGACTAGACCTGGTCAAATTGGCAGTCCTTGTCGGTTTGGTTCAAGTTTTTCAAACATAACTTTGTTTGCTTGATCGAATTGTATGTAGCCTATATCTATCTAAGAGTTCATGAGTACCCTGATTGTCCCAGTCTCATACAAGGCACTAATTACTACGTCTATACCTGGACTGAAAAATAAGCGCTAGTCGAGGAGCAAAAGCCCCCTTTTATTCTTAAAATATATCTAAATATCTAAAGACTCGGTAACGGGAAATCAGTCACAAACAGCGAAGGGAGACTACTCTCAAGCATTCACGTTTTCATGAAACTTATAGTAAGTGAAGTGATCGTAAAATAGCCAGCGTTCCGACATCAACTTCGTAGCTATGGCAACCCATGTTGATCTATTAACTTCGGGTTTGCCATCACAGACTTCTAGTAGAATACTCTCGGCTAGAAGACAGCAACACAGCGGGATAGGGCAAATGACCCCCTAAATATCTTCATGTGTTAATTAGTTTACTCTGTATAACAACTTCAAGATATCTTAAGACCAGACTCGGTTCAGCCGCCTCTCCTGCTGTGTTGCTGTCATCTTGTCGTTATTAGATCCAAGGAAGGAAGGAAGGAAAACAGACTCGTGTGTATACCATTCATCAATATTTATTTAGATATAATCAAGAAATAGAATGGCACGTGCCAAAAGAAAGTATCTGAATCAGGGCCAAAAAGTAAGAACAGTCCTCTGATAAGAAGACAAATAACCTCGAAATGTCAGCCAAAGGGTAAGCCAAAACCTACTAGATCGAAAGAGTGAGTCCAAAAATAAGCCAAAAGGATGTAGCCAAAATAGACCAAAAGGGGGAATAGTTTATTAGACGAGCACCAAAACACATCCTCTCACACAAAATCACTTACACCCGAACATGCACGCAAAACACATCTTCATCACCCATACACACTCACACACAATCACACATGCAAAACACACCCTCTCACATGCACACACAATCACACAATCATGCAAAACACATCTCGCATGCACACCCATGCAATCGCACATGCAAAATCCATCCTCTCACTAAAACACACTTCCACCCAATCACTCATGCAAAACTCCTCCTCCCACATGCACACCCAATCAGACAAAACGCACCCTCACACACATACACACTTACATCCAATCACACATGCAAAACACACCCTCTCGCACGCGCACACACACACACACTCACACACACATATATATATATATATATATACACACGCACGCATGCACGCGCACACACACATACACACATATATATATATACACACGCACGCACACACAAGCAAACTGGATGAGAAATCTACGAGAAGATTCTCCTCCAGAAGGCAGCCACTCTCCTCAGTGCCTTCCTCAGAGGATGAACCTCTCGGTCCTCCACGAAGCTGTCCTCGTCCTCGTCCTCATAGACCCAGTAGTCACTGTCGTCGTTACTAGGGGCAGGATAGTAATCGACGTAGGTGATGGTGACTGGGGCAGGGAGCGTCTCGCCGTGGTCAGGGCGGGCCCAGAACGGGGTGAAAACACTCAGAGGATTGGGAGAGGGGGTCGGGGACGCAGCCTGGGGACGCTACATCAGTGATGGGGGAGGGAGGGAGAAAGGAGGGTCATTGGGCGAGGTTTTAAGGAGGTTTTCAAAGACAAATTGCAAGAGAAAGTCAGAGTGCAATGACCCTGGTTACACATGCTATGAGACAGTACCCCACGACAAACATGCTGCTAGTTTGTTAGAAAGAAATGTTATTGTGTAAATGGGAGAGGGGTACCCTGGGACTCATTTTCAGCACACATAACGGTGGAAATATAATATAATGTCACTAGTATGCGTAAGAGGACATGGATACAAGGACAAAAGAAGCAAGCAATTCGGTCGAATCTGAAGAACAGGTAGATAAGATACATACACAGTCGGATTCCTCATCCAGCGACGGCCATAAACTCGCAGCAGGAGTGACATGATACCGGATCATATCTTCCCGTGCTGAAAATCACCAAAACAACACATTTAAATGCATTCTACATACATGGCGTGTACAATGGAAGCAAAACTATTTAGGGGCCGTCTGAAGGATAGCGAGTCAAGCAGATTCCGATAATATAGACCCTAGGGTTTATAGAGACCTTTTGGGGACACGTATAGGCCACGAGAATGCGTTCAAGGAAATAAAACGGGCATTTAATCGTTGTGTTGATACACAGTGCATCTTTCTGTAATAGGCCGCACGTTTGAAAGAGAAGTTTACAAATATAAATGTACCAAATTTAAGTCTTATATATATGAAAAAAACATCTGTAGTAATTTAACAACATCGTCCGTCATATGTAAATACCAACAGCTCTCTTTTCAGTCGAAGAAAACACATTGACAAGATACAGATTTCTGAATTTTCACAAATTGCAAATGGCGGCCAGAGTCATCCCCACCGATCCTGCTGGTGAACAACGGCCAATTTCAGTGTAAATCTACATACTAACACTTTAAAATACAATAACTGTCTTATTAAATACCTTGAATATGCAGCCTTGTAAACATCTTGTTAGTAGAAGTCCTCGAAACCATGTTGTAGTCAACGAAATGCAGAGCGATAGCAAGCAAGAGCGATAGTGAATCTGTTAAAAACAGAAGGGGACGTTGGCAACGACAACGGTTACTATGTTATGGAGACGAAGTCAGAACGAGGCGTCATCGTCCATTTCCGGCAACGTCAAACAGCCAGGTGTAGCTGCATGCCATGGGGCAAAACACTTGGCGACTTTTAGGTTTCAAACCTTTGCCTATATACTCAAACGCCGGATATATAGTAGTTCACCACCAAGTCGTACCTGTTAGCTGTTAAAAACATACAATTCACTCTACAAAGCCGTGTTAAGATTTGTACCAATAAGAAAAGTTTAGGATTCGTTTTCAGTTGGAAAGATCTGTGCCTTCCGATTCCTTTTTTTTCGCTATTTCATAGATGTTTATAAAAGAAGCAGACGTTGCAGTCTATACACTTGCAGTCCCGATTACAATGGCCAATTATACTTCGTTATTAACGGTATTTACATGATGCTGAAATATAGAGGATAAGATTTCTGGACGGGGCCTTTTGTTGTGATAAAGACTGGAAGAAAATCCTAAACTGTCGGCGCAGAAGCAAACGACTAAATAAAAGGAAGCAGATGATCCTGGTTTGAGGGCCGTTGTCATGGTTTCCGGCGGTGATAAAATGAAGGCTAGGTTGTGTTTGTTTTGACCGTGAGTATTAACTGGCTACCTGGGGAACGTATCTAATTGCTGGCAAAGACAATTCATCCGACCTGGGAATGGCTGCTGGTGTGTAGCTCGTGATTCAAGGTTGCCGGTAGCTGCACTAATTGCTGCTGGAAGACTAGCTGCGCAATTCGTCTACTAGGTTCTACTACAGCCAATCAGAACCAGTTGTGACTGTGCCGTTTTCGTAGTGAGTCTTCAATGCAGATCGAGAGATATCTGCAGGCTGTGCTTGGATGATATTGTGAAAGATGTTTGTCTTTTAAATGTACATCCATCCAGTTATTAAAACCGACCATGTTTTTCTGTAATTAGTACTTTTTCAACATGATGACTTATGTTTGATGTGCCCACAGATATTTTCAAGTAGGTGACATTTGGCGCGGAACGTGGGGTAGTGTGTTTAGCTTCCTGTACTCGGAAAAGGAGCTGGCTAAGCAAGTCATTTTTTTGTTTTTATTGCTGCTTTAAGACCAGACTGTGCACATGCGTACAGGTAATAGCTGTTAAATGCTTAACTATTTTTCTTTAAAAATATAACGTTATTATAGAAGTCTGTTGGAAAACATTTGGTTGTGTGTAAGCACTAAACTCGCACTAATAAGCCGACAAGAGTGGTCTCCCTTTGCTCATAGGTCGAGAAGACGCTGGATAAGGGACCGGTCCATCCATTCCCCACAAATACACAGGATATATAAGGCTAATTAACTTGCCTGTGGCATCACTTTGTTTATTGTATTCATCATTCGTTTAAGAATTTAACGCCGGCTGTACATAATATTTCCAGCTGTATTACCGCTTATCCAAATGCCAAGGTAGGGTCTCGGCTGTTTAACGAGTGCCAAGCCCCACTCCCCTGAATCCCGAAAACCATCCCGAGTCTCATTGCTCAACCCTGAATCCCGTATACCAAGTACTTAACACAAATATCAAAGGCACTGACAAAAGGGCGTGGCTTGAGGTTTACTTGCTAAAAAAATATCTATAAAAAATTTAAAATATAAAGGAAATATTTACGTACACCATTATGTTTATTTAAATGTTAAATCTGCGTACCAAATGCGATTGAATTTGCGTCCCGCGTACCACACTGCTGAATCGCTAATAGCCTCTAAATGGACCCCTGAATCCCGCGTACCAAAAGTGGATTGGCAGCCTCTTTAATTGTAAGGCAAAGTACGTGTTCACCTGCTCGTAATGATTTACATGTTTTGACATTCAGCATTGGTTGTCCGTGCATGTATTTGGTCAGTGAACCTGATCTACCATCTGATCTACCTCACTTTGACTTTAAGCTTCCCTACTTTCTAAATCAAACATGATTATAGGTAGGCCGTATATTTATACCGCTACTACTACTACTACTACTACCACCACAATTACTATTACTACTACTGTTTACATTATTAGGTTGTTCCGTCCAATATACAGCTACACGCTGTAAATCTCCCAGGTCGACATGGAAGTAACGTGTCGCTTCTGTTCCCACTCACTGTTCAAGATGAACATACATGGTGAATAAAACGCGAGAAGTCCATTATTTGTGCTTCCCTGCCGCGACATGGGGGAAGTGTTGCTATTAGGAGCGAACGATACTCACTCACCCACTTATTGACTTTGGAGTCATGGGGGGCGGTGGGGTAGCCTAGTGGTTTAAAGCGTTCGCTCGTCACGCCGAAGACCCGGGTTCGATTCCCTATATGGGTACAATGTGTGGAGCCCATTTCTGGTGTCCCCCGCCGTGATATGGTTGAAATATTGCTATAACCGGCGTAAAACCATACTCATTCACTTGGAGTCATGGACGTACATATGCATGGGGATATTGGGATTTTCGTGTCTAAACATTCAAGGGGAGACTAGACCTGGTCAAATTGGCAGTCCTTGTCGGTTTGGTTCAAGTTTTTCAAACATAACTTTGTTTGCTTGATCGAATTGTATGTAGCCTATATCTATCTAAGAGTTCATGAGTACCCTGATTGTCCCAGTCTCATACAAGGCACTAATTACTACGTCTATACCTGGACTGAAAAATAAGCGCTAGTCGAGGAGCAAAAGCCCCCTTTTATTCTTAAAATATATCTAAATATCTAAAGACTCGGTAACGGGAAATCAGTCACAAACAGCGAAGGGAGACTACTCTCAAGCATTCACGTTTTCATGAAACTTATAGTAAGTGAAGTGATCGTAAAATAGCCAGCGTTCCGACATCAACTTCGTAGCTATGGCAACCCATGTTGATCTATTAACTTCGGGTTTGCCATCACAGACTTCTAGTAGAATACTCTCGGCTAGAAGACAGCAACACAGCGGGATAGGGCAAATGACCCCCTAAATATCTTCATGTGTTAATTAGTTTACTCTGTATAACAACTTCAAGATATCTTAAGACCAGACTCGGTTCAGCCGCCTCTCCTGCTGTGTTGCTGTCATCTTGTCGTTATTAGATCCAAGGAAGGAAGGAAGGAAAACAGACTCGTGTGTATACCATTCATCAATATTTATTTAGATATAATCAAGAAATAGAATGGCACGTGCCAAAAGAAAGTATCTGAATCAGGGCCAAAAAGTAAGAACAGTCCTCTGATAAGAAGACAAATAACCTCGAAATGTCAGCCAAAGGGTAAGCCAAAACCTACTAGATCGAAAGAGTGAGTCCAAAAATAAGCCAAAAGGATGTAGCCAAAATAGACCAAAAGGGGGAATAGTTTATTAGACGAGCACCAAAACACATCCTCTCACACAAAATCACTTACACCCGAACATGCACGCAAAACACATCTTCATCACCCATACACACTCACACACAATCACACATGCAAAACACACCCTCTCACATGCACACACAATCACACATGCAAAACACACCCTCTCACATGCACACACAATCACACAATCATGCAAAACACATCTCGCATGCACACCCATGCAATCGCACATGCAAAATCCATCCTCTCACTAAAACACACTTCCACCCAATCACTCATGCAAAACTCCTCCTCCCACATGCACACCCAATCAGACAAAACGCACCCTCACACACATACACACTTACATCCAATCACACATGCAAAACACACCCTCTCGCACGCGCACACACACACACACACACACACACACACACACACACACACACACACACACACACACACACACACACACACACACACACATATATATATACACACGCACGCATGCACGCGCACACACACATACACACATATATATATATACACACGCACGCACACACAAGCAAACTGGATGAGAAATCTACGAGAAGATTCTCCTCCAGAAGGCAGCCACTCTCCTCAGTGCCTTCCTCAGAGGATGAACTTCTCGGTCCTCCACGAAGCTGTCCTCGTCCTCGTCCTCATAGACCCAGTAGTCACTGTCGTCGTTACTAGGGGCAGGATAGTAATCGACGTAGGTGATGGTGACTGGGGCAGGGAGCGTCTCGCCGTGGTCAGGGCGGGCCCAGAACGGGGTGAAAACACTCAGAGGATTGGGAGAGGGGGTCGGGGACGCAGCCTGGGGACGCTACATCAGTGATGGGGGAGGGAGGGAGAAAGGAGGGTCATTGGGCGAGGTTTTAAGGAGGTTTTCAAAGACAAATTGCAAGAGAAAGTCAGAGTGCAATGACCCTGGTTACACATGCTATGAGACAGTACCCCACGACAAACATGCTGCTAGTTTGTTAGAAAGAAATGTTATTGTGTAAATGGGAGAGGGGTACCCTGGGACTCATTTTCAGCACACATAACGGTGGAAATATAATATAATGTCACTAGTATGCGTAAGAGGACATGGATACAAGGACAAAAGAAGCAAGCAATTCGGTCGAATCTGAAGAACAGGTAGATAAGATACATACACAGTCGGATTCCTCATCCAGCGACGGCCATAAACTCGCAGCAGGAGTGACATGATACCGGATCATATCTTCCCGTGCTGAAAATCACCAAAACAACACATTTAAATGCACTCTACATACATGGCGTGTACAATGGAAGCAAAACTATTTGGGGGCCGTCTGAAGGATAGCGAGTCAAGCAGATTCCGATAATATAGACCCTAGGGTTTATAGAGACCTTTTGGGGACACGTATAGGCCACGAGAATGCGTTCAAGGAAATAAAACGGGCATTCAATCGTTGTGTTGATACACAGTGCATCTTTCTGTAATAGGCCGCACGTTTGAAAGACAAGTTTACAAATATAAATGTACCAAAGTTAAGTCTTATATATATGAAAAAAACATCTGTAGTAATTTAACAACATCGTCGGTGATATGTAAATACCAACAGCTCTCTTTTCAGTCGAAGAAAACACATTGACAAGATACAGATTTCTGAATTTTCACAAATTGCAAATGGCGGCCAGACTCATCCCCACCGATCCTGCTGGTGAACAACGGCCAATTTATGTAAATCTACATACTAACACTTTAAAATACAATAACTGTCTTCTTAAATACCTTGAATATGCAGCCTTGTAAACATCTTGTCAGTAGAAGTCCTCGAAACCATGTTGTAGTCAACGAAATGCAGAGCGATAGCAAGCAAGAGCGATAGTGAATCTGTTAAAAACAGAAGGGGACGTTGGCAACGACAACGGTTACTATGTTATGGAGACGAAGTCAGAACGAGGCGTCATCGTCCATTTCCGGCAACGTCAAACAGCCAGGTGTAGCTGCATGCCATGGGGCAAAACACTTGGCGACTTTTAGGTTTCAAACCTTTGCCTATATACTCAAACGCAGGATATATGGTAGTTCACCACCAAGTCGTACCTGTTAGCTGTTAAAAACATACAATTCACTCTACAAAGCCGTGTTAAGATTTGTACCAATAAGAAAAGTTTAGGATTCGTTTTCAGTTGGAAAGATCTGTGCCTTCCGATTCCTTTTTTTTCGCTATTTCATAGATGTTTATAAAAGAAGCAGACGTTGCAGTCTATACACTTGCAGTCCCGATTATAATGGCCAGTTATACTTCGTTATTAACGGTATTTACATGATGCTGAAATATAGAGGATAAGATTTCTGGACGGGGCCTTTTGTTGTGATAAAGACTGGAAGAAAATCCTAAACTGTCGGCGCAGAAGCAAACGACTAAATAAAAGGAAGCAGATGATCCTGGTTTGAGGGCCGTTGTCATGGTTTCCGGCGGTGATAAAATGAAGGCTAGGTTGTGTTTGTTTTGACCGTGAGTATTAACTGGCTACCTGGGGAACGTATCTAATTGCTGGCAAAGACAATTCATCCGACCTGGGAATGGCTGCTGGTGTGTAGCTCGTGATTCAAGGTTGCCGGTAGCTGCACTAATTGCTGCTGGAAGACAAGCTGCGCAATTCGTCTACTAGGTTCTACTACAGCCAATCAGAACCAGTTGTGACTGTGCCGTTTTCGTAGTGAGTCTTCAATGCAGATCGAGAGATATCTGCAGGCTGTGCTTGGATGATATTGTGTAAGATGTTTATGTCATTTAAATGTACATCCACCCAGTTATTAAAACTGACCATGTTTTTCTGTAATTAGTACTTTTTCAACATGATGACTTATGTTTGATGTGCCCACAGATATTTTCCAGTAGGTGACATTTGGCGCGGAACTGGGGGTAGTGTATTTAGCTTCCTGTACTCTGAAAAGGAGCTGGCTAAGCAAGTCTTTTTTTTGTTTTTATTGCTGCTTTAAGACCAGACTGTGCACATGCGTACAGGTAAAAGCTGTTGAATGCTTAACTATTTTTCTTTAAAAATATAACGTTATTATAGAAGTCTGTTGGAAAACATTTGGTTGTGTGTAAGCACTAAACTCGCACTAATAGGCCGACAAGAGTGGTCTCCCTTTGCTCATTGGTCGAGAAGAAGCTGGATAAGGGACCGGTCCATCCATTCCTCACAAATACACAGGATATATAAGGCTAATTAACTTGCCTGTGGCATCACTTTGTTTATTGTATTCATCATTCGTTTAAGAATTTAACGCCGGCTGTACATAATATTTCCAGCTGTATTACCGCTCATCCAAATGCCAAGGTAGGGTCCCGGCTGTTTAACGAGTGCCAAGCCCCACTCCCTTGAATCCCGAAAACCATCTAGTCTCATTGCTCAACCCTGAATCCCGTATACCAAGTACTGAACACAAATATCAAAGGCACTGACAAAAGGGCGTGGCTTGAGGTTTACTTGCTAAAAAAATATCTATAAAAAAAATTTAAAATATAAAGGAAATATTTACGTGCACCATTATGTTTATTTAAATGTTAAATCTGCGTACCAAATGCGATTGTATTTGCGTCCCGCGTACCACACTGCTGAATCGCTAATAGCCTCTAAATGGACCCCTGAATCCCGCGTACCAAAAGGGGGTTGGCAGCTTCTTTAATTGTAAGGCAAAGTACGTGTTCACCTGCTCGTAATGATTTACATGTTTTGACATTCAGCATTGGTTGTCCGTGCATGTATTTTGGTCAACCTCACTTTGACTTTAAGCTTCCCTACTTTTTAAATCAAACATGATTATAGGTAGGCCGTATATTTATACCGCTACTACTACTACTACTACTACCACCACAATTACTATTACTACTACTGTTTACATTATTAGGTTGTTCCGTCCAATATACAGCTACACGCTGTAAATCTCCCAGGTCGACATGGAAGTAACGTGTCGCTTCTGTTCCCACTCACTGTTCAAGATGAACATACATGGTGAATAAAACGCGAGAAGTCCATTATTTGTGCTTCCCTGCCGCGACATGGGGGAAGTGTTGCTATTAGGAGCGAACGATACTCACTCACCCACTTATTGACTTTGGAGTCATGGGGGGCGGTGGGGTAGCCTAGTGGTTTAAAGCGTTCGCTCGTCACGCCGAAGACCCGGGTTCGATTCCCTATATGGGTACAATGTGTGGAGCCCATTTCTGGTGTCCCCCGCCGTGATATGTTTGAAATATTGCTATAACCGGCGTAAAACCATACTCATTCACTTGGAGTCATGGACATGCATATACATGGGGATATTGGGATTTTCGTGTCTAAACATTCAAGGGGAGACTAGACCTGGTCAAATTGGCAGTCCTTGTCGGTTTGGTTTAAGTTTTTCAAACATAACTTTGTTTGCTTGATCGAATTGTATGTAGCCTATATCTATCTAAGAGTTCATGAGTACCCTGATTGTCCCAGTCTCATACAAGGCACTAATTACTACGTCTATACCTGGACTGAAAAAAAAGCGCTAGTCGAGGAGCAAAAGCCCCCTTTTATTCTTAAAATATATCTAAATATCTAAAGACTCGGTAACGGGAAATCAGTCACAAACAGCGAAGGGAGACTACTCTCAAGCATTCACGTTTTCATGAAACTTATAGTAAGTGAAGTGATCGTAAAATAGCCAGCGTTCCGACATCAACTTCGTAGCTATGGCAACCCATGTTGATCTATTAACTTCGAGTTTGCCATCACAGACTTCTATTAGAATACTCTCGGCTAGAAGACAGCAACACAGCGGGATAGGGCAAATGACCCCCTAAATATCTTCATGTGTTAATTAGTTTACTCTGTATAACAACTTCAAGATATCTTAAGACCAGACTCGGTTCAGCCGCCTCTCCTGCTGTGTTGCTGTCATCTTGTCGTTATTAGATCCAAGGAAGGAAGGAAGGAAAACAGACTCGTGTGTATACCATTCATCAATATTTATTTAGATATAATCAAGAATAGAATGGCACGTGCCAAAAGAAAGTATCTGAATCAGGGCCAAAAAGTAAGAACAGTCCTCTGATTAGAAGACAAATAAACTTGGAAATGTTAGCCAAAGGGTATGCCAAAACCTACTAGATCGAAAGAGTGAGTCCAAAAATAAGCCAAAAGGATGTAGCCAAAATAGACAAAAGGGGGAATAGTTTATGAGACAAGCACCAAAACACATCCTCTCACACAAAAACACTAACACCCGAACATGCACGCAAAACACATTCTGATCACCCACATACACTTACACTATGTCACACATGCAAAACACTTCCAGTCACATGCACACACAATCACACAAGCAAGACACACCATCTCGCATGGACACATAATCACACTTGTAAAACACACCCTCTAACATGCACACACAATCACACATGCAAAACACATCCTCTCACATGCACACACAATCACACATGCAAAACACACCCTCTCACATGCACACACAATCACACATGCAAAACACATCCTCGAACATGTACTAACACGCAAGCGCGCACGCACGCCTACATGCACGATACCCACAGGATGAGAAATCTACGAGAAGATTCTCCTCCAGAAGGCAGCCACTCTCCTCAGTGCCTTCCTCAGAGAATGAACCTCTTGGTCGTCGTCGTCGTCCTCATAGACCCAGTAGTCACTGTCGTCGTCACTCTCAATCTCTATATATTTGACATGCAAATTGCAATTCGAGTTGGTGAAGAATGTAAATATAAATTACCTGCAGTAAGGCTGTAGTACACGGTGCCTGTTTCCCGTTGTCCGTCCCGGGGCGACAGAAATACCACGTCATGGAGCTGACACCGCCGGTGTTGCTGTCTGTAGAACACAGACACACACGCCTCGTTCTTGAGGCACAGAGACACGCACGTAACTCTGCTTAAAATGTCGGAAACTTCAGATAGGATGTCAGTTGCTTTCATAATATTTGTGAAACTTTCCCACTTGTTTCCAAAGCCGGTCTTGACTGAAGGAGAAGCACCCCTGACAAAATAAGTCAGTAAGAATGTGATAAAACCATCCTCCATTGCGCACAGAATGTCGTCTTTCTTCAGTCACCAAAGTCGAGTAAATAAACGATTTGCCGATATGTTCGTGTACCATATCGATCATACTGAAATTGTTATTGATAATGCCACGTGTTAATACACATGGATTGTGTCCCATGTACGTAGGAAAGGCAATTCAAGCACCAAACTGTCGCTAGATTGCAATCTTCTGCATTCTTTTAATCATTATGTTTTAAGCATCAGTTCGCGCAGCGGTGAATGGGTACCCGGTGGGAGAAGTTGTCAATGTGAGTCATCATCTTTATGGTGTTGATTATTATTCCTTTTTACGGAAAAGGGAACTAAAAGGGTCGTGGTTGGCATTTAATCAGTCATATTCGTTTTTGAGTCCATGATGGAACGCTACGGATAAGTAAGTAACTACTTACATATAGCATTACCCATACCTATGGGAACAGATATCAAAGATATGCCTTGAACTGCAAATACATTTCCAAACATTTGTTTAGCTGTTTTAGGTTTTCATTGGTTCAATAGCTTCGTTACCGGTAGAGCACGACATCATTTTTTCGCAAACACCTGCTGCCTTCACTGATTTTCAGTGATGTATTTGTTTAATTTTAATCCAATAGTGTTTTACGCCCAGTGGAATCTTCTTTTTCGCCAGATAATCGAGACTGATATTTCTCTGGTGTTGATGTTTTATGTTAGTTTTCAGGGGCACGGGTCGCCACCTCGTCTAAATCGCCGCAGTTCACAAGTTGTCAAAGTCTGAGATCCCGATTAAAGCTGACACGTCGTGATGTAACTGAACTATTGATCTGAGAGGCGTTAAATTCACTCTGCTATTTTTCAAACGTATTTCGCAACTATTGTAACGGCATAAGGTTCTGTGGATTCGGTATTTTAACCATTGATATCTCATGAAACTGACGTCATACTGCTTCTGATGTCGTGGACAAACACTTGCTTCAAGAGTTAGCGGGTTTTTTTCATAAACGTTATTAAATTTCATCCCATGTGAAATAAAACATCAAAACCTGAGAATAACCAGTCTCCATTTTCAGCCAAAACAGATTCCACAGGGCGTAAAAAGGCAAAATAGTGAGTGGAAATGATGAAAGGGGATCGCTGAAAATGAGTTATGACACCAGGTGTTCGCGAAAAGAGTAAGCATGAGCTGCCGGACTGGTAGCACTTTTATCAAGTTGCTGTGGTTATCTGTGGTTGTTTACGTTAGCAGCTATTGATCTCCTTAACAACATCATGACATATAGATTTGACTAATGTAAATGGATTGTATGTCAATTGATTACCAATAGCCCCAGACAAACATGGAACAGTACATGACGCTCAATAATCGCTATCTTCGCGCGTATGACAAACTGAAATTTATGAGGCGAAGTTTGTATTGAGATCAAGCATATCAAAGGCAATCTCATTGCGGATGCTGTGTCTGGGGTCAGTTGATTGGACCATTATACAAATGCAGCTTTACTGATTAGTTAGGTAGCATGTATTGTATATTCTTTTAAAAGAGCGTGTTATGTAAAATAAATTATCCTTGAAATAGACTATTTTAAAGACAGCTTCTTCTCTTGAAGTGAGAGAGTGTTGATATGTGGTAGTAGATATTATTGTGAGATTATTTCAGTGATTGTCAGTGGTCGAAAATGATTGAAGCGCTTATAAATTTTGAGTGCTGTCGTGGTCAGATTTTACCGTAGTAGCAGACATAATCATTTGAAATCTTTGTTAAAAGCAGACTCCAATGTACGATGCATACTATATCATGAGCATTTGAAAAGTGACGACACGGTGGGGATGGGGGGGGGGGGGGGGGTGTCCCTCATTTTCAGCATCGGACCCATCGATGTGATATTTTGCTGTCATGCTGGCTGGAAACAGACAAAAATATACACTACGAAAGTGAAATCTCCATTAAGTCAATCATGAAACCTTTTATCTCTCTCTCTCACACACACACACACACACACACACACACACACACACACACACACACACACACACAAACTCACTCACTCACAAACTCACTCACTCACTCACTCACTCACTCACTCACACGTACACACACACACACTTCAATTTTCTCCTCTAAAGATTCATTTCCTGCTGCTGATTTAATACGGTAAACTACGGTTATAACGAACTCAACGGGACTACTAATTTTAGTTCGTTATAACCGTAGTTCGTTATAAGTACATATACAGCATGACTACAGCAAGTAGTCGGGACCAAAAAGTAAGTTCGTTATGTCTGTCAGTTCGTTATAATAAGCGTGTTCGTTATAACCGTAGTTTACTGTATGTGGAATAGAACTGGCTAGACTTGCTTTTGAATAATCTAGATTGCTTTGGGTTTCATAAAGTACATATTTTTAACAGTCATGGTTCAGGACTACCAGAGAGCACTTGTAAATAGCTAGTGGTTAGTCGAGGGTCAAACAATGACAATAACAACAACTAAAATGTGGGAAAGGTTTGTTTAAACACACTATTAACAACACCGACGGTCGAGGATACTACAGGTCGCGTCGTGTAAAAGTGTCATCAACCACACCCAGGAGTGAGTGAATGAGTGAGTTGGGTTTAACGCCGCTTTTAACAGTATTCCAGTTATATCGCGCCGTGTCAGCTTAATGTGGGAGGAAAGCCCGAAGTGATGCAGGTCTCAGACGTTTAGCACTTCGGTGAAACTCACGAGCACGGGCATGGTGCTGACAAACCTCGAAACATACAGTGCGTACAGCTGTACAGTTAAATCACCCACCTTACAGCCGATACTTAGCCCCCAGTGACTTTTTCCTGTTCCGGCAAATTAAATCTGCCCTACGTGGAAGACGCTTCCAGGATGACGAGGACATAAAGGCTGCCACAGAGGCGTGGTTAGGGGGCCAATCTGCTGATTTCTATAAAAGTGGTATAAATGGAATAAGTGTATTGAGGTGAATGGAGATTATGTTGAAAAATAAAAGTGCAAAAGATATTCTGCGACTTGGTCTTATATTGAAGTTGCAAAACTTATTGAACGCCCCTCGTATATGAAGTTTGGGTTTATAGACGAGGCACTGTTCAAAAGATATATTCTCAAGTCCGAATAACGATTTTTAGAAAATGGACTTCATCTTCAATATTGTGAGCATTTCAGTTTTTCAGTTTTTTTTACATAAGCGATTAGAAAAAGGTGTTTTGGGCTTTGAGAAACGACAGAGTACAGTAAGAGGTAGTGTGCCACGCGTATACTTAAACTGAATACTGCACTGAGACGTCAGTAATATTACAAACATAATGTGCGAAGCACTCAAAGAGGACTAAAAAAGCTATATGTCCTTAATTTATTACCACCAATTAACTCCCTGACATCTCCTTATCTATACCACCAGGTCTGTTTCAAACCCTGTGTGTAAATCATTAACAGTATCTGGCAGTAGTTCATTTAAAAGTTTTACATCTATACGGCCCAAAGATTTGTTAAAGTCAGATGACAAATTTTGTATAACGTCAGTTTACCTGTTTTCTTCAGCAAAACAGAGCATTTTCTAATTCCAAAAACGGACAATTTCAATTCTTTGTTTTGTTACACTAGATAACCAACCTATTTCACATCTTACTGCCAAATTGTGAGTTTTATTACCCAAAATGAACTCCCAAAAAGAAACGAGAGGCTCTGTTCTGTACAGCATTAATGCAGCTAAATTCTTTGTGCCCCAGATTGCCGAACCATATGATAAAACCTGGTTGGGCCAATTATTATATAGAATGTTAATAACTTAATAATTCGATTTAGCGATTTCCTTTGCCGCGTAACTCAAATCTTTATTTTCCTGTTACCAAAGGCCGAGATATTTATAGGAATGTAGCAGTTCTATTTGTTCATCCCCAGATGTAAAATAAAACGATGACGGTACTGCGGAGGGATTACGGTAAAGAACAATCTGAGTTTTTTGGTTGTTGATTTAAAGGCCATTTCTTACATCAATTTGCGACACAGTTTAGCATTCATTTGAGTGACATTTCGTTGGGTGCTAAAAGAGGTGTTGTCAATATTAGTAGATGTTAGTAGTACTTTCTTCGTTGTCATTTATTATTGGTAAATTGATGTTGAAGTGAGACAGCATACTGATGAAAACACTCCGGTGAATCAGTTCATAACATCTTATCAAAACATTCGCGAGACAGTAGGAACGTCGCTGACACTGTTTGGTGTTTTAGCTTTACTCACAATCATTTCCCGGAAAACAAGTCAATATGAGAATTTAGAAATGCAGCTTTCAATATGGCATACAAAAAGGATCTACATTTATGAGCAAATTCGATTGTGACCGGGACACTATGGGACCACTAATATATTGACTTTAACAGAAGGGGGCGGTCGGGTAGCCTAGTGGTTAAAGCGTTCGCTCGTCACGCCGAAGACCCGGGTTTCGATTCCCGAAATGGGTGTAATGTGTCGCCGTGATATTGCTGGAATATTGCTAAACGCCTCTTAAAACCATACTCACTCACTTAACAGAGAAGCGTTTGCACACGTGTTTTGTGAGCCGTTTGTGATGGGGACCTCAGGAAGTCATGACGTAGTCAGTCCCAAATCATGCTCTGGGTTATGCAGGCATGTTAGGTCACATATAGACATGTGCGGGAGGACATTGTTGGTGTTGCGTCAAAAATTACAATATCAATAAGCGAATCTATTCAGTATGTACCCCATTAAGAAAACTGAGCTGAAAAACGACACGGAGAGCCAAGGGTACAGCTCCCCGAATTTCCGAATGTCAGCTCTAAAAGTAACAAAAATTTACGAGAAAGTTTTCGATTCGAATCGATTGTACAATATTGACTACATCACGAGCATGTGTTTATGACTCACTATCAAATAGCGAGTAAGTGAGTATGGTTTTATGCCGCTTTTAGCAATATTACGGCGGGGGACACCACAAATGGTCTTCACACATTGCACCTATGTGGGGAATCGAACCCGGGTCTTCGGCGTGACGAGCAAACGCTTTAATCACGAGGCTACCTATACCGCCCCCTATCAAATAGTGATTATATCAGGTGTTCGCGAAAAAGTGAGCGTATCTTGCCCCACTGGTCGCACCGTCACAAACACATGCACATCCAAGTAACTGTTAATTGTTCACCTGAACAAACAGACAGGGGAACATATGTGACAAGTCAAAATAGGGAATTACATCGTGCATTATATTTTTGCCCTGATTCGTAACATTTGGAAACGTCCTCCAGACGTCTACGATAAAACGTTTTGAAAGTTTTGCTGAGGCCTTGAATGTTGATCAAATACCTTTTGAATGATCTTTGGAAGAACATGCTCGTTTGTACCTCAAGAGTTGGGGGCTGAATATTTGTTATTAAGGGGAAGTTGACTATTGGAAGATTGAAATCATGTGTCGTGTTGTTTTTAATATATCATGAATAGCAATGCAGAAAGCAGCTGTTGTTGAAACACTGTCTTTGTTGATATTTTAAACTACACATTTAGATGAGCTTAAGTCCCGTGCCAAATCCATTTGCCACCCTGATGCCCTCAGCAGTGAACTGGGCCATCTCAAGGAACCTTCACTTCCCTCAACAGCTATCCTGCCCACCTAGTCTCCAAAACCGTCCGCAGGACCCTCAAGAACTCCGACCCCAGGCCCAAAACAGCTCCATCGCCCATCAGAATCACCATACCCTACCAAGGCCCTGTCACTCATCAGATTTCCCGCCACATCAAGAACAAAACCAACATCTCTCAATCTCTCAATCCATAATAAATTACCTAAATACGCACAACCTAGATAATTTATTATTAAGTAATTAAGCCATCTCTAGCGGCAAGTCAATCAAGATCCATCTACAAGCCAATGGCAGAGGCACAAGCAGCGCAAGTCCCAACCCCCGAGGATGTATATACCAGATACCCTGCAACTGTGGCCACCAGTACATTGGAGAAACCCTTAGACCCCTCGCCAAAAGACTCAAAGAACCTCTGTTAACAAACTCGATCTGAAATCCGCTATTTCCGAGCAAATCCTGAAGAACGAAAATCATAGCATCATGTGGGAAGCCACCAAAGTCCTGTCCACCAACAACAACTGGCGACAAAGGAAACTACAAGAAGCCAATGACATCGGGAGACACCAGCCAGCCATGAACCATGACCAGGGAACATATCTGTGCTTCAGACTTGTAACTTGTTGCTTTGATCTTTGTCGGGGCTAATTACCTAGCTGGCTTCAATTTGCCCCTTGCTATGTCCATTCTTTCACCTATCAGTGTATCACTTCTAAATCCCTTTCAAATAAACATGTCAAACACACCTTTCAAAGACCTTCATAGGTTACCTTCGATAGAATCCCAGTCGGGGAAGTTTTCATAAAAATATTCTATCCCTCGCCCAAACAAAGTGTTTTTTTCTGGCACATGGTTTGGTGTAGGCGTTTCCCTTACAATGTTCACCATTTACTGATTGCTGATTGATTGTTTCATGCTTACTTCCGCACTCGCGAATATTCCATCTAAACGACGGCAGTTTGAAAATTATCCAGTCTCGACCAAATAATTAGGCAAAAGACATCATGAGCACGATCAACGCAACTTGGGATTCTATGACATGCAATCATCCAAGTGATCAAACCTGACCATCTGATCGATTTAGTCACCTCATACGACAAGAATAGGTTTCTGGGGTCCATTATTCTTACCCAGAATACCAGAAATACTCACGAATTATTCCATCTTTAAAATTTAGAAATGTAGAGTTAATGTTGCGATGCTATATACAAGCACGGACTTGTGTCCATGATACAAGTGATGATATTGTTACCACCTGGGCGTATGGCGGTCATTGTGCAAACATAACACAGGGGACATTAGTATGAAGTAGTCTGTAAAGTACTGAAAGATATTTAAAATAGAGTAAGAATATTGTATTAACACAAATTCATTAATGAGAAAAAAAAAGGATACAATAAACAAATACAGTGCAGGTGGCAAGCTCCTCACAGCGATATCCCGTTCGCGGAGCTCTCTATTACTACCGCGAGTGTAACGAAGGTGTCACGCGCTGGGAAGGAGCTTGTGCAGGCGGCAAGCAAGGGAAATAACTCTAAAGCCTTTGCCTACAGTTATACTACTTCCGGTACATGTGACATGTAAACAAGAGGTGTGTTTGACATGTATATTTTTCATTGTCGACATTTACTTGTGCTGAGGTAAATTGTTAGGGTATGGCTGACAGTGGACTCACAATACTGAACGTGAAACAGTTTATTCTAGAGCCACATGTGTAAGCGCAGCCCTGCATTTTCAACATAATTCACTGTAAAACAATGTTCAATCAGCTGGGTCTACTTATGTTTTTTTTAGAAATAGGGATCAAATTCCGATTTGTTTTATCAACTGTACATGTATGTAGTCATAGAGGCTTTCCAGTAGAACGCGTAATCACTTATTCACATTATCCAGCGTCCGCATTCTGTCATAAAGTCTGAAAATATTGTCTCTCTGACGTCTAATTCAATACAGAGCAATACGCGATTTGGTTTATTTCTATACTACCGTGGTGGTAGATTAACGAAGCAATACCACGGGTATAAATATGGTCTAATTACACCAGTATCAATGAAACATTTAGCCTGAACAGTGCTGCAGGGGTTATATCTACGTCTGTTTTGAAGTTGTCATTAAAAGTGATGTGAACAGGTTTTGCAAATGAAGGAAACATGGTAGGAATATGACGTGTGTCAGTTGGTTTATACTTCCTTGACAATACATATATATGGTTGGAGAAAATATATTATTACACTATGTTTTGACCATGCTCATACTACTCTTATAAAGTTCTATATTTTAAATAGACAACATATATATTTGAACACTATATGTATATATGTAGTGACTGCATGGTCATTTACTATAGGAAGGGGGGGTCACGAAAAATTGTTACATGTAGTTTTATTTTGGGATGGGAGAGGAAGAGGTCAGCCAAATATGATACAGCCTAAGACCAAATCCCCCATGCCTCCTAATAAATTACTAGTCCCTAGGAGCATTAAGTGACCAGAGTATCATATAATCTGGATCAAGAAAAAATGAGTAATGATAAAATTGAAATACTTATTGCATCATCAGGATATTTGATACAATCTCATTCAAATCAAATCTTTTGCATCTGTAAGATACCTCTCTCCATGAAGATCTGAGGATATGGCCATAGAAGATTGTTTTAGGTAAACACTGGGTTAGCTTTGACCTCCCAATCCAAATGAAGGATGCCTGAGTCCTTGAGCCAATCAGGTGTAAGCTTTCTAAACTGATTCAGCTTCATTTCTATACCACCTTGATGCAGAAATTTCAATCCTATCACAAGAAAACCACCACAGAACACAAACATACCCTCAACAATACATGCACCCTTTTGATCACTCGTCCCAGGAATTTAGTACCTCAGTGGTGATTAGCCGATTAGAAAGATGCCATGACATGACCTTTGGACGTATCCTCAGATTAAGGCTGGGACGGGTAACTTGGGTACAAGGGTCGGGTGGGTACTGAGTAGGATTCATGTACCCACAAGACTACCCGGACCCGTGGTTAGTCACGTGATAGTGTTTAATGACAAAATTATCTAGAATTCCATGGTTACTCAACAAGTCTCGAATCTTCACATTTCTTTCTGACTATGCACACATTCCTGTCGACTTACATGTGCTTGAATAAAGATAAAGCTTCAGTCAACTTCAGTGTATGCATGACCAGATTGTTTAATTTATATGTTTACATCTAAATACAATTTTCCAGGGTTACAGTTGACTATTCCCAATCGAACAGTTTGTACCTATCTCTTGAGACCTACAGCGGGTACCCGGTAGGGTCAAGTAATAGGGGGCTAGGTACCTGGTAGTAAATTTGGATTCTTCCCAGCCCAACCCATGATCTTCATGCAGAGAGGAATTGTATCAGTGTAAAAGATCTGATTTTATGGAGATTGCGTTTTATGTAGAAATATTTATCCAGTATAATTACTTGAAAGAAAGTAAGACGAGTTCTATGGATGAACAACTTCTTTATTACAATTGGTGCGTTTCGGTGTAGATCCTAACACCTTTATCAAGCAAGTGATGGATAGGGCTAAACAACATATGTTAGGATCTACACCGAAACGTCGCACCAATTGTAATAAAGAAGTTGTTCATCCATAGAACTCGTCTTACTTTATCACTCCAACTTCTAAATGCCACTCAAAGAAGTTACTTGAAAGAAGTTTTTTTTTAATTCCTTATGCAAAATCCATGGCCATGGCCCTTCATGTTCAGATGTTTTTTGAAAGTTAGTTCATCTGTGTTTTCAGTTTCAATGAGCTGGTGAACCAAGACAGACCTAGGATGGGATAGATTCGAAGATGAATATGCAAGAACAGCGTTTGAGTGGAAGATAAGTCATGTAGTTGAGGAGAAAGACCACTTGGCTGCAGCACCTATACAAGTTGTATCCGGCACAATGCAGCACTCATTGTTTGAGCTGGCCCGGCTGCTGTCACTGAGTCAGGAGACACGCGGCAGCGTCAAGTCCAAGACCTCCATCACACAGTATGCCTGGAAGGAGGAAGGCGAGGTCAACATGCTGGCACTGGCTTGCTCAAATGGTATGTAGAATGTAGAACTGGACCAAGCAGTCTTAGAGCTTGTCTGTGGCCTATGTAAAGTATGGGAGTAACCATTGTCTTAGAGCTTAAGGCATTTTGTGTAATGGGGGCCCAGATTACAATTAAATCAGACTGTCCTGTGTTGGATTGTCCAATGTTTTCAGAGGTAATTTTATACAAATTTCAACAAAGAAATCCCCATCTATGATTAATTTTATGCTTTACGTCTGGTTTATATTTTATATTTTGTTGTCACAGTGGCCATACTGGGACCTGTTTTTATGTCTGGGACCTGTTTTTATGTCTGGGACCTGTTTTTATGTCTGGGACTTGTTTTCATGGCCCTGGGAACATCCGGGTTAGAATAGGATTTTACCAACCCATGCTTACTGTAAAAGGCGACTGTGTTTGTCGTAAGAGGTTACGGACAGGATCGGGGGGTCAGACTCGCTGACTTGCATGTCATCCTACCCCAATTGCGTGGATCGATGCTCATGATATCAATCACTGGTCTAGATTTGATTACCTTCAGATCCATATTATTTGTATATATATGGTTTAAGTATTTGCTGATGATTTCAGATCAGATTGTGTTGCGGTACAGCATTGCTGGAAAACCTCCACTTATTAAACAGTTGTCATGGATACCAAACAAGACGATTGTGGCGATGTGTTTTGACCCAACAGTGACCTGGCTTCTCATCTTGACCCATGAACCAGACATCTACCTGGTGCCAGCCTTCTCCCTCATGGTGAGTATCTGTCAGGGGCGCGGTGGGGTAGCCTAGTGGTTAAAGCCTTTGCCCATCACGTCGAAGACCATGTTCAATTCCCCAAATTGGTACAATGTGTGAAGCCCATTTCTGGTGTCCTCCGCGTTTTTGCTTGAATATTGCTAAAAGCGGTCTAAACCATACTCACTCAGCTGTCAGGAAACAAAAGGACTGTTTAACCTGACATAATCCATGCTCAAAATGAAACATGTTCTGTTGTTTAGGGCATTGTGAAAGTATTATGTGGGATTTTTTCAGGAACCCAAGGCACGAGTAAACCAGCTGTGGAACACAGACGACGTCACACACATCAAACTTCAGCAGCCTAAGGGTAATCAACGCAGTCATTTGTCTCCTATATTCATAATCATATCACACATACAAAGTATTATGCCTTTTTGTGATCTTTTTTGTCTGAACGGAGGAATAGGGACACTACATTAACCGTTCTGAAGCATTGTTTACAAACAATAACCCCCGGGCTTACACAGCTCTGCTCACCTTATTCTGCCAGGGAAGTTTCTGCTCCAGTGACCACACCGCAGGTGTAGCCTTATCACATGACCAGACTTTTCTCTTGTTTGTAAACAAACACACTTATTGTGAAACATAAGATAGCTACACGATAAATCGCAAATAACAATAACGAACAAAGTGTTGTTTATATCACGATAAAACATTGTTCTATCATGACGTCATTTCTGGAGATTCTAACATGAGCTCGCAACTGGATGACGTTATATATTGGAAGACGTTATATATGAGAGGGGAGTGTCTAGTGAGTTGTTCCCCATAGATGTAGCTGGGCAATGCAGATAAACACAATGGATCGAACGATCGCTTCCAAAAGCGGGAGAGATATGATAATCGGTGTTGTGAGAAAAGGTACAGGTAATTGACGTGAGGATATGTTGGAATACCCACCTGTGCATAAAATGGACTTGTCCGACAGTGCAAAGGTCAGATTCGATTGAGGGAGTCATCATTATTAAAATACCGTTAGATATTTATAAAGTTTCTACATTTCATCATCATCATCCTAAAGAGACTGTACACCTTATTAATGTCTCATATGAGAAATAAACAGCTCATAGTCGTTGTTTATCGTACAATAAAACACTGCAGGGAGAATAACCATGAGGCGCTGTGCACGGCCACAAGTTGTTTGTTTCTTAAATAACAACAAGCCTTTCGATACGCTTTACATATTGTTTTGCATAATTATATAGATGTGCTGCGACAACTGTGACAGTGAGATGCATGGCAGTATAGCTTTACACCTCAAAGTGACCTACGGGGCTAAGAATTAGTTTTGACTTGTATAGGATAGTCTAGCTTGATGCACACCTCATCTATGAGTTAAAACTCCACTCTCACAGAGGTTAAACACTTCAGTGTTGGGAGACACTCCCCATGGGTTGGACATCACCACTGACCACTGCCCAAGAACAGGTTACTACTCTCACAGAGGTTAAACACTTCAGTGTAGGGAGACACTCCCCATGGGTTGGACATCACCACTGACCACTGCCCAAGTACAGGTTACTACTCTCACAGAGGTTAAACACTTCAGTGTAGGGAGACACTCCCCATGGGTTGGACATCACCACTGACCACTGCCCAAGTACAGGTTACTACTCTCACAAGACCGTGAATGTTCATTGACGTTATGGATATATACATGAGATAGTGTCACATAAAATTTTGATTTTAGTAATTCATAGAAATGATTAGGAGAGAGAAATACCAGGACCTGCATTATGACAAGTGTTTTTCTTGAGAAATGTCTTGAATACATTGATATATGTGCAGATGATTTCTCTCCCAACATTTGTAGGGTGATGGGTAGCTAAGTGGTTAAAGCGTTTGCTCGTCATGCTGAAGGTCTAGGTTTGATTCCACACATGGGTACAGTGTGTGACGTCTGTTTATGGTGTCCTCCATCATTACACTGTGGGAACCGTACTGTGTCAGTCACACCCTACACTGGACATACAACACATTCTCAAATCATCAGGTCCGGCAGTGACTAACAAAGGGTGGGAAACATATTAAAATCATGATATTTGGAAACTGAAAAGGTCTATTAACACCTGCCACAAACTGTAAATGTTTTATGACCATGTCGACTGTATGATGATGTTGATGATCTATTGGAGTTATGTCTATTGACATTGTAGGCCTGTAGATGATATGTGCCAAATAAGTATTTAGTTTGTCCCTGAATTCCATAGCAATTATTGAATCTAACTAACTCTGTCATTCAGAATATGTGTTACTCCTGATGTCTTAAATAACATGATAAATACAGACACTATATCCCCTACAATATGCTCAGGCAACATGTGCTAAGGTCTTCAGACTTGGCCGTGAAAAACAAAAGGTGTAAAAAGAAATTAAAATCATGACGTTGGACATGGCAAAATATCAATAACATAAATTAGAAAGTGTGTTTTAGAATCCCTGTAGACCTCGCCTAGTTCGTCACTCATCCAGTGTGTTCTACAGGTGATGTGTGTGTGGTGAGCTGGTGGCACACTTTAGACGACCAACAGGTTGCTGTCATTGGAACTAAGGTATGTGTTTCTCCTGTACTAGAGACAGGGTTCTGTTTGACAAAGTGATGTTTGCACTACAATAAACGTTAGTTTAACACAGCCAGTGAGTGAGTGGTTGACCACCGCTTCAAGTGTCTGTCAGGGAAATCAGGGCATGTCAGCTTGATGTGGGAAGACAGCCGAGGATGCTATAGGTCTTAGGTGTTTACCACTTTAGTGAGGTGAGGTGAAATGGGGTTTAATGTCATGTTGAAGATTATTGCGCATATATAGCGATGTGTGTGTGTGGGTGTGCGTGGGTGGGTGGGTGGCTGGCTGCTTGTACTAGTCAAGACTAATGGGTTTCTGGCTGCTTGTAATAGTCTGTACTGATAGCGATTTATAGTGCTAGCCCACTGAGATTCCATGCCGCAGTTTAATATAAATACCCCCCTCAGACACAGTATACTGACTCCAAGAAGACCACTTCTTGTTTTCGCCCTTTAATGCCGAGCGCCAGACAGGGTAACAACAAGTACCATCTTTTAACGTCTTTTGGTATGACGTGGCCGGGGATCAAACCCTGGACCTTTCGCTCTCGAGGCGGATGCTCTACCATTAGACCACGGAGGCCGTCCTCCTAGTAGGTAGTGCTTTCAGATGTGTAGTGGATGGGTTTGTGTGTCATTATGCCCTCCCAAGATGGAGGAATGCTAATGCTATTGACCACTGGGCAGCCATTTCTGCCAGTGTGATGTCGAAGCATGTGCATGAGCTTTTTTATTAATCAGTTGCTTTACAGATGATTTTGCTATACATACATTTTAATTGTGGCATGTTTGTAATCACATTGGTGATTTAGTTTTCACATGGGAACAAAGTCATACCCTGCCAGTTCCAGTGTAGTGAATATGAACACACAATGATATTTACAAAGTGGTCAAATGTAACAAATGTTATATTTGGGATAACACTTTCTGAGTAAAGTACAGATTCTCGTTCTTTTTTATGAATGGTCTACTTGTGGCCCATAATGCTTGGAGCAAACGTTTACGGCTTATGGAGCATGTTTGGCTCAGTCAGGGCAACAATTTGCGTTTTGTTTTCCATAAATGTGAATATCAGGTACAGTGGTAATTAATACTCGTGTTTGAGTTTGTATTTCCACATTCCTTATATTTAGGGTCAGTAGGGCAGTTAGCATATTGATATGTTTTATGTTTAAGGATGTATTATTTCATTTCATGTTCAGGCTGGAGAGATTATTTTTGTGGATTTGTTGAGGAAAAAGACTGTGGCTTCTACCCACGTTGAAACAGCCATCTTGAAACTGGACCTAGTGATGGATGATCAACAGATGACGACATCTCTGCTGGTAACTATGGAGGCTGTCTTTGTAGGATAGCTCACCTGCTTACATTATACACTAGTGCAGTATCCATTGTCTACCTCTGGCCGTATGTTTTGTTTCTACCTGATATGTCATGGAATGTACCTGATTTGTTGTGTGAGCCATCTTATGAAAGCAGGTCCGTTCTGATGACCAATCAGATCAGTCGATACAAGCAAGGTGAATTGGTCACATGAACAGTTTAAAACTGATGTGAGTGAGTGAGTTGGGTTTAACACCGCTTTGAACAGTATTACAGTTATATCGCGGCGTGTCAGCTTAATGTGGGAGGAAAGCCCGAAGTGATGCAGGTCTCAGACATTTACCACTTTGGTGAAACCCACGAGCATGGGTATGGTGCAGACGAATCTAGAAACATAATCGGGGGGAACCGGGATTCAAACCCACAATCATAGGTTTCTGGCATGTCCAAGGGACGCAACTCAGCGTATGAGTGTTGTGTGTATGTCTGTATGGAGCAGGTCCCATGGAGATGGCTGATGAGTGTTGTGTGGATGTCTGTATGGAGCAGGTCCCATGGAGAAGGCTGATGAGTGTTGTGTGGATGTCTGTATGGAGCAGGTCCCATGGAGATGGCTGATGAGTGTTGTGTGGATGTCTGTATGGAGCAGGTCCCATGGAGAAGGCTGATGAGTGTTGTATGTTGATGTCTGTAGGGAGCAGGTCCCATGGAGATGGCTGATGAGTGTTGTGTGGATGTCTGTATGGTGCAGGTCCCATGGAGATGGCTGATGAGTGTTGTGTGGATGTCTGTTTGGGGCAGGTCCCATGGAGAAGGCTGATGAGTTGTATGTTGATGTCTGTAGGGAGCAGGTCCCATGGAGATGGCTAATGAGTGTTGTGTGGATGTCTGTATGGTGCAGGTCCCATGGAGATGGCTGATGAGTGTTGTGTGTGGATGTCTGTATGGAGCAGGTCCCATGGAGAAGGCTGATGAGTGTTGTATGTTGATGTCTGTAGGGAGCAGGTCCCATGGAGATGGCTGATGAGTGTTGTGTGGATGTCTGTATGGTGCAGGTCCCATGGAGATGGCTGATGAGTGTTGTGTGTGGATGTCTGTATTGAGCAGGTCCCATGGAGATGGCTGATGAGTGTTGTGTGTGGATGTCTGTATGGAGCAGGTCCCATGGAGATGGCTGATGAGTGTTGTGTGTGGATGTCTGTATGGAGCAGGTCCCATGGAGATGGCTGATGAGTGTTGTGTGGATGTCTGTATGGGGCAGGTCCCATGGAGATGGCTGATGAGTGTTGTGTGGATGTCTGTATGGAGCAGGTCCCATGGAGATGGCTGATGAGTGTTGTGTGGATGTCTGCATGGAGCAGGTCCCATGGAGATGGCTGATGAGTGTTGTGTGTGGATGTCTGTATGGAGCAGGTCCCATGGAGATGGCTGATGAGTGTTGTGTGTGGATGTCTGTATGGAGCAGGTCCCATGGAGATGGCTGATGAGTGTTGTGTCTTCCAGATCACGGCGAATGGGAACAACCAGTGGAACCTGCTTCTGGAGAGTCGCTCCATCGACAGGATGTTTGCCGATCTGAGTTTTGACGGGACTGAGACATCCCCAGACCCTGTCAACAACATACTGGTACAGACAGGTCGGTACTGTCAGTGACTCAACTGAACTCAAGTTTATTCTAAAAAACCCAGTGTGGTACAAGAGAAAAGTTATAAATTTCAGCAAAATAATTAAATATCAAGCAAGATGGCAGCAATATTTCATGAATACAAGCATATACAAATAGAATACTGGTAATGCACATTTGTATATCACACACATGTCGTTGAATGATCCTTCAAACATGACAGTGAGTGAGTTGGGTTTAACGCCACTTTTAACAATATTCCAGTTTTATCACGGCATGCCAGCTTAATGTGGGAGGAAAGCCCGAAGTGATGCAGGTCTCAGACGTTTACCACTTTGGTGAAACCCACGAGCACGGGGTTTGCTGACAAACCTAGAAACATAATCAGGGCGAACTGTGATTTGAACCCACAATCATAGGTTTCTGGCGTGCCCATGGGACACAACTCTGCACAGCGAATCGCGGCGCCTTGAAGACTGGGCCACCTGTGCCCCCTCACACATGATAATGCACCCACATGATCATTTACAATGTATAACAATATATCATAAGAAAAATAAATATAGTGTACATGGGAACACGTGTACAGCAGTTCATATACTATAAAGGTTTGCAAGGGTATAAATAAATTAGTTATTTATTTCATATTTGGAAATTTTGTGAGCTTCTATAATATCTGTGACGTTTAGTGATGTTGGAATAATGTGTGTATTTATCAGCTATGAGAGAGGTTCTATAGTCATTAAATGTTTCACATCTAAATATTGTGTTATTCACAACATATGGAGATTATTACAAGCACAATAGCTTTAAATATACGAGATGTGAGATCTACACTTGATGTGCAAACAACTGAATGATTTGCATTTTTATTCCTTTCTCAATGATGGCAATCATGCACGTGCACCTAAATGCAGGATTAAATGTGATGTCACTGTGCACACTGTGGAGCATTGATGATTCAGCATTACACCACTGACAGCTAATTTGCATATCACGTGACCAGACTTTTCTCTTGTTTGTAAACGTGCGCTTATTCTGAAATCAGAGCAGCTGGTCTGAAGAAAGCCTTTTAGGGCATTTAATAGATTGCTTTACATGATTATATAGATACTGTAAGTTTGGAAGGAGGAAAGTACTGCGAAAACTGAGGGAAACACACTCTATGTTATAACCTCATGTTATACATCCACGTTATAACTTCTTGTTATACATCCATGTTATAACCTCATGTTATACATCCATGTTATAACCTCATGTTATACATCCATGTTATAACTGCTTGTTATACATCCATGTTATAACATCATGTTATACATCCATGTTATAACATCATGTTATACATCCATGTTATAACCTCTTGTTATACATCCATGTTATAACCTCTTGTTATACATCCATGTTATAACTTATTGTTATACATCCATGTTATAACCTCTTGTTATACATCCATGTTATAACCTCATGTTATATGTCCATGTTATAACTTATTGTTATGCATCCATGTTATAACCCCATGTTATACATCCCATGTTATAACCTCATGTTATTCATCCCTTGTTATAACCCCATATTATGCTCCCATGTTATAACATCATGCTATGCATCCATGTTATGACCTCATTTTATACATCCCATGTTATAACCTCATGTTATACATCTATGTTATATCCTCATTTTATACATTTCAGATGAGAACAGAGAAAAGTTTCTTCCCCTACGCTACGAGCAATTCCAGCGCTCCGTCATTCTCTGTCCGCAGAATGCCCGAGGCCGGCACTTCATCACAGCTCATGAAGACAAGACATCCACATTCCAGGTAGACCGAGATCTTACAGAATGTACACGTAGCTCACCTGGTCGTCAGATCTAGGAGATCATAACATCCTGCACATCAGGCCAGTCGGCCATGTTGGGAGGAAGCCATTTTGATAAATTGTTTTGATTCCCAAATAGTCCTGATGTGCCTAAATTGACATGACAACACCTTCTCCATCCCTGGCGTATGATACAGGGACTGCTTCTAAAGGCAGCTCCAGGTTAGAGATGTAGACTAAATCTGCCCTCAGTTATTCTTATACGTAGACCCTCACAGATTATAGAGTCAATACAGCAAATGCAGCGCTTACCATTGGTGTTACCATGGTTACATTTGCTGTAATGATTTGCAGATTATCTAGGAAGTATTGGGTGTCTTCAAACCTGTGTTGACGTACACATGCTGAAGTTAATAACAATGCCACTGAAAATATTTTGTACAGTAAGTCTCTTACTTGTGGCATTTCTGGTTGTGAAATTAACTAAGACTATAATTGTCCTTGAATATATTTTCAATATGCAGAACTACAATCAAATAATAACCTTAGGGTCAGTAAGACTTTTAGTGTTGGTTGGTGTGAAACAAGAAAAAATATGTTCCTGTCTGTTGCATGAATGCCACTTGTGGTATATGGTACCGGTCACATATTGGGAGTTATCTCCCTTGGATACAAATGCTGCACGTTGGTCAGCCATTAAAGTTATTTGTCTGAAAGACACACGTCTATGTCTTGTGGATATACTACGTTGCATAGAGTACGTAACATTGTCCACAATTGTTTTTCTTCTGTTTTTCACCTTTGGTTGATGTCTCTGGTATTCTCCTGGCATACTAAAGTACTGTGACTGTTAATGGATGTCGAGTGACCTGAAATCTTATCCTAACCTGAATATCATCTTATGAAAGGAAAAAAATATTTTGAACGCAAATAAGTGTTGATTTCACGTTGATGCAAACATGAGTTCTGTCATGACAGTGTGAGTCTGACAGGAAATAATAGATGTATGAGTTCAATGCATGTTCTTGTCAGCACCATACCCTGACTTGTGGGGTTCACAAAAGTGGTAAACGTCTAGATCATCACTTGGAGCATTCCTCCCACATCAAGTTAGGTGCAAGGGCGGCCCAGTCGTCTAAGGTGCTGCAATTCGCTGTGCAGAGTTGCGTCCCTTGGGCACGCCAGAAACCTATGATTAGAATTCCGGTTTGCCCCGATTATGCTTCTAGGTTTGTCAGCACCATACCCGTGCTCGTGGGTTTCACCGAATTGGTAAATGTCTTTGACCTGCATCTTTTCGAGCTTTCCTCCGACTATAAGTTGAAATGCTCTGATATAACTGTAATACACTCTTACTGTCACTCAGACCGCCCCTGTGGTCTAGTGGTAGAGCGTCTGCTCACTCTGAACTCTGAACTCTGAACTCTGAACTCACACTCACTCACTTGCTCTGCCCAGGTCTATGACAGCCATGTAGAGCACTCACCCCTATTTGTGTACAAGCTGCCTATCGGAGCCTACAATGTCATCCTCACGGATCGCCTCATCTTCACCACATCACGGGTGAGCGGCAGGCGGCTGCTGATCATATCTAACCAACGGGCCGAAACTTCTCTGGAGGACCACCAGGTGAGTTACCTCCCTTGCTTGTGTTGGAAATATACACTTCAAGATGTCTGTAACAAAAATAAATATATATATTTCATCACTTTAATTAAATTTTAAGCTTGTTTGATTATTCTACACGATTATTATATTTTATAGATATGATGATAGTAATGTGTTATTTGACATATGTAAATAAGAAATGATATGGACATATTTGATAACATTCAGATGTATATTGCTAATTGCAGATGGGTATTGTGAAGGTAAAACATTGGTGGAATGTGATATTGGTTGTTAGCTCCCTTTGACAAATACAGGAAGTATCTAGTTTGCCAGGCTGATACTCAAATTAATTATAGTAATCATACCCTTGAAGTATGTCGATAGTGCACCCTTTTGGGTGTAGATGTCATATCACTCACAAACAGCAGGATGTGTACAAATCCACAGTAAAATTGCATGGCTTTATTCTTTTGCATTCAGAACTCCCTGATTATATATATTTTTGATAGAAAAAATATGTGATGGTCTTTATACGTCACTCACTCGTTCCTAAACCTTAAAAGTCAAGACGCTAATTGGCTGATTAGACATTTATCCTGAAGCAAAAGACTTGCATAGTGATCCCTGGCAGTTCTGTATTTGTCATTTTTGTTGTAAGAAAGTTGTTTTCTCGTGTTGGGATTCTGTGTGTAAAGGGATTACAAAGATGGAATTTGTGATGAACAGTTGATAATAAGTAAGAATGACTTGTTTCAGATGTGGACACGGCTGGGAAAACAGGTGGGGGGCATGGGTGGGGGCAAGGGTTGGGGGGCAAGGGCAAGGCCCAGTCATGTAGCAAATGATGTAAGGCACCACAATTTGCTGCCGTAAAAGGCGACTTTGCTTGTCGTAAAAGGCGACTAACGGGATCGGGTGGTCAGGCTCGCTGACTTGGTTGATGTATATCATCGATCCCAATTACGTCGATCGATGCTCATGATATCAATCACTGGACTTGATTATTTACAGACCGCCATCATAAAGCTGGTATACTGCTGAGTGTGGTGTTAAACAACAAACCAACCAACCAACTGTGCAGAGTTGCATTCCTTACACTTCCAAGAAACCTCTTTCTTGTTGGTTCAAATCCCTGTTTGCCCCGATTATGGTTCTAGGTTTGTCAGCACCATATCCATGCTAGTGGGTTTCACAAAAGTGGTAAACGTCTGAGACCTGCATCACTCTAGGCATTCCTCTTACATCAAGATTACATGTCATAACATAACTGAAATATTTTTTCGAAACCAACATCAAAACCGCAGTAACTCACTTCATTGGGGCAAATGACAAACTCTGCTGTGCCTGTGATTATGTGTCCAATCAAAATCACGTACCGAAAACAACGTCTGGTTCGGAAACTGCTGTGCAGCCGATTGCAGTAATTGCATGCATGTGCACTGTCAACTCGTTGTCAACAGATATTTTCCAAATCTTTTCATGTTTTTAATCAAGGTGCTCACATGATTTGATGCTCCTCGCAAAATAAGATCTGTTTTATCACAGTAGAGAATTTTATTATCAGTAACTGGGCAACACCATTTTGTTTGAAGCAAATGCAAGTGATATGAGAGGTTGAATCTGATTGGTCAGTTGGAGGGACATAGAAGGGACATAACTCGTAATAGCCACTGGTGATGCCACCATAGAGCCCAAAAATTTCAGCCTAGTTCGGCAAGGGTGAAAACTTGACTTTTAACAGTTAGTTAAGTCCCTTGCCTGTTATATGACAGGAATTACACTTAAAGGGAATGTGATCATGCTGTGAATTTTTCCCGGTTACATGATTTATTTTTCCTATTCTTCGTAATAAGTAGCAGTAGCAGATTTTGAGATTTGTTTGCATGTTTGTCTGCAATCATTGTGAGAAATAGCCTGTATTTCCTCATGTAGCGGTACTTCTTGTATGTAGTCTGTCACCAGCTCTGTGGTTTGTTGTTGAAATTGTTGTAAAATGTTTTTGAGACATTGAGTATTATCTCACAAATTATCATTCACACTGAGTATATTTTTTGTTTGTATTCAATATATTTTTATTGCCTTGGGACAGGTCTATTTGGTATTTTTGCACCTTTTAATAGACATTTTAAAATAAATCTGCTGAAAATGCTGGATCCAGTGACTTCTAATTTGTATCTATTTGTCTGCTGCCCCAAATGTGTAGCATGTCGCATGAACTCTCAACAGTGATAGGGGCACAGGTGGCACAGTCGTCTAAGGCGATGTGATTCGCTGTGCAGAGTTGCGTCCCTGGGGCACGACAGAAACCTATGATTGTGGGTTCGCCCCGATTATGTTTCTAGGTTTGTCAGCACCATACCCGTGCTCGTGGGTTTCACCGAAGGGTAAACATCTGAGACCTGCATCACTTCGGGCTTTCCTCCCACATTAAGCTGACATGCCGTGATATAACTGGAATACTGTTAAAAGCAGCATTAAACACAACTCACTCACTCACTAGTAAAGTTCTGAAAGGACTGGTAACATTTCCCTTCAGACTTGCATTTGTAGCATTAACATGTTCAGAAGATGGCAACTCTGTAGCAGATCATATTTTTGGATGGTTAAAATGTGATTTGTTTGTCACCTTGGTGATAAAAGCGGCGTTAAACCAACTCACTCACTCACTCACTCAACAGTGATATACGTGTATAACTAACAGTAAGGGAGACGTAAGCGCCTTGTCTAGGCATTATTCACGAAAGAGTTCATGTATGTGTGATACCTGAAGATAAAATCTGTTAGGAAGTACAGTTTAATGCAAGTTGAAAAGGATGCATTGGGTAATTACACCAAATGTTGCCGTACTATTGGGCTTTTGCAATTTTTGTGTGTGTATTTGTTCGCAAGCAACTCAAAATCTATTGGGTAATGGTGATTTATTTCATGTATTTTACGCAAATACACAGCTTGCCTGGGCCTACTTGCACAAAGCGATCTTAGCGCTAAGATGACCGTAACTCCCATACTTTAACATAGGCTTACAATAGTCTTAGCGCTAAGATTGCTTTGTGCAAGTGGGCCCTGGAGCTTTGTAGTTTTTATATTGTATACAGGGCGGTCGGGTAGCCTAGTGGTTAAAGCGTTCGCTCGTCACGCCAAAGCCCCGGGTTCGATTCCCGACATGGGTACAATGTGTGAAGCCCATTTCTGGGGTCCCCCGCCTTGATATTGCTGGAATATTGCTAAAAGCGGCGTAAAACCATACTCACTCACTATATTGTATACCTCAGGTATATGTCGAATATGAACGTCCTCAATTACTGCAGTTGAATTCATTACGTTTACTGCTTTGCTTTTCTTAATTGTTCACATTTCAAACTGCTGTTTCTGTGAAATTATAAATTGGGGATAATATGCAACATATAATATATTTTTACCTGCACTAACTAGCATGTCTCTGAGTATCATTTTCAGTAGAGTTTAGTGTTGTCACATGGGCTATGTCACTATGGAAAGCAAGCAGTTACAGTCATTCAAATGTTAACCACATACAGTGAAGCCTTGGCCCCGCTCCACAAAACAATCTTAGCGCGATGACTGTTTTAAGCGTATGTTATGGTATGGGAGTAACCAGCTGGTAAATGGGGATGTAGACTTTGTATACTTACTGAGATGTCACAATGATATACTCTTTGATGATCTTGACAGTCGCCAATTTGTCCTTTCGTTCATGGTCACTGAACTGAGCGGAAAATCCAGTGTTTTGGAATATTTTTTATGATGTATCATTATACTTCGAAATGGTTCACAGGAACTTATATTCGTGTTCTTTTTTACAGCTTAGAAAAACAAAATCAGTGGATCCATTAAATATTTAAACGAATTGGTCTGGTTTTATCACAGTTTTATGAATGTTGACAGAATATTAATCTCAGGGTCACGGTCAGAGTTAGGGTCAAGGTCACAGTCAGAGTTAGGGTCAGGTTCAGGGTCAGGTTGGTCGTGATAGTATCACAACATTATGGCTCTCTCTATTGTTAAGTATACATAAACTACTCAAAAGAAGTTTAGGACCACCCAATTATTTATTTACTGCTACAGTAAACTACGGTTATAACGAACACGCTTATAACGAACTGACGGATAAAACGAACTTACTTTTTTGTCCCGACTATTTGCTGTAGTTATGCTGTATATATGCATATAACAAACCACGGCTACAGAACTAAAATTAGTGGTCCCTTTGAGTTTGTTATAACCGTAGTTTACTGTATATTAGAAATAAAAGAATCGGGTGTCCTTAACGTCTTGAGTAGTATGTTTTTATTTGGCTGATGAATAACTAGCATGATAGTATACATAGGAAACACCTAATATTTAAGCCAACATAACTCTAATAGATAATTTGAATACCTGAAGCGGAGACAAAATGGGGATATTTTTTTTATGAGGCCACCAAATATCCTACATATTTTATTGGTATCTTATTTCACCCATGAAGATCCGGGTTGGAATAGGTCGCCAACAACCAATGCTTTTCGTAAGAGGTGGCTATGCTTGTCTAAGAGGGGACTAACAAGATCAGGGGGTCAGACTTGGTGACTTGGTTGATCCGTGTCATCGTATCCGAATTGCATTGATCGATGCTCATGATATCAGTCACTGAATTGTCTGGTCCAGATGTGATTGTTTCCAGACCTCCATCATATAGCTTGAATACTGCTTATACTGTGTTAATAGTAAAACTATTGCAGATGTTGTTAGCACTAACAGGGACAAGTATTACTGTAATATTTTGAACTTTTGTAGGATTTCAATAAAGAATCCATAGTTCAGCAATTTGACCTGCCACAAGACGAGACCTTGCTAGGGGTTCAGAAGAAGTGTTTCCCGTTTTATTGGCACGAGAAACGCGAGGAGGAAAGACTTCGATCAGTGCAAGAAGGGGAATACATGGAACAGCCAACAAGTATTCCCACAAACATTCAAGCTATTCCAGTCACCTCCCACACCGTTTTAGATGGATGCATTGTCATAACAAACCGAGCAATTTATGAATGTCGACCCAGGTTAGTGTTGGCAGCACTCCCATGTGTCTGTTGTAGCCTGTGTATCAGCAGTATAAAGCCGGTTAAACTTTAGTGTAACATCAGTGTAACATCATTGTAACATCAGTGTAACAAGAATAAAGTAAAGCCAGTTTAAGAATGGTGCATGGTGTTAAACCATTGTAAAGCCAGTTTAACTTAGGTGTAACATCACTGTAACATCAGTGTTACATCAGTGTAACAAGAATAATGTAAAACCAGTGTAAGAATGGTACATGGTGTTAAACCATTGCAAAGCCAGTTTAACTTAGGTGTAACATCAGTGTTACATCAGTGTAACATCAGTGTAACATCAGTGTAACTTCAGTGTAACATTCACTAATGTAAAGCCAGAGTCACCTATGTTTAGCACCAGTGGAGACAAATACTACATATCAATACAATGTTCCCTTGTCAGGATCTCTCCCGAGCGTCTGTTCCTCGGCCTGGCAATACAGCACACGGACGCTGCGTATGCTGAGAGCCTCGGAATCAGCATTGGCCTTGACCTTACAGCTCTGTTTGAGGTGGCAGCAGATTACCTCCTCAGAGCAGGAGAGTTCTCCAGATCTGTTCGTCTTTACCAACTCTCCAAGGTCTTTATGCTCATTGAAAACTGGATAGTATCACCATGTTTCCTTGACATTTGCATGCTGTCAACAAATTTAGAGATTTCATTAGGCCAATTTAAATTAATTATTTTTTCACCCCTGTGGCACGTCACACACCCCAACTCACATCATTTTGTTGTCACCATTGACCTACGGACGGAGAGAATTGCTGTGTGTGTTCCCTTCCCATGTGAGATATTGTTGACAATAACAATAAAACTTCATGGTTATACAACAACTTGCTAATGTTCGCATTCCTTCTTTTATATGTTTGAATAAAGATAAAGCTTCAGTCATGTTCAGTGGAGGCTATACATGATCAGATCGTTTTATAAAAGTGTTTAGGGTCGGTCGGGTAGCCTAGTGGTTAAAGCGCTCACTCGTTAGCCGAAGACCCGGGTTCGATTCCCGACATGGGTACAGTGTGTGAAGCCCATTTCTGGTGTCCCCTGCCATGATATTGCTGGAATACTGCTAAAAGTGGCTTAAGACCATACTCACTCACTATAACTGTGTTGAAATAGGATTTGCCAGGGCTCCGATAAAACAATACCCAATTGCACATTTTACCCGACTCTTGACTCTCTGGAGACCAACAGCAGTGGACTCGTTCAGCCCTAATATCTCTCTTTTAACAGTGTTCTCACGTGAAGCGAGTCGGGAACCTAGCCCGCCATGGTCGTCTACAGGAAGTGACATCAGTGCTGCGTCAAGTCCTGAACAACCACCAGGTGGAGCTGAGCATGATGGAGAGGAAGCAGCTGGCAGACATGGCGCTCCACTGCTGTGTGTACTTCCTGTCCCACGATGCTGACCGATCTTCAGGGATGGACGAGACATTCAAGGAGTTCCTGTTTGGGAGCTTCTCTTTTGACGAGATGAAAGCTCTCCACCTTCTGTCAGACTTCTCTCTGCATGAACTACTGCTGGAGTTTGCCAAGGTGAAGGTCAAAATTACAGACAGTGATATCTGAATGATATGACTATTGTAAACTGTTATATGTACTTTTCCGCCAACATGCCCACGATTGCTCTTATAGAACCTTCCAAAATAAGTTGTTTTTCCATTTACCATACAGACCTTTCTCAAGAAACTAAACCTTTGTTCTTGTTATTCTCAAGTTGCATCACACATTTTCTGTATTTTATGCCTCGGGCATAAATGTGTTGCTCTTCACTATAGTTAAACCATTCTCTTCAATATGATAACACCCGTGATGATCTAGGTTAGAATAGGTCTTCAGCAACCCACGCTGGCCGTAAAAGGTGACTATGCTTGTCATAAGAAGCGACTAATGGGATCGGATGGTCAGGCTCGTTGACTTGGTTGATGCATTTCATCGTATCCCAATAACGTAATTCGATGCTCATGATGTCAATCACTGGATTGTCTGGTCCAGACTCGATTATTTACAGACCACCGTCATGTAGCTGGAATATTGCCGAGTGTGGCATTAAACAAACAAACAAATCAATATGATAACAAATAACGGGCATTTGAACATGTTGAAGCAAGATTACAAACTGCAAGTAGCCTTTTCACAGATAAAGAAATTATGACATTAATAATTATATTCTACCTGCCCTATTTTGGGAGGGCTGATTTATTATGGACATATTATTTTCTCTTAAATTATGCTCAACCGTGTGTCCTCCATGATGGACAAATCCGAAATATCAGACGGATTATCTCTGTTGATCCTGCATATGTTTTTGATTTTGATGTTACGTAGAGTTAGGATTTCTTTTGTCATTGTTGATTGTGGTCAATATGCCTGTTCATGTAAAATTCATACATGTCATAGAACTATCCCCATGTTGCAGGCACGTGGTCTGGTGGTGGAGGCGCTGGAGCTACTGTCGTCGCGGAGTCAGTTCAACGTCCCCACCCACCTCCTCTCCGATCTCGTTACCCGGGGATTCAGTGCTCATCTACTGCAGGCTGGACAAGGTGATGACGCCATCTTCAGTAGTGTACGGTGCAGGTTCTGTTAATAGAATATGGGCCAGAATCAACCTCATTACTATTAGATCTTTTACTATGATACAATACCTCTCTGCATTAAGATTTGAAGACATCTCAACAATGAGATTTGCCCAGAATTGAACATTTTAAGATCTGTCTGTATTTATTACTTGCCCATGAAGAGATCACCTGTTTAATAAACATACAGCTGTATTGAACATTGTGTCATTCCAAAGCGCGTGCTTATGTACTGGGGGAACAAGTTTCACTAACAAATATTGAAAACTCCCAACATCCCAGGCTTTTTCAAAGACATTGTGTGTGGAGATGATGAGATGATAGATCAATGATAGGCACACTCGATGACCCCAGCAACCCTGTTGCTAGGCTGATGTCACATTGCATTGTTTCACCGGTGGATCTTGCAACAAAACTTTGTGATGCAGGGTCCCGTTCCACAAGGTGATTGTAGCGCAACAACAGTTGTAAGTCTATTTTAAAATATGCGAGACACAATAACCTTAGTGCTGCAATAGCTTTGTGGAATGGCCCCTTGAATTCTAAAGGAAGTCTGTTGTATGGTATTAAATCAATACGTGTATACTTTTAACATATTTGTAGTATCGTTCTGTTAAACTCAATTGGATTATGATGTGGATCATGTAGATGTCTGCCTATTCACAGACAACAAATATTTAGAAAAACTTATAAACGACAAGTAATAAATAAAATACTAACCTTGGGAGCTGATGTCATCGCATGTTTGTCCATCTTCTATCGTCACTCATCCATATTTAACATCTTCTTCTCAGAAACCACAGGACCAATGAAGCTGAAAGCTCACATACCTCTCCCTATCAATGACACCCCATTCAATGGTTCAATGGTCATATTGAAAGCCTATTTTGGGCCATTTATTCAAAATGTAATGAAATTTTGTACATGTGTAGTTAGTAAGAGGACAAAATACATATGTTGTAGTCTGTTTTCAGTCGTACAAATGGGTATCTCATACCTCTAGTCGCACGTTAAAAGGAAGCCAGAAGCTGGAATGTAAACAATAAACTTGTTTCCGTCCGGTTGCGCACGCACCTCTCTATGACATGCCACAAATCTCTCAGCGCGCCTCTGAGCTGGTCGCTCGAGAAGGACTTTCGCGATAGACTGCTAGTTTGTATTCTACTAGTACTTATCGTGTGTCTACAGTTGTTGTTCTAATACAGTAATAATAATATGTCTTACCTGTAGACTCCTGGAATGTAATCCTTGGTAATCCATTGTTTGTGTTCAACACGTGTTTCACTGTTTGACTTGATTATACACGTGGCAACATGTCGGGCTTTTCTGTCTCGTGTCAAAGTATACTGTCTAAAGTAGATCCTCACAAGTATTGTCCTTCCTGCATAATTAAGGACGGATTTTCAACGTGTTCGTGGGATAAACTTTGTAAAGCATGTGATCACTTTAATAAACTTTAATTGGTATCTTTGTGCGTTGGCGAAGCGGGCTACTGACCAGCGCTACAAGCAGAGTAGGTCATGGGGTGGATCCCTGGACTCTGCAGCCTCTACATCTGGCCCTGGGGGTGGCGCGTCGGCCACACCCAAGGAATCAGTTAATAACGACCCGCCCCAGTCAACTTATGTTTTCGACAAGACGTAACCGTTCGCCTGCTGATGATATTACCCGCACGACTGATCTTCGTCAATCGGTTGATCGAGAGCATCACTCAGCCACCCCCGTTACGACGGGACTGGCTCGTGACGAGGACCATGAGAGGACTACGGTCCCCAGTTGGTCCGTCTCTCGTCCTACCAACGACGATAGGTTGACAGTGAACATGGATCCCACTCTACAAGTCGTTCCCGCCCCGGGACGACAGGTCGAGTGCCTCGTCGAGAGACAGTAAACGACACCAGGACGTTCGTCGCCTTCGAGGTCGTCGGGAGTTGATTCGGACGATAACTACGATGGGGATCGTAGTACTTCTACAGTTAGAGATCGTAGCCCTCGTTCCCACGGGGACGTGCGAAGGGAGTTTTTAGGAGATCACTGTCGTAGAGATAATGGTCGATCGTCACCCTCGTCTCACTTTCATATCGACCCGGCTTTGATAGCCCAGATCACGACGGCGGTACTCGCCTCGACGGCGTCGACCAAGAAGGATTGGACTACGTCGGAGGTCCATGGACCATTGACCAGTACACCAGTACCTTCATCTACATCTACACAATCGACGTCGACGATGGATTGTGACGACAGCCTGGCTATGGCTTGTTATCAAAAGATGATGACAAACCGACTTGTGCTGGCTTTAAGGTTCGAGATACGCCGCAGTCTCTTCAGTCTTTTCCTCCCGATGTCTTCAGAGCCATGGCTCACGATATGGACCAGAACCTGCCTCTGCTCTGCCGGGGCAGAGTTTCAGCAAACCACATGTTTGATCGCGTTACCCGATCTATGGCATGCATTTTCGTCACCCATGAGTAGGGACTTGGATTAGGGGCTACTCTTCAAGAAACCAGCGCCCTCCAAGATTCTTGTAGTAGACAGGCATTGGGGATCCATGGACACTGCTGTTCGTCACCAGCTACAACCGCTTGCTATGCTGTCGACAGCGAGCCAGCAGGGGAGGTAGTGAGGTCCCTCCCCCCCCCCCCCGTCACCGTTGTCGGAGTCTACTACCTTTAAACGAGCTACCGGTAGGGGGAAGACTTCATCACACGAATCATGAAGACGGTCGTAGAATGGCTCCATCGGCAGGCGATCAGGTTCACCTTCTATCTGGACAAGCCGTCTCCTACGGGCGACAGGCTCACTAAAATACCGGAATTGCAGAAAATTCTACATGCCTTCATGGTTGAAGATGAGTCACATTAATTCCGACTGCCGGCCTGGGACCTCGATATCGTTCTGCGCTACATGTCTAGTTAGACTTACGAGCCTCTCGATCAGGTCGCCTTTGACATTGTCTCAGACAAGAAGTACTGCTCGTATTTTTTAGTTACCTTGTATACTGCGAGTTGCTCTGTAACTAAATTATGCCCCGACCACACCTCGATCGCAATTCAACTGACGTGTGCAGTTGTCTTGTCGCATCGATAATTAGTTGTGTGTCGAAGAGCATTAACCATGCTATTTTTCGTTACCTTGGATACGACGAGTCGTTCTGTAAGTACATTATAAGCCGAACACGCTTCGATCGCAATTCGGGGCGGTCGGGTAGCCAAGTGGTTTAAGCGTTGGCTCGTGACGCTGAAGACCCGTGTTCGATTCCCGACATGGGTACAATGTGTGAAGCCCATTTCTGGTGTCTCCCGCCGTGATATTGCTGGAATATTGCTAAAAGCGGCGTAAAACCATACTCACTCACTCGATCGCAATTCAACCGACGTGTGCAGTTGTCCTGTCGCATCGATACTTACTTGTGGGTCGAAGAGCATTTAACATGCTGTTTTAGTTACCTTGTATACTGCGAGTTGCTCTGTAACTAAACAATATGTTGACCACTTCGATCGCAGTTCAAATGACGTGTGCAGTTGTCCTGTCGCATCGATCCTTACTTGTGGGTCGAAGAGCATTAAACATGTTGTTTTCGTTACCTTGGATACGACGAGTCGTTCTGAAACTAAATTATATGCCGTCCACACTTCGATCGCAAATAAACTGTCGTGTGCAGTTGTCCTGTCGCATCGATAGTTACTTGTGGGTCGAAGAGCATTAAACATGCTGTTTTAGTTACCTTGTATACTGCGAATTGCTCTGTAACTAAACTATTCGTCGACCACACTTCGATCGCAGTTCAACTGACGCATGCAGTTGTCCTGTCGCATCGATAATTAGTTGTGTGTCGATGAGCATTAACCATGCTGTGCGTTCGTGATAAACAATTTGTCTCCTCCGTGCATCTGGTCGAATGTTCTATTGTCACTACAGGGGTGGGGAACTTGGTACATTCGACGTGAAAGAGGTCACTTCCTGATTACTTTCCCGACCCTCCTTCCAGTGTTCCGTCGAATTCTACCCATTTGTACGACTGAAAACAGACTAAAACATGGGTTTTTCAGATAAAAAACGATGTTTTATTGGTCTGTTTTCAGTCGTATGTTCCCACCCAGCCATCCCCACTGGGAAGTAATCCAGTCCAGTCCTGCTTGATGGCTTATTCTTCGAGATTTGTGGCATGTCATAGGGAGGTGCGTGCGCAACCGGACGGAAACAAGTTTATTGTTTACATTCCAGCTTCTGGCTTCCTTTTAACGTGCGACTAGAGGTATGAGATACCCATTTGCACTGTAAACATCATCTACTCAGAAATCACATGCTTGATGCACCAGTGATGACACCCCAGTTTGTTCAAAAAGTTTGAATCCAATTTTCAATATGGCCACAGACAGCAACTGTTGTAAGGTAGCTATCTCTGTTGACATTTTTGACTGTTGTCTACATACCCAGGTAAGCTACAGTGCCACAACACATGACATGAATGTCTTCGCCACAGTATGGCTGAGATAAGGGTTTTTAACTTTAATGTCCTGCTCACACCTTGTGTTCCAGGGTCGCTGCTGCAGTGTATCAGTGCGGACGACCTCGTGCGCCTCCTCCTGACCAAGCCCCAGCTTGCCATACAGAACGTGGGTCTCATGGAGAACCAGCTGGGTCTGCTGGAAGAGGAGCTGCTGGTCTCACTGGCCGAGGTCTTCGACCCCTCCCGACCTGTGATGAGGGGCATCCTGAACAGACACCAGTACTCCAGGAGGAGGTAGGTACACATGTGTTACCATGGTTACTGGAGGTCTTCGACCCCTCCCGACCTGTGATGAGGGGCATCCTCAACAGACACCAATACTCCAGGAGGAGGTAGGTACACATGTGTTACCATGGTTACTGGAGGTGTTCCATCCCTCCCGACCTGTGATGAGGGGCATCCTCAACAGACACCAGTACTCCAGGAGGAGGTAGGTACACATGTGTTACCATGGTTACTGGAGGTGTTCCATCCCTCCCGACCTGTGATGAGGGGCATCCTCAACAGACACCAGTACTCCAGGAGGAGGTAGGTACACGTGTGTTACCATGGTTACTGGAGGTGTTCCACCGCTCCCGACATGTGATGAGGGGCATCCTCAACAGACACCAGTACTCCAGGAGGAGGTAGGTACACATGTGTTACCATGGTTACTGGAGGTGTTCCACCCATCCTGACCTTGATGAGGGCATCCTGAACAGACACCAGTACTCCAGGAGGAGGTACGTATACCTGTGTGTTACCATGGTTGCTAGAGGTCTTCGACCCCTCCCAACCTGTGATGAGGGGCATCCTCAACAGACACCAGTACTCCAGGAGGAGGTAGGTACACCTGCGTTAGTTACCATGGTTAGTGTCCATAACAACTGAATCTTTACCTATTTGTTTCTAGGACAACCAGCATCTCTTCCTTGACCTCCTTCACGAGTGATGTCCTTGACTTTTCAGGGGTAGGTCATCACAAAGTTATTTCAACAAATTAAGCCTGAAATTATTGGTTCAAAAGTGTAGGAAGTCTTAGATCCTCAAACAATTGTACCTCTACAGAATGTTTGGACGACTTCTGTATAGATTTATAAGAGATAACATCTATTGTGAACATCTGTAAGGTAATACCTTTTATGGAAATTGTTGTCCAGATCTAACAACCCTGAAAGCTTGTAGACAAGAAATAAAATCTGGAAAGCACTCAAAACATTATGTTATTCTGCTGATTGCAAACTTACATTTTTACAGAAAAAACATTTTACGTACAGTGTGTTAAACTATTAGACTGACAAGACTGGCTTCATTAACGCTATACAAATGGCAATATATTGAAATAACTTTCTCAAAACCTAATAAAGATCTGAACTTTTATTATCCCCGGCCCAACAAAGTTGGCGGGGGATATAGAAACGGGCTCCGTCTGTCCGTCTGTCACGTTTCGTTTCCGAAGCATAGCTCATAAACCGTTCAATATTTTTTCGTCAAACTTTGCAGGTCTGTCAGGTAAATGCTGAACTGGTGCCTAATGCTATTTAGAAATTTTAGAAATTTTTATTTTTTTTGTTTCCATGGCAACAAGATAGACTTACGGTAGGTTCTGTGAGGGTAGGGTTCATTTCCGGAGCATAACTTATAAACCGTTCAATATTTTTTCATCAAACCTTGCAGGTTTGTCAGGTATATGCTGAACTGGTGCCTTTTGCTATTTAGAAATTTTAGAAAAAAAAATTTTCCTACGTTTCCATGGCAACAAGATGGACTTAGGTTCCAAACTCTTCTTTTTTTAACAATTTCCATGACAAGTTCCACCTCAGTTAAAAAAGGTTAGGGTTTGATTAGATTTAATTATGTCATAAATTCTGCAACATTGGCAGGGGATATAGCCAAGTTAGTGGCAAACTCTTGTTTCATCTTATATTTTTCCTGACAATATTTTTCTGTGCAAAATCTAGCCATGAAGAAATAAAATTCAGTGCAACTTAATAATCTCCGTGTTGGCTGTGATGGTGCCTTGACTATTTCTGACGGATTACGTCTGTAGAAGACATCAGTAACTGTTGCTGCTCTCCTCCCACAGGACATGGGGACCTCCAACCTGTGTCACCTGATGGACTTCTTCATCTCCGTCGTCCTGCACCTCAACAAGAAGCGAGATGCTGACAGCGTGCAGCTGGACCTGGCAGACATGTTGGCAGACATCAACACTCAACTGGAGGAGCTGAGGGTGCGGCAGTGTGCAGTACTGGCATTTAGTTATAGCTGATGAATCTGGGAGTGAGTGAGTGAGTGAGAGTGTGAATGACCTGGCAGACATGTTGGCAGACATCAACACTCAACTGGAGGAGCTGAGGGTGCGGCAGTGTGCAGTACTGGCATTTAGTTATAGGGTATGAATCTGGGAGTGAGTGAGTGAGTGAGTGAGTGAGTGAGTGAGTGAGTGAGAGTGTGAATGACCTGGCAGACATGTTGGCAGACATCAACACTCAACTGGAGGAGCTGAGGGTGCGGCAGTGTGCAGTACTGGCATTTAGTTATAGGTTATGAATCTGGGAGTGAGTGAGTGAGTGAGTGAGTGAGAGTGTGAATGACCTGGCAGACATGTTGGCAGACATCAACACTCAACTGGAGGAGCTGAGGGTGCGGCAGTGTGCAGTACTGGCATTTAGTTATAGCTGATGAATCTGGGAGTGAGTGAGTGAGTGAATAAGTGTGGTTATGACTGCAAGTGAGAGAGAGTGTAAGTGAGTGTGAGAGAATGTGTGTAAGGGTGTGAGTGAGTGAGAGAGAGTGCAAGTGAGTGAGAGTGAGTGAATGAGAGAGTGTGACTTTACAGCAGTGAGTGTAAGAGTGTGAGTGAGTGAGTGAGAGTGGAAGTGAGTGTGAGTATGTGAGAGTGAGTGAGAGTGAGTGAGTGAGAGTGGAAGTGAGTGAGAGTGAGTGAGTGAGAGAGAGTGTGAGTGAGTGAGTGAGAGTGCAAGTGAGTGAGTGTGAGTGAGTGAGAGTGTGAGTGAGTGAGTGCGTGAGAGTGTGAGTGAGTGAGTGAGTGAGATAGTGTGAGTGAGAGAGTATGTGTTTATTGTTACGATTTCTGTCTTATCTATTTTAGAAAAAAATGATTGAACTTGTTTTTAAACATGTACAACTACTATGTATGAATGTTTTAATTTCACTTTGTGGCTATGTATTACTGTAATAGTTGTCAGTGATCGAAGAAATTAAACACTCTCTTGTCTTGTCCAATAAGTGTCAAACCATACAAGTAGATACTTATAGCTCAGTAACTTGATTTGCCACTTAACAAGAGTCAGCTGTATATTAAATTAATAAGTGCTTATGTATAATTATACGAAGATTTGATAAGTGGTTAAATAGTTCATATAAATTTCAAATTTTCTTTTTAACCATGTTAACCACTATCAATTATGAAGTCTTTGATGGGCATTTAGAAGATGGAAGAACATGAATACATGACACTTATTTTATAGATTATTATTTTATTCTTTTTGTAACATTTCAGAGCTACCTCTTGATCCTTCATTACCTAAAAAAATAAGTTGTTATCTTTAATAAAGTGCCTCGTATTCATCAGTTATGAACTCTGTCAATTAACCATTGCACCAGTACTGGTAACCAGTCAGTCATCAAATATAACAGATCACCAGCACAACTCTGCTGTGAACTGTAATGTTGGTTCCGTGGGGACATTTCCCATCACATCTGTCTGTGTAGGAGAAGAAACAACCCTTCGTGGAGATGTCTCGGAAGCTGGCCCTGCAGCCGAGCGTCATTGGCTGTGGCAGCCATCACACTGCCATCATCAGGAACAGCGACCTGTACGTCTGGGGGCTCACCAACAACGGCAGGTCAGCAGCATCAGTTGTTGTGTGTCTCAAACGTTGCTTGACGGGAGAGGTGACCATATTGGATAGGATGGTCATACTTGGTCCATGTGGATTCTGGGTTAGAATAGGTTCCTAAAAGCTTATGCCAGTCGTAAGATTATGTTTGTTTATTTGTTTGTTTATTTGTTTGTTTGTTTGTTGTTGAACGCTGCATTTGAGCTATATGACAGCCAATCTCATTAAAATCAGATCTTAGTTCTCACTATCACTAAACAAAGATCTGAGGACATCCCATTACGGGTCATGTCAGAATGACCTTTCATCCAACCAATCAGAGCGTCGCTTACCAGATCATGAAAGTGACAGTCAGAAAGTGTTTTATAATCATGCAACCACGAAATGTTTAACATGGTGTATTCTGAACGACAGTTTCAGGTTTTATGATTATATCCATACAATCTAGGCCATCTATAAGCCATTCCAGAATGTTCTTCTTATCAGTTTAAATTTTTTTAATCGAGAATACGTCAAAATATGTTTCGAAGCGTAGTCGCCTGTTTGAAACTAGTGTCGTAAAGCTCGAGAAAGCTGCCTTCTGATTGGCTAATGTCAATTTCTTGTCAGTCATTTCATTTGACGGTCAAAATTCGCGAAAGGTTGTTCTGAAGTGACCCTTAATGGGATGTCCTCAGATCTTTGTTTAGCGGTAGCTAAAACTAAGATCTGATTTTAATGAGATTGTATGACAGCTGTCTGTAAACAATCAAGCCTGGACCAGACAATCCAGTGATTGATGTCATTAGCATCGATCCACGCAATTTAGATACAATAACATGCATCAACCAAGTCAGGGAGCCTGACCCTGATACCATTAGTCGCCTCTTACGACAAGCATGGGTTGCTGAAGACCTTTTCTACCCTAGGTATTCACGGATCTGGTCGTAAGAGGTAGGGTGGATGAGGTAGTCAGTGACTTTGTTGTTTGTCATCGTACCCCAGCGGTGTGCATCAATGTTCACAATATCATTCACTGGATTGTGGATTGGACGTGATTATTTACAGGCTGCTGTCATATGGCTAAGATATTGCTGTGTATGGTGTTAAGCAACAAAGGGGCGGTCGGGTGGCCTAGTGGTTAAAGCATTCGCTCATCACGCCGAAGACACGGGTTCAATTCCCCTCATGGGTACAATGTGTGAAGCCTATTTCTGGTGTCCCTCCCCATGATATTGCTTGAATACTGCTAAAAGCAGCGTAAAACCATACTCACTCACTATAAGTGTGTTGAAACAGGATTTGCCAGGGCTCCAATGATCCCTGGACTATTGCTAAGAATGGCGAATATCCATTATCACTCACTGTTGAGCAACAAACAAACAAAACTAGTAACATGGTTAATTGTGTGTCCTCATAGCCCGATGGCATGGGACATTGCTCATGATATCAACCACAGGTTTGTCTGTCCCGGACTTATTTACCATCTGACTTGATATTGCTTGAATATGTGCAGTACAGTCGACAGGTGTACACAAACCATGTAGTGTCATGGTCCTTTAGTAAGGGGAGACTACTCTAGTATACATGCAGAGAGCACATGACTATGGCGGTTCACATGTGTTTGTTTGTTGACCCAGGTTGGGTCACGGTGACCTGGTGACGGAGAACAGCATCGCAGCGCCGGCCCGGGTGGAAACACTACACATGCTACAGATGCGGGTGCTGTCCGTGGCGTGTGGGGGGGAACACACGCTCGTCATCACACAGCAAGGGGTACATCTTTGATGCTTAATGTCCAGGACGATCATGACATTCTTTGTATAATTTCTATAGAGCTTCAGAATGTCAAATATACCAGTTGACTGTTATAATATTCAATGGCAGATGTAGGTCAGTTATATGTTGTGGGCTGGTGTACCTACAATACAAGAGTGTCGGTTTAGGATATTGATTAAGGCTGGGACGGGTAACTCGGGTACTCGGGTCAGGTGGGTACTGAGTATGACCCGAGTACCCACAAGACTACCAGGGTTAGTCACGTGATATACTGTTTAATGACACAAACAATAAAACTCCACGGTTACACTACAAGCAGCTTATGTTCACATTTCTTTCTGACCATGCAAGCATTCGTTCTGACTTTTATATGTATGTGCCATGATTCACTGTGCAGAGTTGCGGCCCTTGGGCAAGCAAGAAACCTATGATTATGGGTTTGAATCCCGGTTCGCCCTGATTATGTTTCTAGGTTTGTCAGTACCATACCCATTTGTGGGTTTCACCGAAATGGTAAACGTTTGAGACCCGCATACTTCGGGCTTTCCTCCCACATTAAGCTGACACGCCGTGATATAACTGGAATACTGTTAAAAGCGGCGTTAAACCCAACTCACTCCCTCACTATTTAAGTTCTGAAAGGACTGGTAACATTTCCTTCAGACTTGCATTTGTAGCATTAACATGTTCAGAAGATGGCAACTCTGTACCAAATCATATTTTTGAATGGTGAAAACATTAGTTTTTGGTAACCTTGGTGATGTGTGTTGCAGGTGTATGGGTGGGGACGGTCTCAGTACGGCCAGGTAGGGGTGGGGACACGACACCGCTACACCCGACCCATGCTGATCGAGTCCCTGCTGCCCGAGATGGTCGTCAGCATTGAGTGTGGACAGTACCACAGTCTGGCTCTCACGGAGAACAGCGAGTAAGTCGTGACACACGTGTGAGTGAAAATTTGGTTTGACACTGCAAAGCATTGTGCTGTAGTTTCACTGTAGAAATATCACTTAATCTCACCCGAGCAACATCTCCTGTGGAAGCCAGTCTTGGATGATATACAGTAGAACAAGGATGTAACGAACTACAAGGGACCAGATATATCAGTTCGTTATATCCGTTGTTCGTTATACACATTTTCACTCAGAAACGTCCGCCATCTTGGATATGACAAAACACAATACACGTAACTGCAGCATTGATTTGTTTTAGCAGTGATCATTCAATTGATAACAATTTATAACATTCATTTAATAACATTAAATTCATAACATTTTCCGAAGATTGTTATCAAATACATGTACAAAATGTCAAGTCAGTCGAGTCACAGGATTCAAGAATGGATTCTCTCTTCTTCATAATGGTACTTAATGTTGATTTTGGAATGTCAAAGTCCATACACGTATATTCGCTATACACGTCACTAATTAGTGATAGATGGGCTTGTCGGTGATCAGATATCAGTTTGCTGTATCCGTTAGTTCGCTGTAGAGAAGTCGTTATATACATAAATTTTATATGATATGATATAGGAGATAAATCGGGGATTTTTTAACAGTTTGTTGTATCCGTTTGTTCGCTATATCCGTGTTCGTTATATTCCTGTTCTACTGTTGTTATATCACAGCTTGTCAGCCATGTTGTAGGCAAACCCAGAGTGATGGTGTCCTTGACATTTATCATCCAAAACTGGCTCCCACAGGAGATATCGCTTGGATGAGATCAAGCGATATCTACACTGCAGATATCGCTGCAATGAACTTACATCACAATGCTTTGCAGACCATTGTGACGTCATGGTAACCAGTCAAATGACGTCACTAATGGCTCTGCTACTGAAGCTGTTAGCAGTACTTTTTACACACAAGACACTGGTAATTACTGTCTACAAACTGAAAAAGTTGGAAGTATGATGTTGGATGATAAATAAAATTTCACCCTCGTATCTTTTGACATCAAATATATCAACACTTGTTGATAAAAGTGGCAAAAATCCTCGGCAAGCCTTGGAATTTTTACACTTGTATCAACTCGTGTTGATATATTTGATATCAAAAGACACTCGGGTGAGATTCTCTATTTACCACCTTGGTGGGACCCAGGATGTCCTATGCTTCTGACAAAACATGAAAATTATCAGCGAGAATCCGTCATTTGAATCCATGATCCTGGCACACCTAGGGGACACAACTTGTGGTACTTTAGACGACTGCTTCCAACACTATTGACTTCATTGATGGGCCCTCTTCTAATGGGAACACTGTTGCTGCTATTACTTTTGGGTCCATGAATGAAGTAAATTTAGTCAACGATTAACAGTGTACAGATATTTATTTAATCTTCTTGGGGTGTATGGTTGGACTGATGATATCTCCAAATCGAACAAACATGGACAGTTCTGAATGCAAATAATAAAGGTTGAGCTATTATATTGTTGAGAATATTTTAACTCCCCTGTCATTTCTGACCATCATGGCATCTACACACACTAGTGAGGGTATATAAGGGTTATGTGTGGTTTGATTTCTGTTAAGATCAAAAGATTGTGTCAGACCTTCCTGCAAGAGGTATCGTCAGAGAATAAAAGATTTTGAAAAGATGTTGATGAAGTTCTACATTAGACTGACATTGTTGTGTGTTCTATCCAGTGTGTACAGCTGGGGCTGGGGGGTCCATGGCCAGCTCGGGCACTGTGACCCGGAGGACCAGCTCAGCCCCACCCTGGTGAAGAGCCTGAGGGGCAAGGACGTGGTGAGGATTGCGGCAGGGTACTGCCACAGTCTGGTGCTCAATGACAAGGTGAGGCGGCAGTGGACCGCTCTGTGTGTGTGTGTGTGTGTGTGTGTGTGTCTGTGTGTGTCTGTCTGTCTGTGTCTGTGTCTGTGTCTGTCTGTGTCTGTGTGTTGCTCAGTGACAAGGCGGCAGTGGACGTTAGGGTGTGTGTCTGTGTGTCTGCCTGTGTGTGTATCAGTGGGTGTGTCTATGCCTGTCCTTCTGTCTGTCTGTCCATCCGTCTGTCTGTCTGTCTATTTATGTTTGTATGTCAGGGTGAGGCAGCAGTGGACATCAGTTTGTGTGTGTTACAACTGAACCTTATGTCATGTCTGTAATAACACACTGTTCAATACACACTGACCCACTGACTAAGGTAATAAAAATGTGGTGCAGTGAGTACTCGTATGTTGAATGGAATGGTGCATTTATACATGGACTTATTACTGGAGGCAATACATTGTTGTTGCAGGGTGCTGTGTACTCGTTTGGGTGTGGTTACTTTGGCCAGCTGGGCCAGGGGGACAACAGCAAGAAGTCCTGCCCCACCCGGATCTCGCTCCTGCCAGAACCCGTCTCCATCATCGCCACCAAATACTTCCATTCCGTGAGATGCTAGTTATGATCTGAAGTTTTGTTGACAGATAATATCTTGTCAGAAAATGTAATCAATACCAGTTATATACTACTCAAAAGAAGTTAAGGACCACCTGATTGATTCGTATTATTATAGTTAATCTGTCATGCCATGAGAGATTAACTATAGTAACATGAAAGAGTTGGGTGATTAACAACCAGTGGGAGTTGTTTATCGTTAAAAAAAACACTGCAGGGAGAATTAACCATGAGGGGTGCAGAGACCACGAGTTGTTTATTTCTTATATGCGATATCAACATTTTGTACAGCCCCTTTACGGATATTCATAAAATGTCCAAGCTTTAAAAGTATTTACCATTTTTGACGTAATAAGCGCCCATGGCAACATTTGCTAAGATATTGTCCAGTGAACAATCCCAATTAGCACCCCTTCCGATTGATCAATGTACACAGGACATTTATTTGCGTATAGTGAGTGAGTGAGTGAGTTGGGTTTAACACCGCTTTTAACAGTATTCCAGTTATATCACGGCGTGTCAGCTTAATGTGGGAGGCAAGCCCGAAGTGATGCAGGTCTCAGATGTTTACCTATTCGGTGAAACCAACCAGCACGGGTATGGTGCTGACAAACCTAGAAAAATAATCGGGGCGAACCGGTTATTTGCGTATAATACGCACTCGTGTGCCATATGCACCCTTTATTATGGGCAATTAAATTCTGAAAAAATATATCTGTCATACATAAACATTTCAGGCTGTCACCTTAAACCACGAAATTTATCTTTCAACCTTGTTTTTTTTCTTCACCAAAATAATATTCTAATAAGAGCCCCCTATTACTAATTTTGAGAGCACCCTGGGCGCTTATTACGTCGAATACGGTACCCACATTTTAATAATTATGACTCTCTGAATAGAATCTGACCTCGGAAATGTCGGACAAGTTCATTTAACGAACAGGCGGGTTAAGTTTGGTACGGGTATTTCCTGCATCCTGTTCATGAGAATACCACAAAGTTGCGGTAAAGCTGTGGTAGATGTGGTAAAGTGCAGTTTTCAGAAATACCATACTTTTACAGCATCTGCCTTTGGCGTAAATGTGCTGCTTTTTTCACTGTGACCTTTTTCGCGTGATTATCTCTACCTTTTCCCCAATACCGATGGTCATATCTCTCCCACTTTTGGATGTGATTGTTCGGCCACTGTGTTTATCTGCATAGCCAAGCTACATCTATGGGGAACAACTGACTTGTCACTTCCCCCTAAAAAATAACATTGTCCAACACATGATGTCATCAAGTTGCAAACGCATATTTGAATCTCCAGAAATGACATGATAGTTTTATTGGGAAATAAACCACTATTCGTCCTTCATAGTTCTTTGCAATTTATCACATTGCTATCTTGTGTGAATATATATAAACCTAACAAATGATAAAGTTTGATAAGTACCCTTTGGGTCACAGATTGTGCATGAGTTAAGAAATAATTATTATTACCTTCAGTAATTTTTATGAAAGTCCATATGAAACGTGTGAAGGAATTTGATCTTGTTCATTAAAACATTTTCATGTTTTGGACTTCTGTCAAGAAGGCTGATTTCTAATATTTGATCATGAACAAGTCTTCAGTTTTCTTAGGAGATGCAGACAGTACAAACATGTGGTAAAACATGTACCTTGTTTACAGAATTGCTCATAGTTAGATTTTCTTTGATCAGGTTAAAAATTCTCTCTCACCACTTATACTTGTCATTGGAGTCAGCTGAGAGTATTCACGATGTGTCATCGTACCGAGACAGAGTGGGGCCATGCTCAAGCATTCTGACACTCTTTGTTTGACAAGGTTGTTTACAGGCAGCTGGGATACAGCTGGAATACGGCTGGGATACAGCTGGAATACTGCTGTGATACGGCTGTGATACAGCTGGAATACTGCTGGAATACTGCTGTGATACGGCTGGAATACTGCTGTGATGGGGCTGGAATACTGCTGTGATACGGCTGGAATACTGCTGTGATACGGCTGGAATACTGCTGTGATGGGGCTGGAATACTGCTGTGATACGGCTGGAATACTGCTGTGATACAGCTGGAATACGGCTGTGATACGGCTGGAATACTGCTGTGATATGGCTGGAATACTGCTGTGATGGGGCTGGAATACTGCTGTGATACGGCTGGAATACGGCTGTGATACAGCAGGAATATGGCTGTGATACAGCGGGAATATGGCTGTGATACAGCTTGAATACGTCTGTGATACAGCAGGAATACTGCTGTGATAAAGCTGAAATATGGCTGCTAACAGTATCAGTAGTCCAACATTCATTTTATCGGGAGTTTGTGTATATGTAAGATTCCAAGATGTCCAATCATACTGAGTTGGACAGATCTGGTTTCATTTTCCTCTGTATTTGTCTTTTGATCAGAGCAAATGAAACTTGTATAATGTTTCACTAGCTCCTTGGAGTAAGGGTGAGGTAGGGTAGCCTAGTGGTTAAAGCAATTGCTCGTCATGCCGATTCCACACATGGGTACATTGTGTGAAGGACATTTCTGGTGTACCCTGCCATGATATTGTTGGAATATTGCTAAAACTGGCGTAACACCAAACTCACTCACTCTCCTTGGGGGAAGTGTAAAAATTGGCCAACATGTTTGTGTTTGTTTCATGTTGTGATCAGGTAATAATTTGAATCGACAGTGGGTCAGAAAGAATTAGATCACTCGATGTAGATAATTCAGTGGTAAGTATATTTGCAGATTGCCGTAACCAGTAGCAACCGTGTGTACTCCTGGGGATGTCATCCTCACAGCCTTCGGTACTCCGCGCAGCTTGTGCGTAGAGCCAGACAACTGGGCCAGCATCTTAGTGACCCTGTGGAGAGCTATCTAAGTCCCAGCGTTGTAGACTCAGCTTATGTCAATGGGAAGATTACACAGGTTTGTAGTCTGTCAAGTTTTAGCTCACCTGATTCAAATGACCAAGTAAGTTTATGTCCTGACCTATTTGTTTCTCATATGTAAATTTCAAGTGCATGTTTCCACCCCATTGATGACACCTGAATGTTTTCTGAAGTTTGATTGCATTTCCAATATGGATTAAATCAGCAGCCACATTACACAGCCTGTTAATGGCCATTATTGTGCCCTTTTTAAAAATTTGATTGGGTTCAAGTAAAGGTAACAAGTTCAGTTTAATATCCTGAGAATCAACTTTAGATGAACACCCAAACCTCATATGTAGTACAGTGGATGATGAACAGAGAGGTATCCTGTTATGTAGTACAGTGGATGATGAACTGAGAGGTATCCTGTTATGTAGTACAGTGGATGATGAACAGAGAGGTGTCCTGTTATGTAGTACAGTGGATGATGAACAGAGAGGTATCCTGTTATGTAGTACAGTGGATGATGGACTGAGAGGTATCCTGTTATGTATACAGTGGATGATGGACAGAGAGGTATCCTGTTATGTATACAGTGGATGATGAACTGAGAGGTATCCTGTTATGTAGTACAGTGGATGATGGACTGAGAGGTATCCTGTTATGTATACAGTGGATGATGGACAGAGAGGTATCCTGTTATGTAGTACAGTGGATGATGAACTGAGAGGTATCCTGTTATGTAGTACAGTGGATGATGGACTGAGAGGTATCCTGTTATGTAGTACAGTGGATGATGAACAGAGAGGTATCCTGTTATGTATACAGTGGATGATGGACAGAGAGGTATCCTGTTATGTAGTACAGTGGATGATGGACAGAGAGGTGTCCTGTTATGTAGTACAGTGGATGATGAACAGAGAGGTGTCTTGTTATGTAGTACAGTGGATGATGAACAGAGAGGTATCCTGTTATGTAGTACAGTGGATGATGAACTGAGAGGTGTCCTGTTATGTAGTACAGTGGATGATGAACAGAGAGGTGTCCTGTTATGTAGTACAGTGGATGATGAACAGAGAGGTATCCTGTTATGTAGTACAGTGGATGATGAACTGAGAGGTATCCTGTTATGTAGTACAGTGGATGATGGACAGAGAGGTATCCTGTTATGTAGTACAGTGGATGATGGACTGAGAGGTATCCTGTTATGTAGTACAGTGGATGATGGACAGAGAGGTGTCCTGTTATGTAGTACAGTGGATGATGAACAGAGAGGTATCCTGTTATGTAGTACAGTGGATGATGAACTGAGAGGTATCCTGTTATGTAGTACAGTGGATGATGGACAGACAGGTATCCTGTTATGTATACAGTGGATGATGAACAGAGAGGTATCCTGTTATGTATACAGTGGATGATGAACAGAGAGGTATCCTGTTATGTATACAGTGGATGATGAACAGAGAGGTATCCTGTTATGTAGTACAGTGGATGATGGACAGAGAGGTATCCTGTTATGTATACAGTGGATGATGGACAGAGAGGTATCCTGTTATGTATACAGTGGATGATGGACAGAGAGGTATCCTGTTATGTATACAGTGGATGATGGACAGAGAGGTATCCTGTTATGTAGTACAGTGGATGATGGACTGAGAGGTATCCTGTTATGTAGTACAGTGGATGATGGACAGAGAGGTATCCTGTTATGTAGTAGTACAGTGGATGATGAACAGAGAGGTATCCTGTTATGTATACAGTGGATGATGGACAGAGAGGTATCCTGTTATGTATACAGTGGATGATGAACAGAGAGGTATCCTGTTATGTATACAGTGGATGATGGACTGAGAGGTATCCTGTTATGTATACAGTGGATGATGGACAGAGAGGTATCCTGTTATGTAGTACAGTGGATGATGGACTGAGAGGTATCCTGTTATGTAGTACAGTGGATGATGGACAGAGAGGTATCCTGTTATGTAGTAGTACAGTGGATGATGAACAGAGAGGTATCCTGTTATGTATACAGTGGATGATGGACAGAGAGGTATCCTGTTATGTATACAGTGGATGATGGACAGAGAGGTATCCTGTTATGTAGTACAGTGGATGATGGACTGAGAGGTGTCCTGTTATGTAGTAGTACAGTGGATGATGAACAGAGAGGTATCCTGTTATGTATACAGTGGATGATGAACAGAGAGGTATCCTGTTATGTAGTACAGTGGGTGATGAACTGAGAGGTATCCTGTTATGTAGTACAGTGGATGATGATCTGAGAGGTATCCTGTTATGTAGTACAGTGGATGATGAACAGAGAGGGATACTGTTGAGTGTTTTGACTCTGGTTGTCTGCAGGTGACTTGTGGCAGCCTCCACACCATCCTCCAGACAAGCGAGGGGGAAATCTACGTGTTCGGAAGGAACATGGATGGACAGCTTGGCATCGGCAGCAAACAGGATGAGGTGAGTGCAGGGGTATGTTGTATTGCCAATGGGGCACAGTTCAGTATAGGTTCAAGCATTGGAGCACAGTTCAGTGTAGGTTCAAGCAATGGGGCACAGTTCAGTGTAGGTTCAAGCATTGGGGCACAGTTCAGTGTAGGTTCAAGCAATGGGGCACAGTTCAGTATAGGTTCAAGCAATGGGGCACAGTTCAGTATAGGTTCAAGCAATGGGGCACAGTTCAGTGTAGGTTCAAGCAATGGGGCACAGTTCAGTATAGGTTCAAGCAATAAGACACAGTTCTATATAGGTTCAAGCAATGGGGCACAGTTCAGTGTTGGTTCAAGCAATGGGGCACAGTTCAGTATAGGTTCAAGCAATGGGGCACAGTTCAGTCTAGGTTCAAGCAATGGGGCACAGTTCAGTGTAGGTTCAAGCAATGGGGCACAGTTCAGTGTAGTTTCAAGCAATTGGGCACAGTTTAGTGTAGGTTCAAGCAATGGGGCACAGTTCAGTATAGGTTCAAGCAATGGGGCACAGTTCTATATAGGTTCAAGCAATGGGACACATTTCAGTATAGGTTCAAGCAATGGGGCACAGTTCAGTATAGGTTCAAGCAATGGGGCACAGTTCAGTGTAGGTTCAAGCAATGCGACACAGTTCAGTATAGGTTCAAGCAATGGGGCACAGTTCAGTGTAGGTTCAAAACATGGGGCACAGTTCAGTATAGGTTCAAGCAATGGGGCACTGTTCAGTATAGGTTCAAGCAATGGGGCACAGTTCAGTGTAGGTTCAAGCAATAGGACACAGTTCAGTGTAGGTTCAAGCAATGGGGCAATTTTAATCATGCCATGCCAGATTAACTATAGTTATTTCAAAGAATCGGGTGTTCTTTAACTACTAAGAGGGGCTGTAACAATTCACCAACAATGTGATCTGTTAAATGCTAAATGCATGTCATGAGTTTATGTAAATATGTATATAAATAGCGAATTAGATTTGGTATGAAATTTAATTGTGAAGTACTTTTTCCTGATTGTATGCATAAGAGTTCTCAAGCAATATTGTCAGTTTGTTTGAGGACATTTGATTCATGCTATGCACATCACAGTGTATAATATCGGGGATCTAGTGTCATTCCTTCCTTCATCTAGCCATGAAGAAGGATGGTTAGAGATTGTATAAATGATTGTTGGACAGAGAGATCATGTTCTTGTGTCATTTTTTCAGAAAATTCCAAGAATGTTGACGAAGATTAACGACCACAATATTGTGTGTGTAAAGTCTGGGGGAGAGTTTAACATTGCCATGGATACGGAGAACACAGTGTGGGTCTGGGGGAAGAACGATACCGCCCAGGTAACTGTGGTGCTTGTTGATGAAATTTGTTCTACAGGCTTTATTGTATCCTCGATTATGAATAGTGCACACTGATCCATTAACCAGGGTGCTAACGTAAGGCTTTGAACATGCACAAGTGTATGGAAGCTCATAAATAGTGATTATTAGTCGAGATAGTTTCTGTATCATAGTTGTCGCTAAGAGCGTGCATACAAACTTTTGTCTTAACGTATGATATGTATAATATCTAAACAGACAAGGGTAATAATCTCTTTTTCATAGAATCTAATTCTTCAAATAATCCATGATTAAGATTTTTTTACTCAATGAAGTATCTTTGAAAACTGTGTATGAATACAATGTGTGAGTGAATTGCCCCATTATCATATAGTGCCAAATGACTTACAGCCACGTTTGTCTACAGAAAACCCATACATCGGGAATCCCCTATCTAAACTGATTCATAAGATCAGACAATGCTTAATTGATGAAGCAGACAATGCATCGATGTAAGAAGTTTAAAAGTAGTTCCTGCTAAGTGACCTTATTTGCATATTTATTGGATTGTGATACATAGTTGATCAGATTGGTTTTATGGCATCAATATGTTGCATCCATTATGATAAATGTTCATTATTCTTGTTATTTTATGTTCAGATAGAAAATAAGTAATAAACATTTGGATTTTCCTGTCAAAAAGCTTTGATGTTGTGACTGTTATGTTGACTGATGGTTACTGTGTGTTCAAGCTGGGCTACCATGTAATTGAGATACCCTCCCAGGCGCTCAGAGTGACTCGGTCCCGGCGACGCTCAACTCCCAGCAGTACCGACTTCCTCAGTCCCACAATCCTCAAAGGACTTCCTGCTCAGGACCCCACTGTCATGTCACCATGGCAACAGTCCTTCATGGCATCCTCAGAGAGTGGAGATTCCGAATATTGGGTAATCTTTTGTTTTGACCTCTTTTGTCGTAAGAGTATGTAATAGGCTATTAGGAAACATGGTTTGAATTTTTTTTCAGAATGTTTAATTTAAAAAAAAATTTAGTATTTAAATGTAATGTTATAAATCAAACATGTAATCACCATATGATGGTTTCACACAAGATACCATCGCTGTCTAGCCATATTTTGCACATTACCATGACAACCGTGCACTTGCTATCAATCAGTGGGTTTAACTTCAATGCAAGGTAATCAGGCTGTTTGCAGACACAAATTCATAACCAAAAATTGATTCATCGTCAGTATGATTAGTTGTATAATTGTACGTCATGTAGTCTCTGGCACAGCCTCCATCTTGTACTTGCCCCCTGAGAAGTAAACAATCTTATTATTTGAACCAAAAGATGAAATACCATATTTTCTTGTGTATAGTGCTCAGTAGACTATATTCGCTGTGCAGAGTTGCGTCCCTTGGGCACGCCAGAAACCTATGATTGTGGGTTCGAATCCCGGTTGGCCCCTATTATGATTTTGGTTTGTCAGCACCATACCCGGGCTCGTGGGTTTCACCGAAGTGGTAAAAGTCTGAGACCTGCATCACTTCGGGCTTTCTTCCCACATTAAGTTGACACGCCGTGATATAACTGGAATACTGTTAAAAGAGGCGTTAAACCCAACTCACTCACTCAGTAGACTTTAATTTGCACCCCTCATTCTTTGGTACAATGTTTGAGAAATATTTCTCTTTCATGTGGAGTGTGCAGTCAAAAACTACATTGTATCACTTCAGGTGAACGAACAGGAGCTTACAAAATTGTGAAATTTGAAATAGATTTCCAGTGTTATGCATGTTATGTGCTGACAGTAATGTGTTTGTGTTGGCAAAAATAATCAATGCTCATTGTTGGCGTGTATTATGTGCAACCCCATCTACACAGCACTGTGCACTATACACAAGAAAATAAGTTATATAAGAATTGTTGTCAAAGAGCATTACCAGTCATTTAGATTGTTCTTGACAGGTATTGTCACGTATGCAACCGGTCAATTATAACTGCTTTTTGCTTATGATGTGATGTGTTGTGTATATTGATTTTGAAGAGTTTGGGTGATAAAATGCAATGCAAAAGACGTTATTTCTATTAAAAAACATACAATCATGATAATGGTGATTACAATCAGGTTTTTAATTTAGACCCTACATATCCCAGATAGTCCTTTGCCTCAAGTTGGTGTTGACATCTGTGTGTAAGCATCCATACTTTCTTAGGCCAGGCATTTTATGTTTTTCGGATTACGGACCCGACGACTCTAATTTTTGAGAAAATTAAAAAAATAAAATCAGATTTCCATTTTTTTTCCTCGCCGATAGCAACGTAGTCAGTTATTTTATTTGTTATCATCACCTTTTAGTAAAAAATATATGAATTTACCGTTGTAAACTGGTAAAGAGATACATTGATCTTTGTTGATCTCAAAGCGGAACATGAATAGCCTCCCTTGACAATTGTCCGTGTTGTAAGTGGTAGAATATTTATTGTTACAAGGGGCTTTATCGTCACAAATGGCGGTCTTTTGAGCACAGAATATGTTCATAAAGTATGCCAGAGGCATTCTGCATTAAAAAAAAAGCATCTGGCTTTTTTTTTCCCTCCTCCAACCTTGAGTTTTGTCTGAAAAATCAGTAATCCTAACACTAAAAAAACCCTGGCCTTAATAATTATGTGTACTCTATAGGTTACTTGTTGGCTCCAGACTTCAGCTGATGCAAGACTGTGAAATGTGTTATTGTAATACAGAGGCTCAGTGACTTCACTTCCCCCACATGTCTGTTGTAGGTGACAGACGGCAAGGTGGAGGACCACCATCTGGCCATGATTCCAAGTCTGGAGAAGGTCGGCAAGGTCAGGTACTCGCGCAAGGTCATCCCGGTTGTGCTCAAGGTAACGTCCTGTGGAGTGATGGGCTTGTTTCCTGTCTAGTCCCATAAAACTGAAGACACCGAAAGGTGGTACTTGATTCATTAAAGGGATAAAACAAGGAATAGTCTGCTCGGAGTCAATACAATGTGTTTGTAAGAAATCAATGACCAAGACAGGTGTAGGACATCAGTGACACCTAATGTGTCTGACTCAACATGTGCTTGAGTACAAGGGAGATAACTCCAGGTGATTTTAGATTCCAATCAACTTGACATGCACAACATGGACCCTAGTTAAGTGAGTGAGTGAGTGAGTATGGTTTTACGCCACTTTTAGCAATATTCCAGCAATATCACGGCGGGGGACACCAGAAATGGGCTTCACACATTGTACCCATGTCGGGAATTGAACCCGGGTCTTCGGCGTGACGAGCGAATGCTTTAACCACTAGGCTACCCGACCGCCCCCTAGTTAAGTCAACCTGCATAAGCATTTTATGACAGTGTTTGATTTGGGTATCCATGTTAAAACTGCGGTATGACATCTCAAAAGGCCATCACTGTGTTACCGACATAAGTCCAGACTAGTACAAGCAGCTACACACACACATCTGAATTTCATGTCACTTTATGAGTGAAATAATCTTGAATGCAACGTTAAACCCCATTTCACCACACAACTCTTATCAAATTAGAGGAAGGTTTGTATGTAAGTGCTAGGACACTTCAGATAAAACTAGGGCTGCTTTCAAGTAACGTCACAGTCACATTGGCCGCTGCGTAAAAATGGTTCCTTCATAAAAGGGCCCTTGGCGATCCCAGGTTAGAATTGGTCCCCAGCAACCTATGCTGGTTGTAAATAGAAAAGGATCAAGGGGTCAGACCCAGGGACTTGAAAGTGTGTCTTCATACCCTGACAGTATCCTAAGTGGAAACGTGGCTAAACAAAGGTTTCCAGCTTCTAAAAAACAATTCACCCGAACACACCTAGCAATCACCATGGTCACGCTTTTCACCCTGATTGACCTACATGCGCTGAAGGTGTGATTTCCCCAGTCAACTGATTCTCTATTTAATCGCCATGGTGTGGTGAAGTGCTTACACCAAGGGAATCCATTTGGTTTTTTCTTTTTCCATTTTTTCCTCTTCAATTTTTCAAGTCTTTGTCATGGTTGTTTCTTTTTATCATGGACGAACAGTGAGACAGGATGAGTATTAAAAATATATAATTTAATGTAAAATTTACAATACTTTAACATAGACTTGCAACAGTGATACTGCTATGATTATTTTGTGACACAGGGCCCAGACTTGAGATATTGCATCATATAGCTGGAATATTGCTGAGTGTAGTGATAAGTCCTGATATAATGGTATGAAGTGCATCATTTCAACTCCAGGTTGGTGCATGATTTGGTTTAAGTCTAATCTACAGTTAACATAGTTTATTAGTTGTATTTATATGAAGCAAACCCAAGAGCTAACAGTGACATTTCCACTTATTTCAGTACCTGCCTCACCTGTGCCAGATCACCACTGCCTTGATACAGTGTGTCGACGCCGGGGACTGGTTGACTGCTGCCGACATACACCTGCTGTCCCATTGCCATAGTCAGGTCAGCCATGACACCTTTACACTGTACATAGTCAGGTCAGCCATGACACCTTTACACTGTCAATAGTCAGGTCAGCTATGACACCGATACACTGTCCAATTGCCATGGTCAGGTCAGCCATGACACCTATACACTGTCCATAGTCAGGTCAGCCATGACACCTATACACTGTACATGGTCAGGTCAGCCATGACACCTATACACTGTACATGGTCAGGTCAGCCATGACACCTATACACTGTACATGGTCAGGTCAGCCATGACACCTATACACTGTACATAGTCAGGTCAGCCATGACACCTATACACTGTACATAGTCAGGTCAGCCATGACACCTATACACTGTACATAGTCAGGTCAGCCATGACACCTATACACTGTACATAGTCAGGTCAGCCATGACACCTATACACTGTACATGGTCAGGTCAGCCATGACATCTATACACTGTACATAGTCAGGTCAGCCATGACACCTATACACTGTACATGGTCAGGTCAGCCATGACATCTATACACTGTATATAGTCAGGTCAGCCATGACATCTATACACTGTACATGGTCAGGTCAGCCATGACATCTATACACTGTACATAGTCAGGTCAGCCATGACACCTATACACTGTACATGGTCAGGTCAGCCATGACACCTATACACTGTACATGGTCAGGTCAGCCATGACACCTATACACTGTCCATAGTCAGGTCAGCCATGACACCTATACACTGTACATGGTCAGGTCAGCCATGACACCTATACACTGTACATAGTCAGGTCAGCCATGACACCTATACACTGTACATAGTCAGGTCAGCCATGACACCTATACACTGTACATAGTCAGGTCAGCCATGACACCTATACACTGTCCATAGTCAGGTCAGCCATGACACCTATACACTGTACATGGTCAGGTCAGCCATGACACCTATACACTGTCCATAGTCAGGTCAGCCATGACACCTATACACTGTACATGGTCAGGTCAGCCATGACACCTATACACTGTACATAGTCAGGTCAGCCATGACACCTATACACTGTACATAGTCAGGTCAGCCATGACACCTACACACTGTCCATAGTCAGGTCAGCCATGACACCTATACACTGTCCATAGTCAGGTCAGCCATGACACCTATACACTGTACATGGTCAGGTCAGCCATGACACCTATACACTGTACATAGTCAGGTCAGCCATGACACCTATACACTGTACATAGTCAGGTCAGCCATGACACCTATACACTGTACATGGTCAGGTCAGCCATGACACCTATACACTGTACAGTCAGGTCAGCCATGACACCTTTACACTGTCCATAGTCAGGTCAGCCATGACACTTATACACTGTACATGATCTGGTCAGCCATGACACCTATACATTGTACATGGTCAGGTCAGCCATGACACCTATACACTGTACATGGTCAGGTCAGCCATGACACCTATACACTGTACATAGTCAGGTCAGCCATGACACCTATACACTGTACATAGTCAGGTCAGCCATGACACCTATACACTGTACATGGTCAGGTCAGCCATGACACCTATACACTGTACAGTCAGGTCAGCCATGACACCTTTACACTGTCCATAGTCAGGTCAGCCATGACACTTATACACTGTACATGATCTGGTCAGCCATGACACCTATACATTGTACATGGTCAGGTCAGCCATGACACCTTTACACTGTCCAGCTGCTAGTCACGTAAGCCTTTACACCTATACACTGTCCAGCTGCTAGTCAGGACAGCCATGACACCTATACACTGTCCAGCTGCTAGTCAGGTCAGCCATGACACCGATACACTGTCCAGCTGCTAGTCAGGTCAGCCATGACACCTATACACTGTCCAGCTGCTAGTCAGGTCAGCCATGACACCTATACACTGTCCAGCTGCTAGTCAGGTCAGCCATGACACCTATACACTGTCCAGCTACCAGTCAGGTCAGCCATGACACCTATACACTGTCCAGCTGCTAGTCAGGACAGCCATGACACCGATACACTGTCCAGCTGCTAGTCAGGTCAGCCATGACACCTTTACACTGTCCAGCTGCTAGTCAGGACAGCCATGACACCTATACACTGTCCAGCTGCCAGTCAGGTCAGCCATGACACCTATACACTGTCCAGCTGCTAGTCAGGACAGCCATGACACCTATACACTGTCCAGCTGCTAGACAGGACAGCCATGACACCTATACACTGTCCAGCTGCTAGTCAGGTCAGCCATGACACCGATACACTGTCCAGCTGCCAGTCAGGTCAGCCATGACACCTATACACTGTCCAGCTGCTAGTCAGGTCAGCCATGACACCTATACACTGTCCAGCTGCCAGTCAGGTCAGCCATGACACCTATACACTGTCCAGCTGCTAGTCAGGTCAGCCATGACACCTATACACTGTCCAGCTGCTAGTCAGGTCAGCCATGACACCTATACACTGTCCAGCTGCTAGTCAGGACAGCCATGACACCTATACACTGTCCAGCTGCCAGTCAGGTCAGCCATGACACCGATACACTGTCCAGCTGCTAGTCAGGTCAGCCATGACACCAATACACTGTCCAGCTGCTAGTCAGGTCAGCCATGACACCTATACACTGTCCAGCTGCCAGTCAGGACATCCATGACACCTATACACTGTCCAGCTGCTAGTCAGGTCAGCCATGACACCTTTACACTGTCCAGCTGCTAGTCAGGACAGCCATGACACCTATACACTGTCCAGCTGCTAGTCAGGTCAGCCATGACACCTACACACTGTCCAGCTGCTAGTCAGGACAGCCATGACACCTATACACTGTCCAGCTGCTAGTCAGGTCAGCCATGACACCTATACACTGTCCAGCTGCTAGTCAGGTCAGCCATGACACCTTTACACTGTCCAGCTGCTAGTCAGGACAGCCATGACACCTATACACTGTCCAGCTGCTAGTCAGGTCAGTCATGACACCTTTACACTGTCCAGCTGCTAGTCAGGTCAGCCATGACACCTATACACTGTCCAGCTGCTAGTCAGGTCAGCCATGCCACCTATACACTGTCCAGCTGCTAGTCAGGTCAGCCATGACACCTATACACTGTCCAGCTGCTAGTCAGGTCAGCCATGACACCTATACACTGTCCAGCTGCCAGTCACGTCAGCCAGTAAATTCCTGGTCCTAGCTACATTTTATCTGTCAAAAACTATTACCATTAAACAGAAACATGTGCCTTGTGACATGTCAGTAAATTAACGTAGTAAGTCCTACACTCTGCCTCAATGTCCCCAGCTCTACTGCTTGTTTAGCTATGGTCCTTGTTGTTGCAGGCGTTGTTGTGTCAGCTGCAGGTGTTGACGGACAGGAAGCCGTTCATGTCAGCGGAGACGTTCCGTCTCTTCAGCATCCAAGTCATCCAGCACCACATCAGGTACCGACATTAATGCTGGGGCATGTGCACTGTGAGCGTGTGGGGATATCCAGGTTAGAATAGGTCCCAAGCTGGTCATAAGAGGCGACTTAATTGATTGAGTGATTAGGCTTGTGACTTGGTGATAGGGCGTCAGCATACTCCGATGATCTGCTCATGACATCAGTCACTGGATCACGTGGAATGTCTGGTCCATACTTGATTATTTTCACCACCATGATACAGCAGGAGAAGAGCATTAACCCCCCGGATGCCAAAGAGACTTAAGTGTTCTTGATCTCAATCTCATAAAAATCATATCTGAGTTCTCGCTATCGCTAAACATAGATCTGAGGACATCCCATTACGGGTCACGTCAGAATGACCTTTCATCCGACCAATCAAAGCATCGCTTACCAGATCATGAAAGTGACAGTCGGCATGTCCTCAAAAACGTTAACACTGGGTATTCAGAACGACAGTTACGGCCCGTACAACTGGTTTCGTTAAAATCATCGTCTATCTGGGATAAACATTTGAATGGAAGAGGCGTTGCACAGTACGTGTGAAGCACTGCCATACAATCTCAACCATGCAGTAGACATTCCGGAATGCTTGTTTGTTCTGTTTTCAAAACATTAATCAAGAACTGTGTCAACATATTTTTCAAGCGTAGTCTGAAATGGAAGTCGCCTGGTTGAAACGAGTGTCGTAATGCTCGAGAAAGCTGCTTTCTAATTGGCTGATGTCGACCTCACGTTAGTAATTTCAGTGGTCGGTCAAAGTTTGCTAAAGGTCGTTCTGACGTGACCCGTAATGGGATGTCCTCAGATCTTTGTTCAGCAGCAGCGAGAACTGATTTTAATGAGATTGTCTTGATCTTGAACCTTTACTTTCAAGTTGAAAAATGTCTACTAACATTGCATATGGAACATATGACGTTCAACCTCATCAGTAGAGCATATTCAGCCAGAACAGCCAAGGCAGTCTCAGTGCTTCGCAGATCTACAAAAAGTCATATGACAATAAATGGAAGAGTTTGGACCAGTTTTCGAGATCCAAGGGATTTATAGCAGCTAAAGATTTCTGGTGTCCCCATGTGGGGAATCGAACCTGGGCCTTCAGCATGTTGAGTGAACGCTTTAACCACAAGCCTACTGCACCGTTTCACTGTAAGTCTTCCTGCAAGTAAAGCTAGTCTGCATGTTAACAGTATTTTCTTTGTCAGATGCACAGTGAGTGGTGACAACACCCAGTCTGAGCTGCGTGAGGAGCTGAATGTGATCGTAGTTGAGGTGAGTCCAGAATCTTTTTAATCACATTTGGCATGGTTTAATTGCTCATGGTATCAGCCACTGGTTTGTCTGACAGTCATAATCATCATGATATGAGGGATAAAACAGTAGACACACTATTACTTGTCAGGTTTACAAAAGAGCCTTCGGTACTTTATGAGTCCATTTGAGTGTCAATTTCTTTTTCTTTTGTCATGGATGATTGCTCATGCTATCAACCACTGGTTTGTCAACATCATGATAAGCTGTACTATTACCATATTATACTATATAATGCGAGTGTTCCACCATATCCATGGCCTAGAATCGGTCACATGTCATTTGACAGAAACACATATTAACTCCCATGTGAGGTCTGATAATTTATGGTATTGACTTGAGTTATTAAAAATAGAATGGGAATTACCCAGAAGTGGAATTCCCCAAACCTAAACCAATCAGATGTCTCTGTTTCTTGGCACCTCCTAATGTTATTGTAGCTGACATAGTTTGAGATGTTGAATTTGTATGTTCAATTGAGTTTGTCTCTTCATTCATTATTATTTATATAAGATTAATAACTGTTTTTATGGGTTCGAAAATATCAATATCGACCTAGATTGAGGTATTGACCACGTATAAAGTCTGTAATTGTATATTGTTTCACCAGAGAAAGCAGATTGTGTTGTGATATGTATAATTGTGACAGTCTGAGCTGATTCATCCCCATCTCTTCCTGTCCAGGTGCTTGACTACTGGGAAAAGCATGACTTGGCGGTAGTCGACCTGGAAGCCATCTTTCTTCACCAACTCACACAGCTCGCCCCTACTCTCAGCCTCCTGCTCTTCAGGTACGTGTCACACATTGTCCTGCACCCACTCACACAGCTCGCCTCCACTCTCAGCCTCCTGCTCTTCAGGTACGTGACACACATTGTCCTGCACCAACTCACACAGCTCGCCTCCACTCTCAGCCTCCTGCTCTTCAGGTACGTGTCACACATTGTCCTGCACCAACTCACACAGCTCGCCTCCACTCTCAGCCTCCTGCTCTTCAGGTACGTGTCACACATTGTCCTGCACCAACTCACACAGCTCGCCTCCACTCTCAGTCTCCTGCTCTTTCGGTACGTGTCACACATTGTCCTGCACTAACTCACACAGCTCGCCCCCAATCTCAGCCTCCTGCTCTTCAGGTACGTGTCACACATTGTCCTGCACCCACTCACACAGCTCGCCCCCAATCTCAGCCTCCTGCTCTTCAGGTACGTGTCACACATTGTCCTGCACCAACTCACACAGCTCGCCTCCACTCTCAGCCTCCTGCTCTTCAGGTACGTGTCACACATTGTCCTGCACCAACTCACACAGCTCGCCTCCACTCTCAGCCTCCTGCTCTTCAGGTACGTGTCACACATTGTCCTGCACCAACTCACACAGCTCGCCTCCACTCTCAGTCTCCTGCTCTTCAGGTACGTGTCACACATTGTCCTGCACTAACTCACACAGCGCGCCCCCAATCTCAGCCTCCTGCTCTTCAGGTACGTGTCACACATTGTCCTGCACCCACTCACACAGCTCGCCCCACTCTCAGTCTCCTGCTCTTCAGGTACATGTCACACATTGTCCTGCACCCACTCACACAGCTCGCCCCACTCTCAGCCTCCTGCTCTTCAGGTACGTGTCACACATTGTCCTGCACCAACTCACTCAGCTCGCCCCCACTCTCAGCCTGCACCAACTCACTCAGCTCGCCCCCACTCTCAGCCTCCTGCTCTTTAGGTACGTGTCACACATTGTCCTGCACCCACTCACACAGCTTGCCCCCACTCTCAGCCTGCACCAACTCACTCAGCTCGCCCCCACTCTCAGCCTGCACCAACTCACTCAGCTCGCCCCCAATCTCAGCCTCCTGCTCTTTAGGTACGTGTCACACATTGTCCTGCACCCACTCACACAGCTTGCCCCCAATCTCAGCCTCCTGCTCTTTAGGTACGTGTCACACATTGTCCTGCACCAACTCACACAGCTCGCCCCCACTCTCAGTCTCCTGCTCTTTCGGTACGTGTCACACATTGTCCTGCACTAACTCACACAGCTCGCCCCCAATCTCAGCCTCCTGCTCTTTAGGTACATGTCACAGATTGTCCTGCACCAACTCACACAGCTCGCCCCACTCTCAGCCTCCTGCTCTTCAGGTACGTGTCACACATTGTCCTGCACCAACTCACACAGCTCGCCCCCACTCTCAGTCTCCTGCTCTTTCGGTACGTGTCACACATTGTCCTGCACCAACTCACAAATCTCGCCCCCACTCTCAGTCTCCTGCTCTTTCGGTACGTGTCACACATTGTCCTGCACTAACTCACACAGCTAGCCCCACTCTCAGCCTCCTGCTCTTCAGGTACGTGTCACACATTGTCCTGCACCAACTCACACAGCTTGCCCCCAATCTCAGCCTCCTGCTCTTCAGGTACCTGTGTTCACACTAAGTAAGACCCGGGCCTCCAATAAGGGTCAGGTCAGCTCCAGCTTATGATATCCCCTTTATTACATTTGAATACCATGTCTAACTAAGCTGTCCCATCTCATCACAGGTACAAAAGCAAATGGGCCAGCCTCTAATAACAGCCAGTCCTTTATAGAGCCAGTATCTCAAAGAGGCATTCTCTTATAAGAGTCGGTATTTATTAGGATCCAGTCCCAATGAGAGCTAGCCTCTAATAAGATCCAGCCTCTATTAATTGAAATTTACAAGGACCTGAACCATCATTGAAGAAGTACAGTAACGGCAAGAATGCAGTAAACCGGACACCTTCCACCATTTTTGTAAGGGATATGCACGAGCTCATTCCTTAGTAACAGTTTCTATGTTTTTCAGACGCCATTTTTGTTGCCTCGCTAAAACAACAGGGGTTTAGGTTTAGGGTTTAGGGGGCTTTCCCCCACTCAACGCCTTGAATTAAATGCTTTTGTAAGTAAATGAAATCTTTAATTACCAAAGTAGATTCAAAATAGTTTATTAGTAGCATCAAACAAACATGGCGGATTAGTGTCTGGTATAATGCATGTGTACCTACAGTAAGTAAGCTACTGTTCACTGCATCATGAAACCAGACTCAGTCACATCAGTCCCAATCTCATTAAAATCAGATCTTAGTTTTCGCTGCAGCTAAACAAAGATCTGAGGACATCCCATTACGGGTCATGTCAAAACGACCTTTCGCGAATTTTGACCGACCAATGAAATGACTGACAAGAAATCGACATTAGCCAATCAGAAGGCAGCTTTCTTGAGCTTTACGACACTAGTTTCAAACTGGCGACTACGCTTAGAAACATATTTTGACATATTCTCGATTAAAAAAATTAAAACTGATAAGAAGAATGTTCTGGAATGGCTTGTAGATGGCCTAGATTGTATGGATATACCCCATGTTAAATATTTCGTGGTTGCATGATTAAAAAACACATTCCGACTGTCACTTTCATGATCTGGTAAGCGACGCTCTGATTGGTTGTATGACAGGTCGTTCTGACGTGACCCTTAATGGGATGTCCTCAGATCTTTGTTTAGCTGCAGCGAGAACTAAGATCAGATTTTAATGAGATTGCATCAGTCCTTCTTATGTCTGATCCTAGGTGCCATGATAAGCATGAAGAAGCTCCTGCTGCACTGCTGGGCCCGTCAGGCGAGTTCCTGGAGAAGTTCTCCACAGACTTCTGCCTGAAACTGCTGCACTCGGTGTTGAGCAGCTCCTCCAGGAAGCCCAACACGCTGCCCAAGCAGTGGATGTCCCTGCTCCAGCACCATGCTGTCAGGGCAGCAGACTCGGGCGCAGACATGGTGGACGTCAAACCCGAGCCGACCCAGACCAGACCGAGGGTTGACATCCAGCCTTGTGACAAACTGATACCGTACGACCGCCTGTGGCAGGACATTGTGCAGAACCTGCAGAAACACGCAGACTCCCGGAGTTACATCCCCCTCACCAGGAATGAGATGGATCACATCGAGGTGCAGATGGAGGAGAAGACGAACAGACAGGCTGACAGGAAGGACACACAGACAGGTGAGTGTATGGGGTGCTTGGATTTCATGTTGAGCAAATATGAAAAAAATACAAAATCAAGATATTTCACTCCACGGGTGAGTGGTGGCACATTTATGCAGGGATTACTTTGTGGACATTTAAGTTATAACAAAAGCATTTACTTTCCATCTTTATCAATTGACATTAACAAGTCTGATTCAGTAAATAATTTTTTTATTTCATCACAATAGTTTATGTAAGGCTAAAATGAAAATTGTCTTGGTTCGCAGGCACCGCCTGCATCATCATAAAGTTTGCCGCACGTTTTGTTTCTATTTCCATTTTTTTTAAAATAATTAAAAATCCTCAAATACTTCAAGTCCAATGGCGGTCAAATATTGTATTCCAGTATTTTACTATCAAGGAATACATGTAGGGAGGCCCTTTCCCAGGTTGATTGTACACAATTGTTTATTGATTACACAACTGTTTATTGGTTACATCCTAGTCTGAACAACCCCCCAAAAAACCAAAAAAAACGCCCACCTGCTCTATATTTTCAAAAAACATTGCCTGAGAACCAATTCTTTATTTTTTTAAGCCTAAGTTATTATCAATGACGACAATTTGGTATTGATAATTGTTAATATTTCTTCCCATCCACGATAATTCTGATTTTTGATATTTTTTGCCAGGCCTATAAATTTGTGAAGTGTCAATGCCAGGATGAACTGGACTGTAAGACCTGAATGTTTGTGTAAACCCCTCGACCTTTGGTCTGTGGTGTGCTAGTCCAGTCAGTTTGTAAGATCCTGTAAATCCCAGTGTCCAGCCATAATGTAAAACATGTTTCTGAAACTTCCACCACTGTTGACTTCCAGACACCGTCCAGCCTGACGATCCCCAAAGTGCCATATTGTTCACGTGCGGCCATCACTTCACCAGGACAACGTTCACAGACGAGGTGCTTGTCAGCTTCGACCGCGAACTGACTGAGGGACCCAACAAACTCCCATACAGTGCGACAGTGCTGAAACAGTATTACAGCAGGCAGGGGTTACTTCCCCTTGCTTGTCCCAAATGTGTGCTGAATGCCTTGATGACAATTTCATGAGACAATCAAATCTGAAAATTTGGCATTTCATCATTATTATGTGTGATCATAGTCATTTCGAGTGTGAATTGAAGATTAATGAGTTTTACATGGGTAATTCATAATCCAGCTTTATCAAAGCTGCCAGATATTTTATTTATGCAAGGATACATGTGCTGGAATACCCACAACTTAACCTATATTCTACCATAAATTTTTGAAAATACTCGATTTTGATTGGTTTATCATAGGTATCAAATCACAATAAACCTCCTCTGATTAGATATAGTTGATTTGATGGGGCATAATATTTTTAGGATAGTTCTTCTTATACAGTCATTGTCAGTAGGTGTATTTAAATAATTATTTGTACAATTACAGGTTACAAAATGCAAAGTTGTGGTTACTACAATATTCAAAGTATGTGTGGCAATATATTTCGTGCAGAAAATATGATAGCAATCTTCAAAAAGAATGTATTTCACGTTTTATGGACAACAGAGAGCTTGCTATTGGGCGTTTTTGTATATATGACTGTGACATCATATCTTTTGCGTCACAATGAGCTATATGACGTGATAATTGTGACACACAGTGTAAAACAAAACCTTTGCAAGGCTTGCTGTTTCTTTAGGGGTTCCCACCTCATGTTAGCTTTCGAAGTTGTCGTGCCATATGCTTTCAGTGCCTGTCATAAGTTCGTGAGAAGTGTTACGGTGTAAACAAACTGCTTGAGCATACAGATCGCCCTATTTTGTTTAAAGGCAGTTGTCGGTTATTCCGTAACTTCTGATCGACAACACACTCAAAACACTTGGTTCAACCCATGCCGCTTCACTCGAAACCAAAGAGTTTGCGTTTTATTTAGTCATGGTAGAATGGAGATAAACATACTGTGTTTTGAATGTAGAGCTAGGTTACAAGTAGTTTTTTTTAGAATGGAGATATAATACGCTGTATAATTCTGGATGAATGGGGGGCGGTCAGGTAGCCTAGTGGTTAAAGCATTCGCTCATCACGCCGAAGACCCGGGTTCGATTCCCGACATGGTTACAATGTGTGAAGCCCATTTCTGGTGTCCCCCGCCGTGATATTGCTGGAATATTGCTAAAAGCGGCGTAAAAACCATACTCACTCACTCACTCACTGGATGAATGGAAGTATGCAATGGTGTTTTGCTGATGGGCAGGGTACAGAAGACCAAGGCAAATATTATACAAATAATTACTCTTGATGAGGTCCATATGCGAAGACAAGGACCCGTGGACCCAACCTCTGAGGTGGTCCTGTCAGAACCAGTGAAGGGGTCAGGTCAGAGGGTCCTTTTTTTGCATATTTACCTCATCAACAGTATTCACTTGTTTTGTTATACCAAAGTTCACCTTAAAGTTTATGCATTTTTTAAACCATCTTCTGTTTCATAACAGTAACTTTGCTACAACCCGTGAAATATTCGTACCAGACGCCATCTTGTTTTCTAGCAGATGAGTCAATATTCATCACGTGACAGGTCAATACTGATCACGTGACGGGTCAGTAATCGAGGTCAGTGTCAGTCACATCATGTCTGGGTCTACATTGTAATGTATTGTTTCGTCACGTGGCACAGATTAACCAAGGCTGAAAAAAATTATAGTCTTGGTTCTTAGGCACCGACCACATCATCATAAAGTTTGCCACACATTTCGTTTTTTATTTCCATTTAAACAAAAAGTAAAAATCTTTCAATATTCCGCGTCTCAAACACACGACCTGTCAGTGAAATGCTTCAATACTTAAGAACATGATTTCAATGAAATTATTGTAAATGAAATAGGGGCAGTCGAGTAGCCTAGTGGTTAAAGCGTTCGCTCGTCACGCCGAAGACCCGGGTTCAATTCCCGACATGGGTACAATGTGTGAAGCCCATTTCTGGTGTCCCCCCACCGTGATATTGCTGGAATATTGCTTACAGTGGTGTAAAACCATACTCACTCACTCACTTATTATAGCTTAAATGTTTAGAATTATCATTAAACCGCCCGCATGTTATCAGAAATGAGGGGCCACTGTAACTTGATAATGCCCTCATATTGCTTGACAACAGGCCATTATCACGCCCGTTGTTAGGTGATGTCATAGTTATAGGTGACTCACGTTCATAGGTGACGTCATCTGGTTTGTTCTATGACGTTTCCATATTTGTAAATGTGGGTCAGTGACATTCATTGTGTGTTGATTGTCGATTTTTATTTCACAAATAATATCCATTTTAGCTATAAAAACAGTAACACTATTTTTCAGGGCATTATCATTTCGGAAGCCCTCGGTCTTTTAAACTGTCTTCCTTGGTCAGGCAATTAATGGAAGACCTCGGGCTTCTGCAAAGGATAATGCCCTGAAAAATAGTGCTACCCTATAATAACAGCTAACAGAACAGTTTAAAGAGTCAGTTAGGTTCAGGACCCACTTGCACAAAGCGATCTTAGCGCTTAGATGATCGTAACTCCCATACTTTAACATTGGCTTACAATAGTCGTAGCGGTAAGGTCGCTTTGTGGAACGGGGCCCAGGTCATTATTGATTCCTGACTGTGCTCATTGATGTCCTACTGGACAGAGGTGAGTGAGTGAGTGAGTGAGTTGGGTTTAACTATGCTTTTAACAGTATTCCAGTTATATCGCGGCATGTCAGCTTAATGTTGGAGGAAAGCCCGAAGTGATGCAGGTCTTAGACGTTTACCACTTCGGTGAAAGCCACAACACGGGTATGGTGCTGACAAACCTAGAAACATAATCGGGGCGAACCGCGATTCAAACCAACAATCATAGGTTTCTGGCGTGGCCAGGGGACGCAACTCTGCACAGCAAATCGCGGCGCCTTAGACGACTAGGCCACCCGTGCCCCCTGACAGAGGTGAGTCAAGTGGTACATTGTCCTGATAGTCGAGAGTGTGGAATAGCTAGTACAGTACAGTATGATTGGTAGATTTGTTCAGATGTAGTTGATCATGCCTGTATGTCTATTGAATCATGTGTTCATGTGTATGGAGAAACTGTTGTATTCATTCCTACCTAAATGAATGTCAAATTTTGTTACATTTGTTGAATAAACACATTGAAATGATTGAATCTATTTCTGTGGTTTCTTCGTCTGAAATATAACAAGAATTTGTAGTCAGCACTTTAGGAGCTATGCTGCGATGACTGTTAACGCTATCAAGCCATGACCAGACAGTCTTGTTGGTTTGAATGCTATAGATTTGCAACCTTGAACATCATGTAGGTTAACACGATACCTCACACCTGAGTTAATGCAGATGATCAAGGTCTTCCACGCTGACTGAAAGGTTCGGATGGTCAGGCTCGCTGACTTGGTTGATGCATGTCATCGATCCCAATTGTGTGCATCGATGCTCATGACATTAATCACTGCATTGTCTGGTCCAGGCTCGATTATTTACAGACCGCTGTCATATAGCTGGAATATTGCTGAGTGTGGCGTTAAACAATAAACAAACCAACCAACTGAAAATGTGTTGAAAGTGACTAAGTTGCACAGTTACTCCTGGTTACATGTTTAAGTTCTTTGTGAATAGATACGATGCTCATGATGTCAAGAAAATGATCAGCGAAAACTAAGATCTGATTTTAATGAGATTGCATCTGGATTATGCCAATAACCTCTTGGCTTTCAGCTTAACATCGAACTCTGGCTTTGTGGAGTTTTATAACAGATTAAGCCACAGAAATTGTTGCACCCAACTCACTTAGCCATCCATGTCCCACAAGGTAATGTCATGTCAGATTAACTATAGTCATATGAAAAAATCGGATGTGCTTTACCTTCTTTTGAGTAGGTACAGTGAGGTGAAATGGGGTTTAACGCCGCGTTCAAGATTATTGCACTTATATAGCGACGTGCATGCACTAGTCCTGACTGATGCCTATTTTATAGTGCTAGCCCACTGAGATACCATGCCACAGTTTAACATGACTACCCCATTCAGACACAGTATACCGACTCCGAGCTGACCATTCCTTGTTTTAGACCCTTAATTCTGAGCGCCAGGCAGGGTAACAACAAGTACCATATTTTAATGTCTTTTGGTATGACACGTCCGGGGATCAAACCCAGGACTTCTTCTCTACTACTAGACCATGGTTCGGTCTCTTGTGAGTAGTGTGCATACAGAAACTTGCCTACGTGGTATTTCACCCTTACGATAAAAAACACAACAAAGAATGAGTAAAACAGTTTATGTACATTTTATTGACAAGGATATTTACAGAATGTACAGTGAAGCATAGACTGAAGCCTACTGGGAAATGCTACTGCTACTGCTACTGCCACCACACAACTAGTTCCAGCGTTCGGTGGTCCAGCAAAAAAACATATATACAGAAAACGGCGGTGCTGGGATAGCTTGAAGAGGAGGAAGTGGAATAAGGAAGATGAAACATTTTGTGGTTGTCATGACTACCTGAATATCTGATATTCCTTTATCTGAGTTTTGTAATCATGAATCATCAGTAGTTATCTAAATCAAACAT